>NC_134601.1:57174859-57488470 GCF_037038515.1 Microtus pennsylvanicus | reverse complement strand
AGGAGCCCATGGGAGCCATTTTCTTTCAATCACCACAGCAGGTTTAATCCATGAATTGTTTTCTATTCTTGAGTTATCCAGGGAGGAAATTCTAGGAATTGCCCAGCACCTGCCCAGGCCTGTGGGACCTCTATTACCCCTGCACCCTGTTAACTCTCTGAAGAGAAAATTTGGGAACTCAGCCAGAAGAGTGTGAAAACAGCATTCTGGTAACTTCCCTCTGAAAAACTCACAGCTTTGAATTTTCAGGTCTTTCTTCAAAGCTATGGATGGGTTTGTAGGTCATTCCAGCCCCTCTGCCTCAGTCAAGGTACCCTGGGTAGAGATACTTATCTAAGTTATTGGGCTCATAATCCCCAGGCAAGGCATACATTTTCACTAAGCTGACTATGTCAAAGGGCACAGATGACCAGGGAGGTCGGGCCAGCCCAGGTTGGTTTGGTAGATGTCCAAAAGCTCATGATGCTCCAGGGACCTCCCTGGAGGTCACTGTTGTCTAAATAGTTGAGCATAGTCAGCCTTTTGTGCCAAGATCTCATCATCTTTCATGGATTTCACCTGATTGCATGGGCTCTTCTCACTGGCTTGGCCTAGTTAGATGATGTACTTCTCACTTTCTTGGCCTGCCTGGATGATGCACCAATCTCTCTCTG
Source organism: Microtus pennsylvanicus (assembly GCF_037038515.1). NCBI lineage: Eukaryota > Metazoa > Chordata > Mammalia > Rodentia > Cricetidae > Microtus > Microtus pennsylvanicus. Next base: position 57,487,817 of record NC_134601.1, on the reverse strand, counting down.
GTTGAATGATGCACCCATCTCTATAGTTGCCTGGATAAATGATGCATCCATCTCTCTCGTTGCCTGGATGAATGATGCACCAATCTCTATCACTGCCTGGATGGATGATCTACCCATCTTTATCATTGCCTGGTTGAATGATGTACCCATCACTATCATTGCCTGGTTGGATGATGCCCCCATCTCTATCATTGCCTGGCTGGATGATGTAGCCATCTCTATCATTGCCTGGTTGGATGATGCACCCATCTCTATCATTGCCTGGTTGAATGATGCACCCATCTTTATCATTGCCTGGTTGGATGATGCACCCATCTCTCTCGTTGGCTGGTTAAATGATGTAGCCATCTTTATCATTACCTGATTAAGTGATGCACCCATCTCTATCATTACCTGATTAAGTGCTGCACCCATCTCTATTATTATCTGGTTGAATGATGCACCCATCCATATCAATGCCTGGTTGGATGATGCATCCATCTCTCTTGTTCCCTGGCTGGATGATGCACCCATCTCTATCATTGCCTGGTTGGATGATGCACCCATCTCTCTTGCTGCCTGGTTGGATGATGCACCCATCTCTCTTGTTGCCTGGCTGGATGATGCACCCATCTCTATCATTGCCAGGTTGAATAATATACCCATATTTTGCATTACCTGGTTGAATGATGCACTCATTGCTATCACTGCCTGGTTGAATGATGCACCCATCTCTATCATTGCCTGCTTGGATAATGTAGCCATCTCTATCATTGCCTGCTTGAATGATGTAGCCATCTCTATAATTGCCTGCTTGAATGATGTAGCCATCTCTATCATCGCCTGGTTGGATGATGCACCTATCTCTCTTGTTGCCTGGCTGGATAATGCACCCATTTCTCTTGTTGCCTGGCTGGACGATGCACCCATCTCTCTTGTTGCCTGGCTGGACGATGCGCCCATCTCTCTTGTTGCCTGGTTGGACGATGCGCCCATCTCTCTTGTTGCCTGGTTGGACGATGCGCCCATCTCTCTTGTTGCCTGGTTGGACGATGGGCCCATCTCTCTTGTTGCCTGGTTGGACAAAGCACCCATCTCTCTTGTTGCCTGATTGGACGATGCACCCATCTCTCTTGTTGCCTGGTTGGACGATGCGCCCAACTCTCTTGTTGCCTGGTTAGACGATGCGCCCATCTCTCTTGTTGCCTGGTTGGACGATGCGCCCACCTCTCTTGTTGCCTGGTTGGATGATGCGCCCATCTCTCTTGTTGCCTGGTTGGATGAAGCGCCCATCTCTCTTGTTGCCTGGTTGGATGATGCGCCCATCTCTCTTGTTGCCTGGTTGGATGATGCGCCCATCTCTCTTGTTGCCTGGTTGGATGATGCGCCCATCTCTCTTGTTGCCTGGTTGGATGATGCGCCCATCTCTCTTGTTGCCTGGTTGGATGATGTGCCCACCTCTCTTGTTGCCTGGTTGTTTGGTGCTCTTCTCACTCGCTTGACCTGACGGGATGCTGCCAAAGGTGAACTCTGATGGGTTCCCTGTTGTGTCTGCAGTTTGTCTTGCTGGCTTATAAACCACATCTCTACCACCATGACCTTAAGTTTGAGCCTTGAAGCCAGTTCCTGGATTTCCTGCTCTGTTGGGAACATGTTGCTGTTGAAGGCCTCTTGCAATACGTTGACGTGTTCCTGACTGATTATGGTGCAGTACTGATCTTGCTGGAACTGTTCTGACATTGAATCCCTCATCTGGGCTGCATATTCTGCCCAAGACTTTGACCGAAGCAATACAGAGCGTGGAAATTTAAACACAACCATCTTCTCAAAACTTTTCTAATCTCAGAAGGATATTATTTTCCAGTGCAAGCTCTGAAGAACTCGTTCTGACTTGCTTTGTTCCTTAGGACACAGGTCAAAAAATGGAAACTCTAGATTTGTTGAAACTGTGGAAGAACCAAGAATGGTAGTTACATGAGCAGAAGAAAGCTACAGTCCTGTGTGGTAGCCTATAACTAATATCCTGGAGATATCCTAAGTTACAGAGTGAGGTAGCCTGGGCTTTTATGTTGTCAAAAATCCAAAACCTTTAACAAAGCATTAAAGGCCCTCCAACAAGGCAGTCTAGTCAACCTTACCAGTTTTGTCTTTTCCTTAGTCTGTTTAGGATGGCCTAATATGCTTCCAATGGTTGGGTGACTTAAAAAAATAGTTCAAGGATATATTAGCCATACAATGAGAACGAGACTCCTGGCTTGTAGACAGATTCCTTCTCACTGTGTCCAAAGAGAAAATGAGCTCCCTGAATTCTCTGTCTATACGGTTTCTAATCCTATCATGGGGCTCTCATCTTTATGATCCTATCTAAACTATCCCCTAAAGGTTTTGCCACCAAATATTATCATTTAGGGGTTTTATACTCATATATAAATTGGGAGGGAGGATAATCTTTGATTATCTGATATGCCTCTGTTGAGTGGATAAATAGTGGATAAATAGAAAGTCAACTACGTAGCTTTCAGATCCTGCCACTTTTAAGCTACATAGTCTTGGATGAAAAGTATATTTTGAGTTCTCATTTTTTATTTACCTACAACATGAATCAGCAAGATGACTTGGGATGAAAAAGCCTGGCTACCTGACCTCAATCCCCAAAACCCACAGACAGGTTGTCCTCTGATCTCAACAAATGAATTGTGGCACATATGCTACACATTAGGTCCATGCACACATGCTGTGTACACACACACACACACAAAATCACAATACATTAAAATGAGGTTAAAAGTCAGCCACTCTGGAGGCAGAGGCAGGTGGAGCTATGTGAGTTTGAGGCCAAGCTAGTCTTTGTAGAAATTTCCAGGCCAGCTGAAGTTAAATGAAATAAAATGAAGATAAAATACTAGAATTTATGTGATTTCATAGGATTACTCTGCAGAATAATTTGCCCCAGCCATGTTTACCCATAGCTTATAATCAATTCTACATAGCCCCACAAAAACTGTTACCTTGTCTTCCACAAACCTTCTTAATCTCCTGAGTAACAATTCTAGTATCCTTCCAATATATTGAGTTCATGCCTCTAGTATAGATAGCACTATGCAGGCCTGGAACTCACAGAGATCCACTTACCTGTGCCTCACAAATGTTGGTAGTTGGTGTGGAAGAATTATGTATTGTCAATTACGTTTTAAATAAATGATGATTGGCCAATAGCCAGGCAGAAAGTATAGGCGGGACAACCAGACAGGAATTAGAGGCAGGGCAACGAGAACCAGAGTATTCTGGGAAGAAGGAAGTTCTCTCCCCAGTCCTGCCCGAGACCACCAAAGAAGCAGGATGCGACCTGCTCCACTGAAAAAGGTACTAAGCCATGTGGCCAACATAAACTAGAATAATGGGCTGGTATACGTTATAAGAAATAATAAGAAGCCTGAGCTAATGGGCCAATTAGTTTATAACTGATGGAGAACTCTGTGTGATTTTCTTTGGGACCTGCCTGCTGTGGGGTACCTGGCAGGATATAAACCCCAACAAGCAGGCCCTACATGTTATAGGTATTAAAGGCATGTGCCACCATTATTGACCTAAATGAATTTTTTAACTAAAATACATACATAGATACATACATTCACACACGTGTACATTGCAGCAACTTCATGGGATTTGAATACAAATCCTGTGTCTATTAGTTACTAGTTGTGCTATCTTGGACAAGTCCTTTAACTTCTTTGCATCTCAGTTTCCTCCCATGAAAAGATGAAAAATTTGCCAAGTGGTGGTGGCTCAAACCTTTAATCCCAGCATTCAGGAGGCAGAGGTGGGATTACCTCTGTGAGTTCAAGGACAGCCTGTTCTACAAATAGATTTCCTAGGCAGCCAGGCTACAGAGAGAAACCTTGTATTGGGGGGAAAAAACTTTAAAAAGATGAAAAATTTGTTTAAGAACTAAAAACATGTATTATGAGACATGTAAGGACTCAGTAAAATTCACTAGGTACTGATTTCTTCAGTCATTCCTTATTCTAAACTTGGGCAAGAATAAACTCTCCCAGCCATGCTGTCACACCAGTCTCTGTTGCCTCTGGTGGGGCATATTCCTGTGTATGCCATTGGCTACTTCCTTGCCTCTGTTTTCTTCTCTATGTCTGTTTGTATTCTGCTGTAATGCCTATTTGTATCCCTCCATTTTATATCTTCTCTGCATTTCCATAATCACTTGCAATAGCCTGGAGCCATGAAAGCCCCAGACCCTGCTAGATTACTACTTGGAAGGGTAATAAAGTAAGGCTTTCTCCTTATACTGTTGAAGTTTTAGAAGGAAGGAGGATGCTTCTAGACTCTCTAAGTAAAACACAATATCACTGCTTTTTATGGTCATTAGAGTGTCTTTAGTGCAATTAAGATAGCACGATATTTCAAATGATGGCTTACATATACTTTAATGGGTAGCCTGGTAACATCATTACCATGGGTACCATTGTTTTCTACAGGAAAAAAATGAATCCCATATTGTATTGATGGGAGTGGCGAGCGGGCCTGCTTTTTGTCCCACCCAGCTCCCGCATGGTTAGCTTAATACCCGAAATAACAACACACAAATTGTATTCTTTTAAACACTGCCTGGACCATTAGTTCCAGTCTCTTACTGGCTAATTCTCACATCTTGGTTAACCCATTTCTCATAATGTGTGTAGCACCACGAGGTGGTGGCTTACCGGGAAGATTCTAACCTTTGTCCATCTTGGGCCGGAGCTTCATCGCGTCTGCCTCACTGCCTTCTTCCTTCCAGCATTCTGTTCTGTTTACTCTGCCTACCTTATTTTCTGTCCTATCAAAGGGCCAAAGCAGTTTCTTTATTAACCAATGAAAGTAACACATAGACAGATGACCCTCCTCCATCACCATATTCTAAATGACTAACTCAAAAATAAAACTTAGAACATAAGGCACACAGGAATTCCAACTTTCTATACTGCCTTTATTCTTTTAGGAGGTTTCTTTTTAAATTATGTGTAGGGGTGTGTGTGCGCGCGTGCACACGCACATGTGGGTATGCACACACAAGTTCAGGTTCTTGCAGAGGCCAGAGACATCAGATCCCCCAGAGCAAAAATTAGACAATTATGACTTGCCCTAGGTTCTGGGAATTGAACTTGAGTCCTTTGGAAAAACAGGAAGTGCTCTTAACCACTGAACCATCTTTCTAACACCTCTGGCTTCCTTTATATCTTACCAAAGATCAAAACCAGAACTAGGCATTCTCAGCTGTTGACTACTTACAGAAACTGGGTACCTAACGCAACCACAGGTCACCACCTACCCACAGCATGTTCTCTTTCAACCATTCGGAATACCCATTATCAGGGTCACTTTCTCTCAGCTCTCATGGCCTTTACCTTCACAACCTCCCAAGTTCACTGCATACTTCAGCCTTTTCTCAGTCTTAAACTAACCCCCCATTTCACATGTGGCTACATAGTTAGACACTCTTCATTGTCTTCAAGAATCCACATTTACACCATTCCCAGAGCTCCTATCCATATCACAGTGCCATTACCCAGCTATTTGTTGAGTTGTTTCGTCCATTCAAAGACAGGGACTTTTGTCTTGCCAGTGTATATGATAGGACTAGACATTTAGTAGACAATCAGAGAGGTTAGTCTGTGAAAATCACTGTGGTAAAAAACAGAAACAAGAGATGTAATAGAAAACACAAAGGAATTAGCCCTCATAAGAATGAGAAGGGCCAGGCAGTGGTGGGGCATGCCTTTAATCCAGCACTTGGGAATGCAGAAGCAGGTAGATCTCTATGAGCACAAGGTAAGCCTGGTCTACAAGTGAGTTCCAGGACAGTCAGGACTACACAGAGAAATACTGTCTTGAGAAACAAAGAAAGAGTGACTGGAGAAATTGAATACGACTGTGCTCAAAAGCAAGGAGTTGAAGCACATGCACTCTGTGGCTTAACTGCTCAAATGTCTTCCATATACTCTGGCTGGCCAAGTGTTCAGTGTAAAAGGATGTGCTCAAAAGTTAAAGAATCTGTTTTATGATGAGAGAACTATCAAGGAAGCAAGAGATAAACTTATTCTCACTTATTTTTCAAAGGTAAAAACATAGGAGCTAGGATTTGCCATTTATCATTCAAAACAAGTATCTGAGTGCTCTCCTGCACCCAACAGCTCCCTTCCTGACCTACAAGCCACCCAAGATAGGAAAACCATTAAGTTCAAAGGGCACTTCAGATTCTTGTTTATTCTAGCTGGGTTTTTTTTATGATCATCTCTACATCAGCATCAATAGAGAACCAGGGTTACAGAATCTAAGAAAGACAACATCTCTCTAAGATGTAAAGAGCACCTTATAACCATCCATCTCAAATGCATGTATCAGTGCAACTACATCATGATATTTCCAACAATTTCCAATTATATTCTGTAAAATAATTATATTCATGCTATATTCTACAAGTATTGACAAATACACCCTTTATGCTGATAACATTCTATAAGTATGCTCATATTGGTACATTTTAGAGAGCATGGGTACAATTGCCAATAAATGGCTCTGGTGTTGGTTGTTTGAACACAAATGGTTAGATTGTCGGGAGTCAAACTTCTCTTTGGGGCATTGATAGAAATTTCCAACAGCAAAAGTAATCCCATCCATTGTTTTTTTGTTTTATTTTGATTTTACAAAGGAAGTACTTGAACCAGGTGATGGGAATTTTCTAGTCAAAGTTGTTAATGAGTGGCTTGCAGCAATCACTTAAGGGCTCTATCAGTTTTTGGCTCCATTCCAGTTCACTAATAGTGAATGGTGAAGCAAAAATGGCACTAGACTAGGAGTCAAATGATCTATCTTTTAATATTAGGTCTGCCACTGACCAGCTGTCCTATGCTGGGCATATCACTCTCCCAACAATAGTATCAGTTCTCCTGTGTGTAAAATGAGCAAACAAAAATAGGCCAGTGCTCCGTTGGAGGCCTGTGTTAACAATTTTATATATTCTGAGTATGATTTCATTTGCCAGAAAAAGCTCCAATGCTTAAAAAAAGATGTTCTCCAATTCCTAAACTGGAACTCTTCATGGTTACTTCCTGCTTAATTCATGGTCCTCCATTTTGTTTTTAACTGTGCAAAGACCTAATGGTATACCAACTTCAATACATGGAGAGTTTCTGTAAACTGGCTATCAAACAAGAACAGGATTAATTCTGAGTCTGAAACAAAATAATGAATAGGACAGCCCACCTTACAGAATTCTCATGATATTAAATGATAGTTTGTTAATGTACTGCTGAAGAATTTCCAGTGTCAATTCATTTTGTGTCTGGACACATTGTAATTATATATAAACTACACTCTATGACAAGTAATATCATAACAAAGCAGGGTGGGAGAGTATTTTAGGGATTCTAGGAAAAAACCCACATGTGACAATGTGTCAGGTGAATCAATGTTCTGTCTTATTCTAAAAACAAGTTCAAGTTCTCTGGGCAGGAATATTTCTTTAGAAGAGAACAACAATGTGTTATGTATGCTAAGTTGGCTTGGAGGGCACATCTCCTGAGAATATAATGTCCCCTTTGACCTACCTCTGCACCCACAAAGTCCTGTGCTGATATGTCATTTCATTTCCCGAGTAAGCTTGTAACCAAGAGATAGATGTGCCCTATGCAAAAGCCACACTTCTGAAAACAGTTCTTACAAACTAAGAACCTGGGTCTGGTAATATCAACAGTGTTTGAGTTTGATGAGGATGGGCATATTGAGAAAATTGATTTTGTATCTGAGAAACCTAAATCCGACCCCAGGGTCTGAAATGACCACACCAGTAAGGATCTTCCTGAAATGGCCATTACCTGAGGAACTCCTCTCTTGTCCCACCCCTCACCAAAACTGCAATATAGCAGAGTTGTATAGTTTCTTCGAGTTCAGCGCCAGTAATGTGGACGTTTTCTAATTCTGACACATTAACCCTAACATCCTTGTTCCACTTAAGGCCCAGTAGTTTATCTAACTAACCTGTCCAGTGATTCAACATCAATGATTAATTAATAAGTACCTTCTTTGTAAATGGCAACAGCTTTGTAAATGGAAACGTTATGGAAACAAAGAGCCTTCATTAGCATTAATTAACAAATGAAGTACTGAAAAGAAAACACAAAGTCCTTTCTCCTAAGGATAGGTCCAGGACTTATTTCAAACTCCCAAGAACATTACTTATGATGTTGCATGCTATCACTGACCCCTGCCTACCTACCTGACCTTCTCTAGCCACCCCTTCAACTGTTCTACTACTCCATGATAATATTTTAGCAGTGACCTGTGTGCACACTGTAGTGAATTAAGCAAAAATGCTACAGATCCCTGAGTAGCTACAGCAGCAGAAACACTGCAGGTGAGGTTGGATATTTATTTAGTGGGTTATGGAAGGGAAGGGGAGAAGGGAGAAGAGGAGAGGACAGAGAGAGAAGGGGGAAAGGGAAGAAGTGGGAAGAGACAAAAGCTGCCTCTTGGAAAGGGAGACGGGAAAAGGAAGAAACTTGGGCTGCAAGCAGGAAGGAAGATCTGCCTGCCTCAGTGAACAGGGGAGGGAGTGGGTGGGGCTTGATTCTTAAAAGGACAGGACAAATCATTACACACATAACATGTTCTTTTATACACTTCTGCTCTTATATACATAGTTTCTTATATGCATCAATAGCCTCATTACTTCTCTAAATTTTTTTGATATGGCACAACTATTCTTATATCTCAAACTTTCCCCTATAATGGTTACATTGTTCTATGTGTCTTCATAAAGTCTGGCTAAGAATGGCATTAACACAGTTGTTACTGCACTATAGTTACTGATTTTCTTGTCTCCCTTCCTTGAGGGATAAGGTGTAACTATGAGGAGCTATCAACCCAAGTATTAGAAATTTTATGTGGTTACATGCTGAACTTTCTAGAGTAGGTTTTTCATATCTCAAGCTTCATCTTTATCATTGTGCACTGTATTAAGTCAGCAGTCATCTGAAATTTTGTTATAAACCATTGGTCACTTTCTTAATAAAACTCAAAACAAGTCATTCTACTGGAAGCATGATGAGGCTAAAAAAATAAGTTAAAAGAAAGGAGAGAAAATTAATACCAAGCCAATACAGAAAAAAATGTTACAATGCCTTCCCATTCTTTCATATCCCATATTCATCTTTCCTATTGGGCATTTGAATAAGTAATAAGTGTCAGGTGAGCTGAAATATACCTTGGTAAGAAAACAGCATTTCTTATACAACTTAAAGTCTATTGGAAACTTCCCACATAAATGTGACTTTGGAACATTTATGGACCTCAGGCAACATTATACTTTCTGGGGAGGATAGAGAGCTTTTCTTTTCTTGTTCTTTTTCCAGTTTTTCAGCAAATATCCCTTCCTCCTTTCAGTGATAGCTTTGTGTTTCAGCTTGTATTTTGAGAGAGAGAAAGGAAGAGAGAGAGAGAGAAGTGATAGCTCAGGTGTTCAGAGCATTTGTTGCGTGTCAGGAGGTCTTGGCTTTGTGTCTCAGCTCCCATATGGGGGGCCATTCTCAGCTGTAAGTCCTGTTGCAGAAGATCTGTCTGTCTTTGGGTCTGTAAGGGCACTGCATACATATGGGGTGCTGACAAAACACTCTCACACAGAAAATAAACAATTTTTGAAAGACAATAAAACAGGAGAGAAAAAATCAATTTAAAATAGCCAGATAGTTATTGTTTTATGTGGCCCAGGGAGCCACTATCATCTAGCCTATGGCAAACTGTATGTCTCCTTTCTTTGAACAAATATCTTTTTCCTTCCAGCTCACTATTCTTCTCTCCCCTTCCTATTCTTTCTCCTCTATCTTCTCTCTTACTTGTCTCTGTTGTTGTTTTCCAGTGTCCTTAAATACTCTGCAACTTGGCTTTTGTTAAAATTATTGAATTGACTTTTGGTGTTATTTATAATTTTTGACATATAGTGACTTAAGTTGTAGGTGCTTAATTCCATACTATTATAGATACAGTTTCATTTTATACTTTAAAGTCAAAGATACATGTTTTGGCTATAGAGTAGGTTATTTATTATTTGCCTGTTATTTCATTTTTGTTACCCTTAAGCACACACTATATTTAAAGTAAAATAACATGAGTGATGGACATATACCCTGGGTAGTCTCATAGCCTTAGTAGAAATTTTCTACAAAAACCAGTAGAAACTTCTACAATTTGAAAGTCTTTCAGAGGCCAGGTATAGTAGTACAATAACAGCCCTTGAGAGCAGAGGTAGGAGGATCTCTGTGAATTCAAGGCCAATCTAGTCTACTTTGCCAAAGAGACCTTGTCTCAAGGAACAAAGAACAACAAAAAAAAAGACTCTTTTAGAATCCTTGCTTTGGATTAGATACCAAAAGGCTTTCAAAAGACTAAGGCACTTCCTTTCACTTAGTCCAAACAAAAGCAGAAATCCCTTCTGACTGTATCTGGGATGGCAGTTACCTGTTTTAGATAGATCTCTTGTGGAAAAAGGGCATGTGCTTTCCTTACTTAACATGGATCTGAAAAGTAAAAAGACAACTCCATGTACACCTTTTCATGCCTCTAAGTATCCTCCTGCCTTTGGTGTAATTTTTCAAGAATGAAATGCATAAGCAGAAAAAAATTTATTATTGGAAATTAACAAAATTGGCTGTTAAGCATGACTCTGTACTTTGGGAGCACACATTCAATTCCCTAGAGCAGTGATTCTCAACCTGGTACCAGATAGCCTGCCTATCAGACATTTGCGCTGCAACTCTTAACAGTAGTGAAATTACCGAAGTGTGCACACCTCCACCTCATGGAAGACTCGATGGACATGTACCCTCTTAGGCCTCAGAGCTTCCTTTCTAGTTGTGAACTAAAGGCTGACAAAGATCATCACTTTAAGGTGGATAATGATGAGAATGAGCACCAGTTATCACTAAGAATGGCTAGTTTAGGGGCAGGGGCAAAAGACATTAGACATTGTAGAGGCAGAAGGAATGAACTATGAAGGCAGTCCAATTAAAGTAACATGGACAACTTTGAAAATGTCAGTACAACCAATAATTTCTCTTTGGGACTTTGAAATGACACCAGCTGTGGTCTTAAGGCTGAAGTGTGGTTCAGGGTCTGTGCACTAGTGGACAGTATCTAGTAGCTGTAAAGGAAGATGCAGGGTCAGAAGTTGAAGATCAGGAGGATGTGAAACTCTTATGTATATCTGAAAAGAGATCTGCTCCTGGAGGTAGTACAAGGGTCCACAGGAAAAGGTAAAACTTGACGAAGATGATGAGGACAACAACAAAGATGATGAGGATGAGGTTGATGAAGATGATGATTTTGATGAGGAGGAAGCTGAAGAAAAAAGTTCCAGTGAAGAAATCTGTATGAGATATCCCATCCAAAAATGCACAAAAATCGACCCAAAATGCAAAAGACTTAAAACCATCAACACTAAGATCAAATGGTAAACAGTCCTTCAGAAAACAGAACAAAATTCCTAAAACACCAAAAGTACCTTGTTCTGCAGAAGACATTAAGGCAAAAATACAAGCAAGTATAGAAAAAGGTAGTTCTCGTCCCAAAGTGGAAGCCAAGTTCATTAATTATGAGAAGATTTGCTTCCGGATGACTGACCAGGAGGCTGTTCAAGATCTCTGGCAGTAGAGGAAGTCTCTTTAAGAAAATGGTTTAAACAATTTGAAATATTCTGTCTTACTTATTAATTTCTGTAACAGCTGATATGTATGTCTGTCCTTTATATAATACAAAGTAAGAACTTTGCCTATTGTGTTTGACAAATGTTGTCCAGGTTCCATTGCCAAGAACACATCGTCTAAAATGCCTGTTTAGTGTTCAAGGATGGAGCTCCACCCTTTACTTGTTTCTAAGCATGTCTGGAATGTTATGATAGGACATAGTAATAGTGGTAGTCAGATGTGGAAATGGTAGGGAGACAAAAATATGTGAAATAAATTCAGTATTTATTTAATAAAGTAAATAAAGATGGTGCAATCACTGCTGGCCATTAAAAGATAGACATCAGAATAATTCACTGGGTCCTCATTGAATATTTTTTTTTCATTCCAGGAACTTTCTAAGCACTGGGAAAACAAACAAGGACACGACACATCCTTTTTCCTTGTGGAGCTTACAGTTCAGTGGGAATGAAAATGCAGTTAGTCATTTCTAAAGTATATCTGATTGAAAGTAGTAAGTACCACGAAAATAACAGAGCAGGGAAATTATCTCAATACTTTGAAAACTTCAAGGAGAAATACATTTTTCTTTGTACTATGATGACTTCAAGCCTTAAACACTCCTTGAAGTCCAATTTGTAAGCCTTCTGATTCTGCAATTTGTCTAAAAACTGATGTTCTTAGCAGTAGTGATGGTTGCTGCAACCCTTATGACCATTGCTGCTAAGGCCAGCAGCATGGCTATATGGGGGAGGTCACTGGAAAGAGACAGACAGTAGGAAACAAAGGGAAGACAGGGCCTAAAGTATAATTAACATTTTTCTCCAATTTGATTTTGGTTTGAAAATACCCATCATCAGGCTGCTGTACACAGGGAAGGCATACTTTACAGCCCTGTGGTACCTAAAACGGGATGGCCCTAGTTCATACTGGCATCTACACCGAGATAAATATTTGAGCACAATTAAAGTTGTACCACTCTTCTGTACTTCTAGTTCTTATCACTACAGGTGTCTTCCATTTCCTTGCTTATCTTTGACTATCTGGGCCTCCCTGGCAGCAGCAATTATGTTTCTTTGAAACTCTCACTTCCTAAGAAGTAATGCAAATCTGCCTTTAAAGCAGATGCCAAAGTGCTCGAACATTGTTTTTTTTTTTGTGGTATTTTTGGAAAATGAAATAGTGTAGTTGTATGTTTTAATGAAGGAATGTGTGGCACTGTTATTATAGGCTTAGCTCTACGCCTCAAATCTTCACAAAGACATCAATAGACTGCTAAATCCTCAGCGACAAAGGAGATGTGTGTTTTGAACAGACTACAGTCAAATTGTCATGCTGATTGTTTTTACATAAATATTCTGATATTAAAGTCAGATTTTCATATCTTCAGGGGAAAAAGAAAGAGAGGCATTTGTTACAGGGGGAAAAACAATAGGATCTGGATACCTGAGAACGGTTTTTGCTTTTAAAATCACAATGCAGTTTTTAAATCAGACAAATAATGTCTCTAAATTACCTCATAATATACGTCTGAACATTTCTCCACATAGTTCTTTGTGTTCTTATTAAGTTTTATTTATTCAAAATGGAAAGCAAGGTCCCATTTCCATGTCAGTCTCTTTAAAATGGGAAAACTGGGAGGACCTCTGTGGCTGTCTTTAAAATTCAGATCCTCATTTGCACTTCAGTGGCTTGGGGCTGAGCCCTCAAGGGTAGAATTAGCATGAAAGTGTTAAGAACTATTTTGTAATTATTCATTTCCTCCAGCATTTACCTCCCTACATTCATTTAGAAACACATTTAACACAAGGACTGAACATTCATTTTAGAAAATGGAAAGCCTACTACTGAGCAGAGAAAAGAAAAACTATACCACCTTATATAAATATTGTTAATATTTCAGTGTACAGACACAGAGAGCTATAGATAAATAATGTATGGGCTTATAACAAAAATGGAATTGTCCTATTTTGTAAACTATTTCTTCACTCAGGTCTATAGGGAATATTCTTGTATCTTATTGAATGTGGGTCTACATTATTGCTTTCTAATATCCACACATTGCATCTCATAGAGTGGCTATCACATAGCTGTAAAATCTTCCTTATTATCTCATATTCATATTGTTTGGGATTTTCTTGAGTAAATCATACTGAGAGCATGCTCACAGCTAAATCGTTGTTAATGATCATTTGCTTTTGCAAAAAAAAAAAAACATGCTGAAAGCAAAAGATCAATAGGAGAGGAAATACTTAAGAATTTTTCTATATGCTATCATGAGTGGATATTAGATGTATAGAAAACGATAACCAGGCTACAATCCACAACCCTTGAGAAGCTAGGTAACGGTAACAAGGAGGACCATTCGAGAGACATACCCCTTGGGAAAGGGGAAATAGACAACATTCCCTGAGAAAATTGGGAGTGGGCAGGAGGGGTGGAGATGAGCGGGGAAGAGAACATAAGGGGATGGGATCTTTTTTTAATTGATATTTATTGAGCTCTACATTTTTCTCTGCTCCCCTCCCTGACTCTCCCCTTTTCAATCCTCCCCCAAGGTCCCCATGCTCCCAGTTTACTCAGGAGATCTTGTCTTTTTCTACTTCCTATTTCCCATGTAGAGTAGATCTATGTAAGTCTCAATTAGTGTCCGCATTGTTATCTAAATTCTCTGGAATTGTAGTTTGTAGTCTGGCTTTCTTTGCTTTATGTTTAAAAAAACCTATGAGTCAGTACATGTGATATTTGGAAAAGAGATATCTTGATAGAGAGAGCCCTTATAGGTTAGGGAGAAATCTAATGGTAAGAAAACTCCCAGGAATCCACAAGGATGACCCCAGCTAAAATTCCTAGCAATAGTGGAGAGGGTGCCTAAACTGGCCTTCCTCTGTTATCAGATTGGTGACCACCGTAATTATCATCATAGAACCATTGTCATCCAGTAACTGATGGAAGCAGACGTAGAGATGTAGAGATCCACAGCTATGCACTGGGTCAAGCCCCTAGAGTCCAGTCAAAGAAGAAGAGAGATCACATGAGCAAAACGGTCTGTTTAAAAATCAATGGATAGATCACTGGGATTGCTCACATACTGATGCACCAAAATACCAACGTTCACCATCAAATTAGCCTCTTCCTAGGATCTCATGTGTTTCTCTCCTGTTCAAAGGCACACTCTTCCTTGAACATGCAATCCACATGAGTTGGAAACATTTCTGGAAATACCCGCTGCCACAGGTGTGGAGACTGGAGCGCTTTCATTACAAGGGTCCAGCTCAATGATCAAATAACATCGAATCTTCCCACATTTGATCAATGTGACAAAAGTCAGAGAATGTGAAAAATAAACAAATCACCATAAAAAAATCAGTGGATAGCCAGGCGTTGGTGGTTGGTGGCTCATGCCTTTAATCCCAGCACTCAGTAGGCAGAGGCAGGCGGATCTCTGTGAGTTTGAGGTCAGCCTGGTCTACAGGAGCTACTTGTAGGACAGGCTCCAAAGCTATAGTAAAGTCTTGTCTCAAAAACAAAACAAAGATAGGGTCTTTCAATTGCCTAAAACATAGCTGACTGAGCCCAAGGATCTGCCTTTCTCTGCCTTCGCTCACTTTGGGATTATTGACTTGCACACCTGGAGCACTTTTGATTTTAAGGTCAAGGAAGGACAATTTTGCAAGTGGTAAATCTCGTGGGCAGCTGTCCAGAGGAAGAGATAAGAAGAAAGCCACAGCCTTAGAGAAGAAGGAGCAGGTGAAGTTTCAAAGAATAAATAAGGAAGCTCAGTTGTTAAGACAAGCACATTTAGAGATAGAAGAAAAGGAATTTTTATTGTTGCTTTAGATAGGGTCTCTCTACATAGCCCTGGCTATCATGCAATTCACTATAAGGACCAGGCTGGCCTCAAACTCACAGAGATGTGTCTGTTACCCTCCAGGAAAAATGCTCATTGGGAAAAGAATAACAAACCAGAGCTCCTTCTACCATCTCCAGCTGGTAAATCAACAATATTCTTGGAACTGTTGCCTTCAGGCCTTCTTTTTTCTAAATCTGCCTTACCCATTCTCAGCATGCCCTCTCTGAAGAGTTAACCTATGAATTATTTAGGAAGGGGTTTGGAAGTTTGGAAGCGGTGGGGCAGATGGTAATTTATGCAGGTTTTTTTTCTGAGCTGGGTCATCAACCCATCTGAGTTTTATATGGATGCTGGGGATTGGAATCAGGTTCTCATGATTGCACAGCAAGCACTTTTAGCAACAGAATGGTCTTCTGTGGTAATTAAAGTTATGTTCTGTTTAGATTATTGTGCTTAAGAAATCTATAAAACAAAATTGCCTCAAACCTGTAATTCCTACTTCCACTAACCCAAGGACCAGTAACTTCCTGGAATGCTGAGGGGCTGCTGTTCATATAAGATAACAGGCCAATGCTTCTGCTTCCATAAACAAGCTTGGTTGGTCCAACTGCAGGATGTGCTTGTTCAAGTGTAAACTGGAGGTATTTAGGCAAGGAGTACATTGGAATCTTTGCTTGCTTCAACTAGACAAAGGCGGCAGGAAGTATGGAGCTTTGTGGGGTTTGTCTTTATAAGCACCTGACTAAGGTATTTTGGTGCCAATATTCTGGTAATCCTGGGTATGGATGTGGCCAGTGTCCTGGGTGGTACTTAATAAAGCTTGCTTCAAATTTGACTCAAAAATTGTGGGAGTGGTCTTATTCTCTTGCAGTTGGCATTAATATTCCCCAGCGCCAAAGCAATGTTTTAAATACCTACTATGCATTAAGCATGTTGTTAGGCTCCTAAGGTTACAAAACTTAGTAAGGTTATTATCACAAAATATTACTGTTTTGTGGACTTTGGGGGGATGAGCAAAAGTGTCCAATGACAGACTGAAGTATGATTCCACCGAAGTCCAACTTGAGGAATGAGTGAGCTCATTGAACTTAGAACTTAGAATTCCAGAGCACAGGTGAAGCCCTATTTATGGGAATATGGGTGATATAGAAGCAGCTGTATGACCCAAAAATATCTCACTTCAGCATGGATGATATAGCTTTGCCATAGCTGCATTAATGGAATTCTTCCCTCAGTGAACTGTTCACACTCTATATACCCTAACCTTTCCTGAAACTACATGAAGTACGAGAAGAATTACATACAAGTTAGCAGAGGAGTACAAGAGGGAATGAATGCACTCTCGGGTGACACTATGATGGCTGTCCCCAACCCTTCCTCCAAAGAAGGAATGTTAACTATTTCAAGGATGACTCACAACTAGTGACAGCTACTTAGATGCAGATGGTCATATGGGTTATGCTTGGAATGTTCTACAATTACCTCTAAGCACTACAAACTAATGTATTCTTCAGACATGTTCTCAAATGATTAGGCCCTGAGACTTGCTCCTTTAAGACCCATAATGAAGTATAAATTGGGACGGGAGAGACAGCTAAACAGTTAAGAGTACTTGCTCTTTCAGAGGATCCCAGTTTAATTCCAACAGCCCATATGGTGGCTCACAACCATCTATAACTCTACTTCTGTGGAATCCTAGACACTCTTCTTGCCTCCATTGGCACTAGGTGTGCATACGGTACACATACATATGTGCAGGTAAAACACCCAGACACACAAACTAAACAGTTTTGTTTTAAATAGTATAAAGTCTATGAGGGATGCACCAGGGGAGTGCTTCCCCGGTCCATTTCAGCAGGCACAGAAATTTTACTTTCCGTAATCTGACAAAATCCCATATTTCAAAAATCTAAGTCTTTTAGTACAAATTAATTAAAAAGTTCCTAGGAGAGAAGCAAAGAAACACCACCAAATTAGATCTGCCAGAAAAGAAGATTAAGAACGCCTGGCTAGACCGGGAAATGCACCTGCCTACCTTGCAGAGGAAACCAAATGAGCTTCCAAATTGCAGGATCTGTTACGGAGGAAAGAGTAAATGGCAGGGCTTCTACAGGGAAAGCTGCCTTCTCATTCATTTGCTTACTTGTTTATTTTTAGCTCCTATCTTTTCCTCACTATTCGTACCATTTCAGTACACAGAGAAAGGAAACTGTCTAGGACCAAGGAGAAGAGTGTTTCTAAATCTAAGTTTGTTCTTTCTCCCTAGCACTCTTAGGGATGGGCAAGAGCAGTATCACTTTCTGAATAATACTAGTGCCAAAGTTTCTGCACATTATGTCATTATGTCTTCCATGTTGTCTATAACATTAAATGTCCATACAGATTGTGAATATTAAATTCAGAGAGGTTAGGATATCTTATTGTGTGAAATGGAAATTTAGAATTTTCTTTTTTCAGGGACACCATACTATTTGATTGTATTTTTTAGAATAATTTCTAGTGCAAGAAACAACCTACAGACCATTTTTATGAAAATAAATCTTTCAAGAATCTTAACTATTTTAAACAAACAGAATGGAGGTATTAGCATTTTCTCTTTGGAGTTACAATTTTTGTCATTTATTTTATTTGGTGTGTGTATGTGTGTGGTATATTTGTGATGGTGGTGGTGGTGGTGTGTGTGTATTGCATGCATGGATGTTTGTGCATCACATGCATGTCTGGTGCCTGGGGATCAGAAGCCAAGGCTGGATTTCCCTGGAACTAGAGTTTTTGTTTGTTTGTTTGTTTTTATTTATTTTTTTATTTTTTTATTTAATTTATTTATTTATTAAGGATTTCTGCCTCCTCCCCGCAACCGCCTCCCATTTCCCTCCCCCTCCCCCGATCAAGTCACCCTCCCTCATCTGCTCAAAGAGCAATCAGGGATCCCTGACCTGTGGGAAGCCCAAGGACCGCCCACCTCTATCCAGGTCTCCTAAGGTGAGCATCCAAACTGCCTAGGCTCCCCCAAAGCCAGTACGTGCAGTAGGATCAAAAACCCACTGCGATTGTTCTTGAGTTCTCAGTATTCCTCATTGTCCGCTATGTTCAGCCAGTCCGGATTTATCCCATGCTTTTTCAGACCCAGGCCAGCTGGCCTTGGTGAGTTCCTGATAGAACATCCCCATTGTCTCAGTGTGTGGGTGCACCCCTCGCGGTCCTGAGTTCCTTGCTTGTGCTCTGTCTCCTTCTGCTCCTGATTTGGACCTTGAGATTTCTGTCCTGTGCTCCTCTGTACCAAGTGCATGCTAGGAGTTGAGCCCAGGTCCTCTGCGAGAGCAGCTAGTGCTTTTAACCACTGAGCCATCTCTCTAGTCCCTGTAGTTATTGACAGCATATTACTACAATATCAAGAGACATTTTATAAAAAATTCACAAATTTGTATTCCAAGTCTACTAATAGTTCCAGGAAGGCATTTTGCACAGCTGACTTGGACTACATATGTACACATACTGAAATAGAAAATTGAAACATGAATATTATACTAATTGCATATTTTTTTTCAGAATTCATATGACTCACTTGGGGGCCTAAATAATCCAAAATTTCTTCCACTTTTGAAGCACATGGAGTTATAAACAATTACAGAGCATGAATTCCGCACCTAAAAAGCTGTAGGTTAATGGAGAATTAATTGTTCTTGCTCTTTATGTCTGTAGTCAAAACCGCACATTTGTTATATAACTTTGCCACAAACACTGTCAAATAAAACTAGGCCATCTTTAGAGCTCCTTAAAAAGCCTTCGCTTTATAGTAAGGTCTTTTTGTTCAGCTTCATTTTAAAAAGTCGGTGATTCATTTTATTTACAATGGCATCCTCTTGCATAAGATTTTTTTCCTCTCCAACTGAATCACTGTGAGTTAAAAATCATTAGACCCAGATTTTCCATTTGTATATTGATAAGCCGTGAAGACACTTGAGGACTCCACCTTTTTCTTTATGAACGTAAAGCAGTTTATGGCTGTTATCAACCCATGTGGGCACTGCTCTGCATTTTTTTCTTCTAGAGCTTGCAAAGCCTTTCAGAGCCTTACATTTGCATTGAGAAATTCAAATGCAAGTGACCATCCCCTTATCTATTATGTCTTGTGAATCAGAGCCAACTTGTGCAAATGGCAAGGTTGTTTGCCAGGTGGAAGAATTAATTGACCTGACAAGCTGGGCAAATGTTACCAGCTACTCCATCGACTGGGTTGGAGGAATCTTGTCTCCTCCTCTGAACAAATCCCATGTAGGATTGTTATAAACGTGATTGAATAAAACAGAGGAAAGAAAATGAAGATATTTGGGTTGAAAGCAGGCCTTACGTGTTCAGCGAGAAGACATTATCTGTAAAGATGGGTAGTGTTTGTAGCATTCAATTAGTTAGAAATATTAAAGTAAACAAAGTTAAATGAAATAGAGATCTTCAAAACTGTCGCTTGCAGGCACCGGGTGTGTTCCTTCCACAGTTGTTTGTATGTTTTATGAAAAAGATCCTTATAATTTGTACCACAGAGAACTCTTCAACACTTACGTGCTAACAAGAATGGATGAACTAACTTGATCCGTTTGAGGAGGATGATCAGAAAAGAAGAAAACCCCAGAGAAATGTCCCCATGCTTAAAGGCAAAAGAAAAAGCCACTGTGTTTTATAGAACAGCAAGGATGAAAGAGGTTTGCATGACCAATAGAGGCACCAAGGTTCAGCAGAGGAGACAGAGCAACAACAGTGCAAACAAAAAGGAGGCAAAAACATCCCACTGATTCCCACACTTACACCTTCCAATATAGCAAGGGCAGGTGAAAAAGACAAGGCACTCTGCCAGATCCCACAAGAGCCTGCTGCCACACAGGCAAACAGCGCTACAGGAAATAAAAGCTATTGCATGCAGCAGAGGCTGCACCAGACATATTCAGCAAACATGCTGTGGCTCCTTGCTCAATCAGATCTTTCCTGCACAGTAATTACCTGCTGTGTACTTGCCATTTCTGCCGCCCCCTTTATCCTTTTCATAAACACAGATTCCATCTACTATCATTTTCATCATCTTCCTGCTTTCGTAATTCCCTTGAACATTTCTTATAGTGAAACCCTGCGAAGGACAAGCTCTTTGTACATTTCTATGTCTAAAATACGCTCTGCCTTTGAATTTGAACAATGCTTTCATTACATTTCGTTTGGTTTTGTTTGTATGTTCGGTGGGATTTCTGCGTAGCTCTAGCTGTCCTGGAACTCATAGATCCCTCCCCCCACCCCGCCTCTGCCTCTTGAGTGCTGAGATTAGAGGAATGCACTACCATGCCCCTCAGCCCTTTAAAAAAAATTAAAAAATTTATCTGCATGGTTGTTTCGTCTGCATGTATATCTGTGTACCATGTAAGTTCAGTACACGCTGAGGCCCTAAGAGGGCATCAGATCAACTGGTTGCATCCCACTGTGAGTTGTCAGGTGGGTGCTGGGAACTGAACTCCAATTCTCTGCAGAAGAGGCCAGTGCTCTTAACTGCTGAGCCACCCCGCTAGCTCCATGGAAGATACTTTCATTGACTATAAAAATGTAGGCTGTCTAGGTTGTTTGGTGTTCGTTTGCTTTTGTATATAAAACATGCTTTTCTTCTAGTTCTTGCCCACATGTCTCTGATGAAAAATCTATTCCAGCATTCAGTAGTGTACACCTTTAATTCCAACACATAGAAGCAGAGGTAGGTATATTTCTGGGGGTTCAAGGCCAGCTTAAACTACAAAGTAAGTTCCAGGTCTGAAGAGAGAGATCCTGTCTTTAAATAAAAAAATACAAAAACAAAACAAAATGAAAAGTCCATCTTTTTTCATTGTATATAGTATTTTTTTTTCTTCAACTGGTTTGCAATTTTCTCTCTTGAAGTATTCCATTTAAACAAATTTACTATATATGTTGGTATATTTCCTCATACTCCTTTGTGGCTGGGATGTGTTGAACTCATCGAACTCAAACATATCAGCTATGAAATATTTCTGGCTACTATTCTCTTAAATATTTTGTCTACTCCTTTCTAAGATTATATGCTTATTGAGTTAATTGATGTGGTCTTTCAGTTCATTGGTCATATAAGTTATTTTGGGGTGCCTATGACCAAAATTTCTATCAAAAAGAACTTAAAGTGAGAAATTATATATTTTAGCTTATGGTTTTAGAGATTTCAATCTATGGTTTTCAACTGCATTGATTATGGGCCCACTATAAAGTATAATATCATGGTGGTTGGAATGTATGGATGTTGTCCACATTTTGGGAGACAGAAGTTAAGAAATGAGAGTAAGGGAGCAGGAACTAGGTACAGCTTTCAAAGTATATCCTCTGGGATCTCATTTCCTCAAGGAGACACTATACCATAATGTTCTTGCCCTTCTCAAAACAGCATCACCAGCTGAGACTCAAATGTTCAACAAAAACTTCATATAAAAACCAAAATATTTATATGCTTTCCTTTTTTAATTTTATAAACTTCTTGCTATGTTTCATTCTGGATAATAGATATTTATATGTCATCTTCCCCAATATCTACTATTTGGGTCTCTGTTATCAATATCCTTAATACATTTTAAACCCCAGACATGGGTTTCATGTCCAGAAGTTGATTTGGCTCTACCTTTTTACTTTGTATATCTGGAAGCTTTTTTTAAAAAAGATTTTGATGTGGGATGCCCTTCTGCATGCTATGAACATGTCTTATTATTGTTGGTTAATAAAGAAGCTGATTTGGCTAATAGCCAAACAGAAAATAGAGCCAGGCAGGAAATACAAGCAGAAATAAAGAAATCTTTAGACTCACAAAGATGGGATAGATGATAGAGTATTATCTTTAATTTTGCCAAATAAAATAGACTAAATATTATAACTCTAATTCTTGCTTGATACCTGTTTATATGTACTTTTACAATATTAAAGTTAAACCCTTCCATTTTAATTAGACAGAAAAGGGGAGATGATGTGGAATACCCTTCTGTATTCTGTAAATATGTCTTATTACCATTGGTTAATAAAGAAATTGATTTGGCCAATAGCCAAGCAAAATAGAGTCAGGCGAAAAAATCCAAGCAGAGATATAGGGGAAAAGAAGGCAGAGAGGGAGGGATATCATCCAACTGCCAAAGGCAAAAGATGTCTGAGGATCACCAGTAAGCTACAGTCACTTGTTGACACACAGATTAATAAAAATTGGTTAATTTCAGTTGTAATAGCTAGTTAGTAAAAGCCTGAGCTAATAGGCCAAACAGCTAGTAATTAATATTAAGAGTAGTTATTTGGGTTATTAGGTGGGAGAGAAATTTCCAGCTACAAGATTTATTTTTACTTTATGTGTATGAGTGTTTTGTATGTATGTATGTCTGTGTAGCACAAGGGTGCTATAGATGAAAGCCAGAAAAGTGTATCAGATCCTGTGGAACCAGAGTTACAAATGGTTTGAGGCAACCATGTGGAAGCTGGGAATTGGACCTGGGTTTCCTAAAAGTGCAATAAATTCTCTTAACCACTGGGTCATTGCCCCAGACTCCCTGTCTAAATATCTAAATATATGAAATATACTTATACTGTTTTAATATCCTATCTGCTGGTTGATAATCTTTGTTGTCCATGAACAGAAACCTTTCCTTCTTTGTAAAAGTTTTAATGCCATTCTATTTTTAGGGAAGTGAGTGGTATTAAAGAAAACATTTCATTGGGGTGGCTTGCTTATATTTTTAGAGGTTCTGTCCATTATCATCAGGGCAGGGATTATGATTATATTTATTGCAAAAAGCTGCAGTTACCCAAGGCTCAGGGAATCATGGGAATAAAAGGTAGAAAGATTATAAGAGCCAGAAGCCCAGGAAACCTGCTATGAGATAATGTCTCCTACATATGACAGAGAAGTTACAGCATAATACCTCAAGGGAATGATTGCCCAAACAAGGACTGAATCCAGAAAACACCCACAGACATGCTAATGCAGAAGGGAACAACTCATGGAGTCCGTCTTAGCTATGCTTTTTACTGATGTGAAGAGACACCGTAACCATAGCAACTCTTACAAAGAAAACATTTAATTGGGATGGCTTGCTTATAGTTTTAGAGGTTCTGTCCATTATCATCAGGGCAGGGATTATGACAGCATGCAGGCAAACGTGGTGCAGGCAACTGGAAGTTGACTGTCACACAAAGGGAAGATTGAGCAAAAGAGACCTCAAAGCCCACCCCCACAGTGACACACTTCCTTCAACAAGGCCATACCTCATAATAGTGTCACTTCATTTTCTTTTAAACCACCACAAGTTTAAAGTCTTCCCCAGGGAGAAGCCCCCTAATTGGTTATCCAATACAAAGTGGTCAGCTTTAAAGTCATATATATTATATATGAAATAATATACATATATAATATATAAAATATTATCACACACACACATATATATATTTATACAAGCAACAGAATCAGCAGGTTGTATTTCTAAACCAATGCATTTAGATAGATATGAAACCATAACAATACAAAAGAGGCCATAGATTTGAGAGAGAGAGGCATGGGAGGAGTTGGTGGAAGGAAAGTGATGGAGGGAAATGACATAATTTTATTTTAACTAAAAAAAAATAATCCTTAAAAAGAAAAAAGCTGCAGTTACTCCATAATCTTTTATTCATTTATTAATTAATTTATTTATTTATAATTATTTTATGTTCATGTGTATGTGTGGGTACCTGCATATATATGTACCATGTGCATATCTGGTGCCACAGAGGTCAGAAAATAAGACTGTATCAACAGATACTGGAGTTACAGGTGGTTGTGAGCTGCCGTGTAAGTGATGGGAACTGAACTCAGGACCTCTGTAAGAGCTATCAGTGCTCTTAACAACTGAGCCATCTCTCCAGCCTCCTCAGTGATCTTTCGAAACCTATGACACTAGCATTAAGTTCATGAATCATGAGCACATGAAAACACAAAGCAGTCGACACAAACAAAAGAAGTGGGTACCCATTGCTGCAACAACATGATGGAGGGTTATTATTGCTGATAACATTGATTGCTCTGTGACTGCCTCAAGATATAAGTCATGTATCCACAATACTATCCTCTAATTTGGGAAGTCCCTTTGGTCCTGGGGCTGAGACAGACCTAGTCCAGATGGGGAGGTCTTGCCAGAAATAACCATCACCATTTATATGTCTATATATTTTTAAATAGTTTTCATAGCTGTTCACATTTTATTTGATCCTTTATGAGTCTGGCAGGCAGTAGAAAATTAGATATTGTCAAACCCAGACATAGAGAGATTAAATGATATGCCTGATCACATCAGTAGCGAGTATCAGAACAACGCCTGGCACTCAGGTTGCTGAATTCCAAGTACAAGGCTCCGACCTCCTATCTTGTGACTCATTAGTGGCCTGGAAAGATAGAACTGGCATATCAGAGCGAAGTCAGGGAAGTTAAACAAAGCAAGGGCTAGAATCCACTGCTGCAGCATTCCCATGGAAACATGGGGGAGTTGTCCTCTCCTAATATATTTTAATATAATGCAAAATCAGGCCCCAGCTGGATGGGAAAGCTTGTTTGCCTCCTCCGCCATCATGCATTATTCATGAGGAGTGACCTCACTTACATGTCACAGGCGGATTGTGATGACAGAAGCTCCTTTGGTGCTAGCACATAGAAGGCCCGCTTTCTTGTTGTCTACATCGGTCTACAGCCCCTGCTTTACATTCTGTTACCGAGATTGTCACTCTCCTGTGGTAATGAGCTAAAACGGGCGTTTAATCACTGCAGTTATCCCTCATTTCCAGCAATGCCTTTATGTACCCAGCCTTGTCTTCTGCCTTCGCAAGGAATCGTGGTTAATTTGCTGAATCCAGGGCTTCCATTTCTCATTGTCCCTGATGCTTGGTAAGACATGCAGCTCAGGAGATGACCATAGGCTAAGTGATTGATTTCTCCAGCAACTGATAACTGCTCTTATGTGAATGATCCAACGTTCGTGTTCTTGGAGTCAAACTAAGAGGAAGTCTGACTGGACCCCTCCGGATCTGTCTTTATCAATTCTTTCTATTTTCTTTCCCTGTTTCTCTCCTTTAAAATGCTAGACGACACAGTAGAGAATCAAATTACCTTCCTGGTAGCCTGAAAATGTCTAGCTGCCAAAGACTTCTTCACCTTAAGAGAAGCCAGGAAATTTTTGACAGAAACTGTTTCTAAAACTGGACATCACAAAAGGAGACATTGATTAGGGAATTTTCTTCAGAAGGATGCAGTACTAATAATGCTGTCCAAGTTACTACGGTGAACTAAATGTTCAGAAAGTTTTCACAGATCTCGTCTGGTATTTTGAGGAATATCTGAATATTCTTAGTGGAGTCCTGTGGCTGTGCATACATACAACTGACTTGGTCACAAGTTTTTAAATATGTTTTCACCTAAACAAATACTCTAAAATAAGACAATGCCATTTGTTTTATGCAAAGACCGAGACAGGGTTTGTATATAACTAAGCAAACAATCTTTTGCAACGCTAAGGCTATTGTTTAGTAAGCACGGAAGGCACACAACTCAAGTAAGGGTTGTCCTGAAGATTTCTGAAAACTGAACTCTTTCACCTAGGAAAGAACTTCTTTGCCTGACTTTCCCCTTCATGCTTCACCTTGGTTTCCACAGCTGTAATGGGAGGACTCTCTTCTTCCATTCTTGCTGGGGCAGACATTTTAGAAATGATTACAGTTGTTTTCTCATGGAAAGGAAGACACTAGCATCAGCTTTATGAAATAATATACTGGGGCTGGGGAGATGGCTCAGTGCTTCATAGCACCGGCTACTTTTCCAGAGGACCCTGGTTTGAGTCCCAGCACCTGCATGGCAGTTTAGAACTATTTAACTCTAGTTCCAGGTTCCTGACATGCTCCTCTGACCTCCACAGGCACCAGGCAAACATATGTTGCATAGACTTACATACAGCCAAAACATTCATGCACATAAAATACATTTTTAAAATTAAATAAAAAAGAAATAAGATGTCAGGGCACCACCTCAATATACAGCACTGAAACTTCTAGGAATGAGACCCAGAGACAGAAAGACAAATATATAGATTTTCTTTTAGTTTTGAGAATTCTATGCATGTATAGAATTACATATTATCATACCTACCTTCTTTTCCACTCCAACTCCCCGATATTATCCACTAAGTCCCCATCCCAGCTTCATGCTGTAAAAAGAAAAAAATACTAAGTGCAATCAGTGCTGACTGTATGTATATAGGCATGGGGCCATGTGTTGGAGCATTCTGGAGTATTGGAATCCTACCAGTGGCTACACCCTCAATAAAGAATAACACCATCATCCCCAGCATCTCCACTTCTAATAGCTATTGTAGAGATGTTTTACCCTTTTGAGGGACCCACCAGCAGCTCCCAAGTAAATTACACATGAAGACTTATTCTTACTTATGAATGTCCAGCCTTAGTTTGACTTGTTTCTTGACAGCTTTTCTTAAATTATTCCAGCTATCTTTTGCCTCTGGGCTTTTATTGTTTTCTATTTCTGTATATCTTTTTTTTTTACTTCTTTCTGTGTGGCTTGCTGTGCAGCTAGGTGCCTGGCCCCTGACTTTCTCCTCTCCTTGTTCTCTTGCTCCTCTTCTTCCTTGTTTCTCCTTCTATTTATACTCTCTGCCTCCCAGCTCTGCCTATTCTTACTCCTGTCTTGCTATTGGCTGTTCAGCTCTCTATTACACCATCAGGTGTTTTAGACAGGCAAAGGAGCATAGCTTCACAGAGTTAAACAAATACAGCATAAACAAAAGCAACACACCTTAAAATAATATTCCCCAACAAATAACTCCTCAGGAAGGGGAAGGGCCCGGAGATCATCTACCCTATTTAGGAAGAGATTTGGTGTGGCTTAATTTTGTTCAGGTCTTATATGGATAACCACAGCTACAATGGAGACTCGGCTATTCTGATAGCAACCAATTAAAATGATTATCTTTTTTGAGAACTTAAAATGAGGAGACACTTCAGTGTGTTAAGTGATGATGTTTATAGCAATTTCCTACTCCACCTATAAAAAATATCACAAGCTAAGCAGTTTATGCAACATAAGTGTGGAATTTAACAGCTTCTGAGGTCAGAAGTTTAAAAAGGATTTTGATGGGCTAATATCAAGATATCAGTAGGGCTGTATTCCTTTTTAAAGGCTCTCAGCAAAAAGTTGATCCTTTCTTTCTCCAGAACCTAGAGGCTTCCTGCATCCGTTTGCTTGTGGACTTTCCAGCCTCAAAGCTGGAAATGTAGATGTTTCAATTCTTTCCCATGAACACATCTATCTGATTCTGCCTCTGCTTCCTTTCTGCTTTACTTTCTGTGAAAAGGTCGGAGTGGCTTGATTAGTCCAAACTAATGTCTTTAATACTACCTAATTAGCAACTTGAATTCCATATGTGTCCTCATCTTCAAGACACTGACGTCTTTGCAGGATCATAACACTGCCTCACACAGAGGTGGCTTGTTTCAACAATTTCATTTGACAGATGAGACGCGAGGAGTAAAAATAAGTAGACTCCCTAGTTAATGATATCAGTAGCTTCAGAGTCACTCTGTTCCCTTTGTGTTACCATTAAAATCTAATAATAGCAATAATATCAATGTCTCCATGAGGCCCTTCACATTCTCTTCAGTTCAGATTTAGTCTCTCAAAACCTCATCCATAGTAAGTATCTGATATTCCAGAAGTATATGTGCATGTACCAGAGTTAAAATGCTCTTTCCAATACCAGTTAAAAAAAAGCCCAAGAACAACGTAACTCCTGTTGTGAATCAAGCCACTCTTGAGAGTACCATTGAGATTAGGAAAGAACATGATTTGGGCCATGTCTAACCCTTTATCCAGCAGGTGTTTTATGCTCTCTGTGGGTGTGAACCCTGAAAAGAAGCTGTGCCATTTCCCCAAAGCCTCTGTCTTAATACCTATCCTGTGTCCTGACGATGCTCTCTCTTAATATCTCAGCAGAAAAATCTTGTTCCTGCATCCCAATCAAACTGTGCACAATTCGAGGTCGAGATCTGGAATTGGTCCACATTTCTACCTTTGTAACATCGAAACTGCACTCTTTTCTGTGATTTCTGTCTCCGTTCTTCTCATCACTCCACCCACTCTTTCAGCTTGTTTTCCTTCATATTGACATTTCTTCTCCAAGCTAGAACAACGCCTTGCCGAAATAAATGATGGTTTAATACTTGTAGATTTAGCTAATAAATGTATAAGAGAATGACTGACTGAGCTGGCAAGATAACCCTGTATCTATCTTATTCATTTGTCTAGTATTTCCTTGTGTGTGTGTGGGGGGGGTGTTCCATGCATGTATGTCTGTGTACCACATGTGTTCCTGGTGCCTGCAGAGACCAGGATAGAGCACTGACAATGCATCCTCTGGAACTGGAGTTACTCAGAGCTGTGAGATGCCACTCTCTTGGGCTGGTTCCACTCCCTGTTAGCAGTTTTCCTCAGCACGTATCCCACAGCTCTGGCATCTCCAACATCTTGGGGTCTCCAAGGAAATCCAGGCTTCAACTTCACAACTTCATGCATGATCTCTCTAGGTCTCTATTCAGGGACATTTCTGACACATGCCTGGCCTCGGTGGATTTCCTTAGGTGCAGAGGCAAAGTCGAAACCCATTTCTTTTATCCTTAACTCTAAAGGCAGAACCACACGGCTGAAGCTGACATGTTCTGCTGCTTGCTGAGACTGGAACGTGCTGCCCTTGTTCAATTACATCTTCGCGAGCTGTCCTTCACTGCCTAAACTTAGCAGCCCTGAAACTTGCTCTGTAGACCAGGCTGGCCTCAAACTCAGAGATCTGCCTGAGTCTGCCTTCCAGGTGCTGAGATTAAAGGTGTGTACCACCACACCCAGCTCCAAACTTTTCTTTAGTTCCTTTTCAGTCCATTAAGCAATACTTAAAGCCTTTTACTGTTTTTCTAACTCAAATTCCTAATGTCCAAATTCCCCCAAATAAAAACATGGTCCGGCCTCTCACAACAATACCCCAGTCCCTGGTACCAACCTCTGTCTTAGTTAGGGGTTCTATTGCTGTGAAGGGGCACCATGGACCACAGCAACTGTTACAAATGAAAATATTTAACTGAGGTGATAGCCTATAGTTTCAAAGGTTCAGTCCAATATCATCATGGTGGGAAGCATGGTGGCATGTAGGCAGATATATGGCTGGCAAGGTAGCTGAGAGTTCAACATCTTGCAGGCAACAGGAAGTCCTGAGCATAGGAAACCTCAAAAACTGCCCCACAGTGACACATTTCCTCTAACAAGGCCATATCTACCCCCAACGAAGCCATGCCTCCTAATAGTACCACTCCCTGTGAACTTATGGAGGCCAATACATTTAAACTTCCGCAGCCATTGACCTGGAAGTATAAGATGAAATAAACCTCTTTTCTTCCCCCAAGATAGTTTGGTAATTGTTTTATCACAGCCACAGAGAAGCCTACAAAGGCACCAGCCCTCATCATTCTATAGCTATAGCTAATGTTCCACAATCCCAGGGTAAATCTCTTCTCTATGCCTTACTAGTTCACACACAGTTTGGAGCACATCTTTGTCCCTTCCATTTTTCTATGACCTATGTATCAGACATTTCAAATTCTAACATTTATCCAATTTCCTTCATGAATCGCTCCCATAGCATTCTGCAGGATTCTGTGGATCTCATGTTTATATCTTCCACAGGCTTGCATCTAATGTGAACTTACTAAATAATTGCCAATGTTGCAATAGAGCTATCTTTAGTCTCTATTATGATTGAATATCTTTATGGCTCTTAAATCAGCATGAGATTTATTTCTGGCATTAGGTTGTGCCAGAAAGAAGTATTTCCTATATCTTAGAGAAGATTTTTTTTTTTAAGTAAAAGCTTTCCAGGCAACTGCAGGTTAATCAGAAAAACCAATTAACCAGAAGATCCATTCCTTGCTCTCAATTATACACACCAGTGGAAGGAGCGCTGAGGCAGATGATCTACAGGAGTACATGATCAAAAACTCTGCCTACTGACTTAAAGGTACACCCCATACTCACTTTCCTCTTTTCAGCCCACTGCTTTGCTCTTCCTGGCTTCTTATTTCTTTTTGGCTTGGATTATACAAAAACCACATTTCATTCTTGGTGCACCTATTTATTTACCTGAAGAACTGTACTGGCCATCTACTATTTACCAGACACTCTTCTAGGCCCTAAAAGGAAAGACAGACAGACAGACAGACAGAGACAGAAATGATGATGACATGGTACCTTCCTAGAAATAATAGATTTTTTTAATAAAAAATAATTTCAGTCTAATTCAACATTGATTTTTTTCTGTCCCAATTCACTTAAATTTGACACATTCCCATTAATTTCACTGGCATACAAAATAATAGGAAATAATAGCATGATGTACTAACAAAGTCATAATTACAAGTCAAGCATGCTCTGTAGTCACGGTACTTGTAGCTGAGGGCAGGTGGAGGTGGAACAATGAGTTCAAGGGTAGAACAAACACAACTGAATGGCTGGCTGAACCTAGATTAGTGAAGAGTCAAATACACCAAATTAAAACATTTGGATTTGATCCTGGAGGCAACAGTGAACTGGCAAAGAGAATGACATTGCTTGATGGCAGAACTGGCTGTAGTCTTGGGAAGGAACTCAAAGCCTAGATTATCCATTTCAACCATGAAAAAATAGTCCACAGAGAAGAACTTTATTAGAACATTTAAATACTGTTTTTGGGATCTATAGGGAAGAAAAAGTAGAGGGTCAGTGGATATATCAACTACACTCCAGGGCAAGTCAACTACTATTGGCCAACACAAAATTGGCTTCATGTGATTTTTGTTTTGATTTTCTATTTTTTGTTGTGTGTGTGTGTTGTGTACGCATGTGTGTGCGCACACACGCATGTGTTTCATTTTGATTTGCTTTGGTGTTTTTTTTAACCTTATTGGTTCTGCTTGTCTGTTTTGATCTTTTTTTTTTCAGGGGGAAGGTTTGTGGACTTCTTTTTTAAAGACAGAGAAAGGATGAACTTGGGTGCATAGAGTAGTGGGAAGCATCTGGGAGGAACTGTAAGAGGGGAAATAATTTAGTTAAAACATGCAAAAACAGGTTTAAATAACAAAAAATAAATGTTTCAGCCCATGTTAAAGAAAAAAATCATTTTCAAATTCTTATTCCCCAAGGATTTGTATCTGTTATCCTTGCTAAAGAAACAACAGAGACATATCTAGCTCAGTGCCTTCCACCTAGCAGTCCTACAGTAAATGCCTCCCTGAATCTATTAGTATGAGTGGTGAGGCTATATGAGAAGAAATAGTAATAAAGAAGCCACTATAGCTGAATTCCAAAAGGCTAACTGCTAGACTTTGTCTCTGTGGTAATCCCCATAAGCAAAGTGACTTTTACACTCAGGAACTGAATGCAAATCAAGGTTAAATGTCTCTACTCTAAGCCCTACAGTGGCTCCCTGCTGAAATCAAGGTTAGGGTCTGACTTACAAGTGAAGGCTAAAAACATTTCTCATGATTTTATCCTACCCTGATTTTCCATCCTTATCTCCTAGTAATCCCCAACAAAACCACATACGAAAATTATACAGTCCCCAAACAGCACTAGATAAATGTCAACCCCAGTGGGACCTTAGACTTGCTCTGTAATTTGCATTGTCTTGATTCTTCTGGAAATGGTGAAGTAGCCTATGCTAGCCAATTATTATAGTAGTCTTTAAGAATGCAAACTTCATAAACACAGTATCTAGTTTGGTTATGGATACACTAAGCCAACTCTTTTGCCTTGAGTGATACATGGAATTACTTTTGAAATACCAAAATACAGGATTATAAATACGCAGAGCCCTTGGAGCACTTGCTAAGCATATACTCATGTTCAAAATCAATTCTAATGATTTTTGTATATGCGCTTATCCCTCGGAAGACAATAATACATAATGGTGCTTGTAATATAAACATTCCACACTAATTGTAATGATCTGGAATATATTCATTCCTTTGAAATGTTCCAAGAAATAGTTTTAAGTTGCATTTATATTTTAAAGTATATCATAATAATGAGTCCATTTATTCAACTATTTTCCTTCCAAGTTAAAATTTAAAAGAAGTGTCATGCACTTTAAAACTGAGTATATACTATGTACCAAGTACGTCCATATGGGTCATATCTTTAGCACGTAAGTGTCTCTGATTATGTATTAGCAACTAAAATTTTAACTGAATACTCTTTGACTAAATTTCCATTTCGTTTAAACAGTACTGTTGCTGTTTTTAGACAGGGTCTCACTATGTATCCCTGGATGACTTGGGACTCCTTATGTAGACCAGGTTGGGCTAAAACTTATAGATAAGTTTGCCTCTGCCTCCTCTGTGCTGGGATTAATGGTACGTAGCACCATGCCAGGTAAATGTTAATAAGTTACCTGGTCATTCGAGAGCTAAGTTGGGAAAATGCTCAAATCTGTTTACTTCTGTCTGTACCCATCACTACCACACTAATGGGCATGAAACACTGCCAATTTTTGCTGACAGAAATCTCCTTTGTGCTTTCTCATCTACCTTTGTGCTGATCACAGACCAGCAAGAATCACCATCTTCAAATGGAAATGGACATAGAGGAAATCATGTCATCTCTTGCTTAAAAGCTTATAGCAATTTGACACCACATTTAAAAATAAAAATCAAAGATTTTGCAATGATTGCAAGGACCTGCATGATCTTCTTCAAGCTCTAAGATGGCTGCGTTCAAAGCCTGGAGAGCTAGTTGCAGTTGATTGCAGACTAAGTAGTGGCCTGATGCCCAGACAGCCAGATGAAACTATGATAAGTCATCTGAGAGTTTCTCGAGATATGCGAATAAACAGTCACGAGAGTGTAATTACCACACTGTAAATGAAATAAAGTTAGTCATACATGAAAATACTTGAGAAGAGTTTATTTTTAATTTGCATCTTCAGAGAGACTTACATAGATAGGTGAACACCTACTGTGCTCTCAATGTCACCTCCTTTTCTCCTATTCAAAAATGTTGATCTTGTAATTGTGCTACCTCCCACAAGCGCAGTTTCTATTCCACTATTTTCTGTGTGGAATCTCTGCACACTAATGATGCATGCCTTTAATCCCATCACCAGGCAGAGACGGGGGATCTCTGAGTTCAAGGTCAGCCTGGTCTACAGAGTGAGTTCTTGGACAGCCAGGGCTAAAGAAAGAAACCCTGTCTCAAGAAAAAAGACCCCTCCCCTAAAAAGAAACACAGTAAGAAACTTAATTTTCACCTGTTTATATGGTTATCTACCCTTGTCTGAGGAGGATATATGCCAAAGATCTTAACATAGGACTGAAAGCTCAGCTTACAGCACAACCTTAATTTGTAGGCCTTTTCTATCTTAGTTGAGCACTTATGCATCATGTTACAACTGTTTCTGTGAAAAGTAACAGAGAAACCATTATGAATTTCTCTTTTCCTTCTTCACTTCGACAGATGATTTATTCTTGCCATAGACCTTAAAAATTTCATCATTTTCCCCTTTATGAATTTGGGAACTTTCACCCTTTCACTTAAAGGAACCCTAGGATAGCTTGTCTTCGGCATACCCAAATGTCTTCTATCACAATGTTTGGGTTCAGGGCCCAGTATGAAGAAGTAAACTATCATTGAGCACAAACTATGAGGTTGAAGTGATAACAACTAAGTAAATAGCAGGCAGGTAACTTATCCAGCACAGATACCCTGGACAAAGGGATGGCTCATATCCAGTGATTTCATTAAACTACTTAGGATTGAATGTATTTTAAAACACATAAATTGCTCATTTCTAGAACTTCATATTTAAAAATGTTTGGAGCTTACTGGCCCTCAGGTAAGTGAAACAGTAGACAGTAAAACCATGGATAAGGATGCCTGTTGCATTGATCTCTTCCCCAGTAACATTTCTCTGAAGAACTGTCTATCTTTCTATCTCTCATCACTATCTTATTTTCTTTTCAACCTGTTTGATTGGGACCTTTGCCCACCACCATTACCACTGAAACCACTATGTTCGAAGTTCCCAGCAGCACTGGATATAGTAGTATCCAATAACTGCTCATACTGGACATCTCAATAGCATTTGACATAGTTGGCAATATTCTCTTCTCTGAAACACTGCCTTAATACTATGTACTATATTACTCCTATTATTCCAATTATCCTCTTTTGCTTGATTTCTCAGTGTTTTATTGTCTAAAGGGTTAGACTGAGGTGACATTGTCTAATCTAAATTCCCTCCAGAAATCTTACATCACATGGATTTAATTTCAGTAATAAAATAAGGATTATCAAATTTGCATATTTAATCCACAGTCATTCACTGTGTTGATTTGAAAAAAAATGGCCCCCAAAAGAAAGTGGCACTATTAGAGGAAGTGTGGCTTTGTTAGAGTAGGTATAGCCTTGTTGCCAGAAGTGTGTCTCTGTGGAGGTGGACTCTGAAGTCTCATATATGCTCAAGTCATGTCCAGTGTCTCAGACCTCAGATAACTTCTTGCTGCCTGTGAGTCAAGATGTAAAGACTCTCAACTGCTTCTTCAGCACCATGTCTGCCTGAACTCCATCCACCATGTCCTGCCATGATGATAATGGACTAAACCTCCAAAACTATAAACCACCACCTCAATGAAATGTTTTCCTTTGTAAGGAGCTGCTGTGGTCATGGTGTCTCTTCAAAGCAATAGAAACCCTAAGACACCCCATTTCATCTATATTTGCATATATGATGCACACCTCAAATCTCAAATGTAACATACTCAAAAAGTCTCTTCCCCCTACGCACACATATATGTTCCAAAAATCCCCACTTTTCTTTCTCCCTTAATTCAAAAACAATTATCACCATACCTACATGATAATAAGCCCTAATATATTCCTTTATGAATAAAGCAATCTCTAACTCTCTCTCTCTCTTTCTCTCTCTCTCTCTCTCTCTCTCTCTCTCTCTCTCTCTCTCTCTCTCTCTCTCTCTCTCACACACACACACACACACACAATCAGTCCTACCATCCAGAACACAATGAAGGTGATTGTCCTTCTCTAATCATTCATATCTAGGCTCCTCTCTTTCACCTATCATATAACTTTCAAGCCACTCTTTATTCTCTTTTCAAACACACTAACTTGTCATTGACCTGCAATCTCTACACTAACTCTTCTCTTCCTCCTGGTTTTCTTTCAAGTACTAGTTTGAAACCTACCTCCCACATAAAATGTGTCTCTGACTGTCCAAACAAAGACAGCCTTCCAGTTTCTCTCTGTGTACTGTCTTTTAATTCATTGCATTCCATGTACCATCTCCTGAAGCTTTCTTTTAAGAGTTTATTATTTTCAGAGAGTCTGGTTTTATCCCATGCTTTTTCAGTCCCAGTCCAGCTGGCCTTGGTGAGCTCCCAATAGATTAGCCCCACTGTTGCAGTGGGTGGGTGCACCCCTCACGATCCTGACTTCCTTGCTCATGTTCTCCCTCCTTCTGCTCCTCATTGGGACCTTGGGTGCTCCAATGTGGGTCTCTGTCTCTATCTCCATCCATCGCCAGATGAAGGTTCTATGGTGAACATGGAGGACAATGAGGGATGATGAGAAGCCAAGGACAATGGCACTGGGTTTTGATTCTATTGCATGTACTGGTTTTGTGGGAGCCTAGTCTGTTTGGATGCTCACCTTCCTAGACCTGGATGGAGGGGGGAGGACCTTGGACTTCCCACAGGGCAGGGAACCCTGACTGCTCTTCAGACTGGAGAGGGAGGGGGAGAGGAGTGGGGGAGGGGGAGAGGAGTGAGGTGAGGGAGAGGGAAATGGGATGCTGGGAGGAGGCGGACATTTTTTTCAATAAAAAAAGAGTTTATTATTTTTAAGTTTTTGCACATGTAAATATTGTACCTTGACCATATCCCCTCTCGTATCTTTCACCCTTCCTTTTTCAATTCCCCTTCCTTTTTATTGCTATTTTTACTCTGATAATTTTTTATTACTTTATAAATAATAGGAATCAAAATTTCCACTTCCTCCCTTCCTCTCACTTCCCTCCCACTCCCCCAACTCACCCTCCCCACCTCCAGTCCTATAGAAAAGCAGGGTACCCTGCCCTGTGGGAAGTCCAAGTCCCTCCCCTCTCCATCACTGGATAGTGGAGGAGAGGGTGCCTGAACTGGCCTTATCCCTTAGTCAGACTGATGATTATCTTGAATATCACCATAGAACCTTCATCCAGCGACAGATGAAGATAGAGACAAAGACCCACATGGGAGTACTTGACTGAGCTCCCAAGGTCCAGTTGAAGAGCAGAAGGAGGGAGAAGATGAGCAAGAAAGTCAGGACCATGAAGGGTTGGTCCACCCACTGAGACAGTGTACCTGAACTAATGGGAGCTCACCAAATCCAGCCGGACTGGGACTGAACGAGCATGGGATCAAACTGGACTCTCTGAATGTGGCTCACAATTGAGGCAGACTGAGAAGCCATCAATAATGGCACTGGACTTGTCTCTACTGCATGTACTGACTTTTTGTGATCCTAGTCTATTTGGATGCATACCTTCAATTCCCCTTCCTATTTGTTCCCCTAGATAATTTGATTTCTATTTTCATGTGATATATGTGTACATTATTTTATTTATCTATATAAAACCTAAAAATTCAAGGCAGTTAAGAAATTCAGGACTTGGCAGGGAAGAGCTCTTAACTGTCTACCTCTAGCTGAGTCTCCTTTAAGAGATATGACTACTAACAGAAGGTCAGTTACTTTTCTTTGGGGCACATGGTCACAGAGAGGTTATTCATACGTTAGTGGATGACTACATATCCATGCACACATGTATCACTAATTGGACACAGTGAGTAAGTGAATAAATTATAATAATTTATTATATTAACAATAACAAACAAGGTACTACACATATTGTACTCTTCTGAGTAATAAAAGAAGATATGAAGTTGATAAGGAGATGTGTTGAATCCTGTAGGAGTTTGAGGGGGAGGGGGAGGGAAATGGGAGGCGGTGGCGGGGAGGAGGCAGAAATCTTTAATAAATAAATAAATTTAAAAAAATTAAATAAAATCTATAAATCACCAATCACTTGCTATTTGTTTTTATACATTTGCTATTGTTCATTCTTTCTCACCAAGAACACAGTAGAAAATACAGAGCATACTTTTCCTTGTTCAACAATATATTCCCAGTACTTATAACAATATTTAGCACATAACAGTTATTCAGAAATTAGTGAATTCATGGATGAACATGGGAGCATTAGATATTTAAGAACTGCTTGTCTGGTCCTACTAGCAGAAAGTAATACAATGGGCTAAGAAAGCTAGAAGAGAGTCTAAGGCTGAAACCCTGTGGACTCAAAACAGCATCTACCACAAAACTCAGGTATTAAGAACGAAGGTTACAGGAATGAAAGAAATCTAACCTTTTGGACTGATTCATAAGTTCAAATAATGATGGGATGCTTAACTACTTCCCTGAGCACCTCAAATTCACTATCTTAAATAGGAGACCTAGGGTGAAACAGTAGGTGATTAAAATTGTGAGGAATGGCATGTTCTGGGGACAGAAAATGAGAGAGCATCCAGCAGATTGTCACTGAGTATGATGTAAGACACATCTTTGTGGCCAATGATTTCTTGGATGATTTAAATTGCCCAACACGGGTGTGAGATTCATTAGTGGTTGAAGACACCTAATTATGTTGGTGTGAGGCCACAAGGAATCAGACCTTAATTATGCCTAACCACCTGCTCTCTCATAAGTCCAGCCAAAATTCAAGATTCTCCTTGGATTCTCGTGATTGTCCTATGGCTTCTGCTAACCCAATAGCCAATTGCTGACACCAACAGATGAACTGTCTCAGAGTAGGTAGAGTGTTAATCTCCAAAGGTTTTGAAGTGTGAGCTACAATCTCGTGCCTCTGTCAACTGAGCTATAAAATGTTTCTTCCTTATCAAGGCATCTAAGTATGCATTATAAATTGAACACTTCCTCCACACACTGACATAGACAGTATATTGAAATCTGTACAGCCAAGAAACAAGAATTTAATAGGTTTTTTTCTTTCAGCATGAAAGTGGCATGTGTAAGCTTGTTAAGCCTTTAATCCTTCTTACTTTGCAGAATCAATATTTGCATTTATCCTGAGACAAGGGAGTGATTATGATTATTTAACATGCAAGATATTTGATAGGGGTAATAGAGTTGAGCTAGGCAAAAATAAAACCTTAGATGTTAGATGCATTATAGTCAACTAGGCATTTTTGGTTTTGTGAATGTATTTTGGAGACTTCAAACTGCCATTGCACTAAACTGCCACCTATTCCTAAAGACCTTGTTTTGACAAGAACTGGTTGTTTAAATCCTTGAAATGCAAAACACCTTTCTGGAACCTCAATGATTTCCTGTATAAAAAGCAGTAAAAATATTATGAGGTACCCAATCATCTCTAAAGCACAAAGGATTTTTCCCATGATTTTGCTGGTTGCTGTGGGTCATTGGTGCACTGTGTGAAGGTATATTCCTGTGACTGGCATAATAAAAAGCTGAACAGACAATAACTAGGCAGCAGATATAAGCAAGATTTCTGGGTAGAGAAAGGAAGAGGAAGAGAAATCTAGGCACATGGGGATGCCAGAAAACACAGGGAAGAAACAGAAGGTGCAAGATGGAAAGAGGGACAAGGCTCCATGATAGAACATAGATTAATATAAATATAATTTAAGTTGTAAGCACTAGTTAGGAGCAAACCTAAGCTAAGGCTGAGCTTGTATAATTAATAATAAGTCTCCATGCTGTTATTTGTGGGCTGGTGATCCTGAAGAAAAAGTACTTCTATTGCTGATCATATATTATTATCTCCATTTAGTTTTGATGTAAATTATCACAGGCCATTGGCGTGCATATGCCTCTTTCAAATTTGCATATGACTTCTTCAGTGAACCAGTCTAGCCTGCATGCAGATAATTTGAGGGTCACTTTCCTGTACTCTGACAGGTTCTCCATGGCACACTTGCACTATAGAAAAATATCATACAATATTGCATATATTGTGTGACTTCTGTGTTGTCTACTCATACCCGATTCTTAAGGAGAGGGAGACAAATATTTTTACTTTCATTTTTACAAGATTTATTAATTTATTTATTTTATTCTTCTATCGTATATTATAGCCCAACTGCAGTTTCCCTTCCCTCACCTCCCCTAGTCTCTCCTCTAACTCCTTTCTCCTCCAGATCCACCCTTCAGTTCCATCTGCCCTCGGAAAAGAGCAGGCTTTTGAGGGACATCAACCAAACATGGCATAATATGCTACTATAAGACTAGGCACATACTATTAAATAAAAGCTGGATGAGGCAACCCAATAGAAGGAAAAGAGTGACATAAGTAGGCAATAGAGTCAGTGACTACTCCTGTTCCCAGTGTTAGGAATCACACAAGAACACCAAGCTACTCCACTGTAATATATATGTTGAGGACCTAGGTCACACCCCTACAGGCTTCCTGATCTCTATGAAGCCCCATCAATTTATTCTGTGTGCCATGTCCTCATGGTGTCCCTGACTCCTCTGGTTCCTCTGATCCTTCCTCCTTCCCTAGGACTCCCCAATGTCTGCTTAGTGTTTGACCGTGGGGCTTTGCATTTTCTCCCATCAGTTGCTGGATGAAGTCTCTCTGGTCTATTTGATGACAATTCTGCTAGGTTCTGGTCCCAGAACACACTGCAGGCAGGACAAGTCATAGGTTGAAGGTTTTGTGCCTGTGTTGGTGTCCCAATCCCTCCAGTTGAGGCCTTGCTTAGTTATAGAAGATGGCTGGTTCAGGCTCCCTGTCCTGCCAATAGGACAAAAAGGCAGTCTGCAGAACGGGAAAAGATTTTCACCAACTGTACATATGATAGGGGGATAATATCTAAAATATATAAAGAACTGAAGAAACTAGACATCAAATAACAAAATAATCCAATTAAAAATGGGGTACAGATCTAAACAGAGAATTCCCAACAGAGTAATCACAAATGACCCAAAGATATTTTAAGGAAATGTTCAACCTCCTTAGCCATCAGGGAATTGCAAATCAAAATGACTCTGAGATACCATTCTACACCTGTCAG
The DNA here is from genome assembly GCF_037038515.1 of Microtus pennsylvanicus. Taxonomy (NCBI): domain Eukaryota; kingdom Metazoa; phylum Chordata; class Mammalia; order Rodentia; family Cricetidae; genus Microtus; species Microtus pennsylvanicus. The sequence continues at coordinate 57,447,023 of NC_134601.1, read as the reverse complement.
AATGACTAAGATCAAAAACAAAAATATGCTGGCAAGAATGTGGAGCAAGAACATTCCTCCATTGTCCATGGGAGTGCAAACTTGTACAGTCACTTTGGAAATCAATATGGCAATTTCTTAGAAAATTGAGAATAGATCTATTTCAAGATCTAACTATACCACTCTTGGGCACACACCCAAAGGATAATCTACCCTATCGCAAAGACACTTGCTCAAATATGTACACCACAGTATTATTCATACTAGCCAGAACCTGGAAACAACCTAAATGTCCCTCAACTGAAGACTGGATAAAGAAAATGTGGTACATTTACATAATGGAGTATTACTCAGCTGTTAAAACTATGATATCATGAAATTTTCAGGCAAATGGATGGAAGAAGAAAAAAAAACATCCAGAGTAAGAAATACAAATATGGTATACACTCACTTATAACTGGATATTAGCTGTACAGTAAAAAAAAAATCATGCTATGGTCTAGAGATCCAAAGAGATTAAGTAACAACAAAGAAGGCTTAAGAGGGGACTCAAGAAACTCCTTGGGAAGGAAAAAAAGATTAGATTTTATGGGTGGACTGGGGGTGAGTGGGGGTGGGAAAAGAAGGGATCAAATGGGGGGAGTACTGGAATTTTAGTGCATTTGGGAGGCAAAGAAGACACATAGTAAAAAAAGAAACTCCATGGAATCTATGAGACTAACCCTAACAACGACTCCTAGTAATAGGGGACAATGCATTTGTTTATAAATCCTTGCATGACACATGACATGTAGACAGGCCCATAAATGTTCACTGAGCAAAATAAAATTTCATCGAAATTATCATCAACTTATGCCAGTACTAGTGGCACATGCCTTTAATCCCAACACTTAAGGGGCCAAGGCATGTGGGTCTCTGAGTTCAAATTATATAACCTAATTTATTTGATCCAAGAATCTCCCACACAGTTTTATTCACAAATGACATCAAGAGTAGTACTGAAAATTAGTAACATTCCTAACTAATTTGTTCATCACATGGAATCAGCATTCCTTGGGATATTAATCAGCTTGGAGAGAGAGGACCAACAATCCTGAACCCGATTGCCTATATTTGCTCATAAATTGGGTTCACAGGTTGATGGAAGAGTGGAGGATTGGAGTAACACTGAGGATGTAGGACTACAGCTGAATCTTGGAAAAATCAGTTTGGCAAGAAAGAAAGGATAGCAAGTTGAGGGCACAATGCAAGGAAAGGAAGGCCAAGTCAAGGAAATTGATGTAGCACATCATATTAGACAAGGGGCTTATTTTGCTAGGCAATAGAAGGGACTTGAGTTCCTGAGTAAAGAACACAAAGTAATAAAGGACACCAAAGAAAGAAAACAAACAAACAATATGATTTTGTGGAAGAAAAATGTGAGATGGAAAAACTATAGGAATATATTCCTAACCAGTCTTTATGAAAGACACTACAAGAAAACAACTATGTTAATTCTTGCAGAAGACCCCACATGAGAAATTTCTGCAGAAAGGGATGGGGGGATAATCAAAAGACATTGTATACAGGTATAAGATTTTTCAAAGAATAACTGAACTAAATTTTGAAGAAGTGTTCTCTAGTATCTTTTCATCAGATAGGTTCGTTTGTAAGATAAAACATTAAGGCCTTACTTGGGTATAGAGTAAGTGAAAGGCTATAGCTTTCCAGTGGAACAGGAAGAAGAACTTCAACATTGTTGTTCAGTGCAAACCTTTCTCTGAGAGATGGCTAGACTGAAATATTTTAATAAGTGTACAGCGTCTGCCTTGTTTCCTAGTCTATCAATGGCATACAGTAGAGTGGCTGCAAATCTAGCCACTGTTTAAATTTCCTTGACTGTATTGGCGACTTTTCTGATGCTCTGACAAAATACCACTGTAGTGTGGAGTGGCAGGCCTCTTCCCGCCACCCGGCTCCTGTACCGGCTAGCTAGCTTTACCCGAAATAATTACACAGAAACTGTATTCTTTTAAACACTGCCTGGCCCATTAGTTCCAGCCTCTTACTGGCTAACTCTCACATCTCGATTAACCCATTTTTAATAATTTGTGTAGCCCCATGAGGTGTGGCTTACCAGAAAAGATCTTAACCTGCGTCTGTGTCGGGTGGGAGAATCATGGTGACTGCCTGACTAGGCCTCTTTCTCCCAGCATTCTGTTCTGTCTACTCCACCTACCTAATTTTCTGTCCTATTAAAGGACCAAGGCAGTCTCTTTATTTAACCAATGAAATCAACACAAAACAGAAGACTCTCCCACATCATACCACGATCAAAGTAACTTACAGAAGAAATCATTTGCTTTGGCTTATGTAACATGAGGGGCCGCTTGTTGGAATTTCTGTCCTGCCCAGTTCCCCACAGCAAGCAAGCCCCAAACAAAATCACACAGAGAGCTCCATAAGTTATAAAACTGATTGGCCCATTAGCTCAGTCTTCTTATTAGCTCTTGTAGCTTATATTAACCCATAATTCTTATCTAAGTTAGCCACATGGTTTGATACCTTTCAGCTGGGCAGGTCACATTTTGTTTCTTGGTGGTCTGGCAGCAGAGAGACGAATGGGCTTCCTCCTTCCCAGAATTCTCCTGTTCTCATCACCCTGCCTCTACTTCCTATCTGGTTGACCTGCCTATACTTCCTGCCTGGCCAATCAGTGTTTATTTAAAAAATGATTGACAGAATACAGACAATTCTCCCCCACCAGGCTTATACTTCCAGAAGGTAAGTGTGCATGATGCTAAAGAGGATGCATGGTATCACATGGTTGTCATGGTGGAGCAGAAAAGGAAGCTGAGAGCCCATTTCTTCTCAATAGCAAGCAAGAAGAGAGAAAGCAAATTGCAAGTGGGGCAAGGCTTTTAATCTCACAGTCATCCCCCTGTGATATACATCCTCTATCAAGGCTGAACTAGCTAACCCTCCCCAAATAGTACTATCAACTGGGAACCAGAGGTTCAATGCCCAAGACTAGGGAGAACATTCATCATTCAAATAAATCAAAATGAAAATACCGTGGAAGTTATAATAGTTATTTATGCAAAATTAACAATGAACATCCATATTTTACTAATGTTATACAGTGCATATAATACACAGTAGGACTGGGTGTTGTTCATTGGAGATGAAGCCAGAATAAGATTAAACATTTTGACTTAAGAAACACAGTGTAATTGGTTGAGAAATCTATTTCATAACTGTTCTATATAATATCCATATTATTATAACCTGAGACCATTGCATTTCTTTCTTGCTATATATCTAATAGGGGAGATACATGGTATATATAATTTTCATTTTAAGGACAATTGCAAATAGTGATAAATTTTAACACTAGCAAGCATAATGGTCTTCTATTGCCTTATACATAGGCAGGAGACCAGAGAAAAGCTGACAGAGAGGCTCACAAGGCCAGGCACATGAAATGGAATTCCATTGGCCTATGTTAATGAGAAAAGTAATGATAGCCTTGAGATAGTGGAACTTCGAAAACCTTGGCTGTGTCACTTGTGTATCAAGCAACAGATGAAGAAAAATGTTACCCTCAGTTCAAGGCTCAGAAAAGTCTTACTTATGAGGACCACTAGGATACCCAAATTAAGGTTAGCAAAGAAAGAGATTTAAGGTAGCCTTTTGGGTAATTAGGAAGAAACTTTTGGTTCAATGAAAGCAGTCACACTCATTTAATACATTTTTATTAAGCATATATTATATGCCAGGATCTGCCTAAGTTGTGTTTTGCGTGTGCTCTCTCTCTGTGTCTTTTCCCTGCCATGCTCCTGGCCACCGAGCACAGCATTCATTAAATGTGGGCATTTTTGATTTGGTCTAATTTGGTTTGATCTGAGTTCCTTGCACCAGTGGAGAGGCTCGACTTAATAAATATTCCTAACACATACAAAGCCCAAGATTTATTTATTACATACTAGACTCTGTCAAGATCTAAAACTATAAATCATAGTCCTTTCCATTGAGAAGATGGTAAAAAGACAAACAAGGAAATGGATAATATTCATTATGGACCCATTATCAGTGCCATTAGAATGTTTTCTATTGATGTCTACTATCAAGATAAAGAGACATTGCCCCATGCTCACAGCACGGCATTTGTGCAAGGATAATCCCTGTGGCCATGTTCATAAAAACAAAACCTAGGAGCCAACCTAAAAGTCTTTCAATGCTGGGATGTATATGTAAACCTATAATAGGGCTATATTGTGAACAAAAATTGAAAAGAATGTGAAAAATATGTACTGTTTGGAGTAGATTTTTTGTGGAACATATGACAAGAAGATATAAAGTAGATATACAAACAATGTTATTGGCTGAAGAGATAGAGGAAGGTTGGCTATGAATCAAAGAACATAAAAAGTGTTAAGGCTACAAAAAGCAAGAAAATTTATTTTTCCCTTCTTGTTTCCAGAAAGAAAAGCAGTCCTGCTCCCACCTTAAGTTTATCCCAGTGAGATTGCATTAGAACTATAGAACTATAAGATAATAACGAAATCTTACCTAAAGCCATTGACTAGGATGCTAATTTGTTGCAGCAAGATTAAGAAGCATAGACAAAGGGATGGGGCCAAAGTCGGGTCACAGTGGGATGAATGGTGACTGGGAGGTAAGAAAACATAGGTGATGAAGAAGCCTAGCTTACTCAAAAATTTATTTCTACAATGTTCATAGCAGCATTGTTTGTGATAGCCAGAACCTGGAAACAACCTAGATGCCCTTCAATGGAAGAATGGATGAAGAAAGTATGGAATTTATACATATTAGAGTACTACTCAGCAATAAAAAACAAGGACTTCTTGAATTTCGCATACAAATGGATGGAAATAGAAAACACTATCCTGAGTGAGGTAAGCCAGACCCAAAAAGAGGAACATGGGATGTACTCACTCATATTTGGTTTCTAGCCATAAACCAAGGACATTGAGCTTATAATTAGTGATCCTAGAGAAGCTAAATAAGAAGAACCCAAAGAAAAACATATAGGCATCCTCCTGAATATTAACCTTCAGCAAGCGATGAAAGGAGACAGAGACAGAGACCCAAATTGGAGCACAGGACTGAAATCTCAAGGTCCAAATCAGGAGCAGAAGGAGAGAGAGCACGAGCATGGAACTCAGGACCGTGAGGGGTGCACCCACACACTGAGACAATGGGGATGTTCTATTGGGAACTCACCAAGGCCAGCTGGCCTGGGTCTGGAAAAGCCTGGGATAAATCCGGACTCTCTGAACATAGCGGACAATGAGGACTACTGAGAACTCAAGAACAATGGCAATGGGTTTCTGATCCTACTGCACGCACTGGCTTTGTGGGAGCCTCGGCAGTTTGGATGCTCAACTTACTAGACCTGGATGGAGGTGGGGGTTCCTTTGACTTCCCACAGGACAGGGAACCCTGATTGCTTTTCGGGCTGGGGGGAGACTTAATTGGGGGAGGGGGAGGGAAATGGGAGGCGGTGGCAGGGAAGAGACAGAAATCTTTAATAAATAAATAAATTAATAAAAAAAATTTTTAAAAAAACAAAAAACAAAAAAATTTATTTCATTGCAATTGAAAAGAAAATACTAAGAGAAAGAGCACAGAGGTTTGGGGGAGAAGTTTAACAACCATTTTTAAAGAGGGGTGATATATGGGCATATTTAAATGCTCATAGGAAAATGGAGAGGAATGAAAAGCAGACAAAAGACAGGATGATGGTAGAAGAGTCGTCTTGGGAAAACTTTGGTGGAAACTAGCAGAAACAATAGGATAGTGCGAAATATAAAGTAACTGAATTTCAGACGACAAAAGGGAACTGAGGGAAGAGTGGGGGTGGGAGCTTCCAGACCGAGTCTGATGGAAGAAACACAATACTGTCATCCCATATACTCCTGACAGCTAAATTTTTCTTAAAGGCTTTGAAAAAAAAGGGAGTAGGTGATTTAAGTTCAGGGAAATGAAGTGACTTGCTAACAATCACAGAGAGATTTCTTTAAGTCTCCATTTCCTCAGCTGTGATGTAGTAAATGTGACAATGTGTAACTGGAGTGTCTGTCACACTGCAATTATACGCATGACAGGATAACGATGGTGCCTCTAATAATCTAGTTATCTAGGGTTTAGAAGCACAGTATCTAATTAGACAAGCCTAGGTTTGTGTCACAGATTTGCTATTTACTAACTATAGACACGGTGGCTCCATAATATCCACTATATACACATCTTGGCTTCAGCGGTTTCATCTTTGTTATCATGCCACAATAACTACCTTTAAAAATCATTCAAATGCCAACTCTGAGACTAAGAACTGAATATCTCAAATCACCTATATTCAGGAGTGATAAATGCTAGAGGACATATAGTGTGTATAACTTCTGTTCCCCCAAATCCCATTTGTGTGCACCCTGTTGTGTGAACGAGATGGAGAGAGTACAACAGCTAACAACTCAGTTTCAGCTATCAAAGGACCTACACAAAATTGAACAGAAAATTCTGAAAAGATTCTTTTTCCCTTGATGACTATGTAAATATTCATGCCAGCATTTGATGATGGTACCGTATTTGAATAAAAAAAACCACTAAATTTTTTAATCAAGTCAACCATCATGTGCAACAGACATAATCTTTCCTTTCAGAGGTTTCTGAGTGGATGATGGGATGTTGTCTGATGTATCAGTGATTGCATATTTACTTAAACAGTTAAAATTCATCTCTTCTTTTCATCATTTTGAAGGGACATTGATTTCAATAAAAACCTCTAAATGAGAAGAGCAAGAAATTTAAATTCACCAAGTAAGAAGGAATGGAAGAAGGCACATAAAGTTCAAGGGAAGTCAAGAGGGGAAATGTGGAAGGGTTTAGTTGCAATGATTGCCTGCACACTCAGTTGGGTTATCAAGATTTTGCCTCATTTGAAGAGCCCACACAAGTATACTGTCTGAGAGTGACAGCAGGGCAATATGCTCAAAGAGTCTAACAGGAGAGTCATACAAAGATATCCCCCATTGCTTCTAAAACACCCCCAACTCTCACCCCACTGCCATAATATGCACACTCTACCTCCTGAAGTAGCAGAGGAAGAATGGGCTGTTCCTGAAGTATTCTCACAGGGGCCAAGAAGAATCTCACCATCGCTGCAAAATCTTTTAAGCCTTGCTTATTTCACACAGACAGAAGAAAGACTGCCTGAGAATATGGAGTCCCCTTGGGCTACATTTCACCCTCCAGTGCCAGCGTTATTTACACATGTGGGCTAGTCAGTAGCATGGTTCTCTTTTTACAATAATAAAATAAAATAGATGAGCACCAATTATGCCCCACTTTTATGGAGGGTTTTCAAAAGAGAAAGAAACAGAACTTTTTTGTGAGAGTCTCAAGACTATTTTCCCTATGCCACCTCCTTAAAGTTAAATTTAGATGGTTTGTTTCAAGCTGAAATATGGTACCTCTCTCAGGATTAGTTAGTAAAGGAATATGCACCAACAATAAATTATCTTAATTACCCTACTTTCAGGAGGATCCCATATTTTACTTAAATTAATATCAGCATATGCCTGAACACCTTTTAAATGGCTTTGCAAAGATCTATCATAGCCCCTGAAAGCTACACAACACTAAAAATTACCTTGCATAAACTTCAACTGAGGTGATCAAACTCTAAATTTACTAGCCATCCTTTCTCTATAGTACTGTCTTGAATTAATAGAGTGTCACCCCCACAAAGAGCCCAAAGAACTCTACAGAAGAAAACATTCATCCACCATACTCATGTGATCAAGGATGGCACAAGAATGATTATCCCCATTTTATACTCAAAAATAATAAGGAATTGGGATGTAAGTGATATGCTACACATAATGATGGAAGCAGGAAAGTAAGGCGTACTAAGTTGATAGTTCAGAAGACTAATGAACTGACACAAGAGTGGTACTGGAGTTCTTCTGGAAAGACTCTTAATCCAAAGCTGTTATGAAGCATATACATACTATCCAGTTTATTGTGATAAAAGGCACAGGTATCAACACTGTAAATCTTCACAGAGTCAGGCTCCAAGTGGAGGATATGCAACTGATTCTTGAGCTCACATAGTGATTATTGCTCGAAAAACCTGTTTCTTAGTGTTAAGTACTCCAAAACCAAAGGAATATGACAGAACCCTCAGGCCACCTGAAAAGCAGCAACTGGACGGAGGACTTCTGCAGAGCAAGGGCAACAAAGTTCCTCCCCTGGAATAGAGAAGCAATGGAACCTTTAGAATACAACACCACTGGAGTGCTGTTTTGAATCATGCCTGCAATTAACTATGTATGGAGTTTTTTTTTTAAAAAAAACCTAATGATCAAGACCAAGGGATGAACTAATCACATTAAGAAAATGGGACACAGTGTTGGAAATAATCTATGCAGGCTAAACATTCCTGTTCTTATCTAATTTTTTCTCCATGAAAATATATAGAAAAGAAAACTGTTGATGGTCCAATGTATTACTAGGAAGAAAACTGTTGATGGTCCAATGTATTACTAGGAGGAAAACTGTAGATGTTCCAATGTATTACTAGGAAAAAAACTGTTGATGGTCCAATGTATTACTAGGAGGAAAACTTTTGATGGTTCAATGTATTACGAGGAAGAAACCTGTAGATGGTCCAATGTATTACTAGGAAGAAAACTGTTGATGGTCCAATGTATTGCTAGGAAGAAAACTGTTGATGGTCCAATGTATTACTAGGAAGAAAACTTTTGATGGTCCAATGTATTACTAGGAGGAAAACTTTTGATGGTTCAATGTATTACTAGGAAGAAAACTGTAGATGGTCCAATGTATTACTAGAAAGAAAACTGTTGATGGTCCAATGTATTACTAGGAAGAAAGTGGAGCCCCAGAAAAATGCCAGTGGATTAAACAACCATCCTCTGAAAGTCTGTCTTTAGAATCATTAGCTAGGCTGGCCATTTTACCATGTTTACTGTGCTCATTTCTGTTCATACAGAGCCAGATTTCTCCCGTGGGTAAAGTGGAATATGGAGCTGAGAGAGCTCTTATCTCATTCTGACTTAAGCAATGGCGTGTAGGCATTCAGAATCTTGTTTCTACAACATACTTGCTACCTCATCTTCAGAGAAATTGCTGAAGTTTTCTGAGACAATTTTCCATGGACAAAACTAGATAGCCACAGAGGGCTATTGAAAGGATGAGATGAAGTTTGTCAAGATGAGGCAGGGTAGAACGACGACTGTAACAAAGAAGGCAAACAGGCAAAATGCCCCTCATTCTACAGCCTGACTAGGCACCAGAAAGCTTAACACAATGGGCAAAGTCAGAATTGCCTACAGAGGCTATTCTCGCTTTTGTGAAGACATCACAGTCTGGGATTTGAGAAACAACAAATAAACTATGTTTGCTTGGGGACAGAATATCTGTAACCTTGAGTTTACAAACTCTCGGCCCTAAATATAAATGAAGTACAACATAAAACCACCTCACAATTTAATTTACAAAAGGAAATTGTTTAAGAAGAAACAAGTAAATAAATAAAATTATTTAAAAGAAGAAGAAATCAGTAAATCAACCCATGTATTTTTTATTTCATGGTTGAATTTAACTTTTAAACTTGACTTAATCTTTAAAGCTTGTGGTGAATGACCTCCTCTGAGCAAGGTAATTTAGAAAGCCACAGGAGTGTGTCCACTGCTATTGTAAACACACTTAAGGGAGTCTCATCTCTTTGAATGTCAAAGCTTAAATATGAAGCATGTACTATCCTTATCTGTACATAATTAATGAGCTTTATTGATTTGCTTGCTCTTGAACTGAGTGGAAGTCCCTAAGAAGGGGACTCCTTGGTCTACTGGTGGTGGTAGTGCTTGGCCGATTCTCACCACTACCACTGACAAATGCTCGCTTGAATTTAATTGAATGTGTATAGATGCTTTGCCTGCATGTATTTCTTTGCACCAGCTTTTCTAGTGCCTGTGGAGGCCAGAAGGCGGCACTGGAGTGTCTGGAACTGGAGTTACAGATGGTTGTTAGCCACATGTGCATGTCGGAATTGAACCCAGGTTGTCCAGAAGATCAGCCAGCATTCTTAACTACTGAGCCATCCCTGACAATCATGTTCTGCTCTTATTACCTATTGCCATGATTATTGTCTAGCTCTTCACTTCAACACAACTTTCAGTGGACTGAGAGTTATTTCTGGCTCTAACTTTTGATAACCCTGCACTAGCCAGGTGAGAATCTATTTTTTAGCTGTGAATGAATTGATCAGGAGATACCTCTACTCAAATGAACTGTCAGTGAACCCAGAAGGAAACGAGTCCTGACTTCAAAGTAGAACTTTCCTCAATGCTTCTTCAGCATCTTGGTCTTAATCTACTTATGTTTGTGGGTTCCTGTCTACCTTGATCTCCAAGATCTCATTTATTCTCTGTGACATGCCTGTGTGCCTGAATTTTAGACATTTAGTTTACTTCTGACCATGCATAAACCTAGACTACTCCTTGCCATGAATTATTGGCTTCCATATCTTGGCTTAAGCTAACCGTTGGCAATTGGTAACATAGGAAATGTTCTGATTGCCAATCTAGAATCAAATTCCTATTTTAGGTTGCCAATCGGATAATTCTTATTATAATTCTTGTCTCACCAGGTTATGATGCTGAAAGACAACAAAAATAAGGTTCACTTTGAAGAAGGCAATTAGTAGAAGCAATTGGAATCCCTACTTTCAATGTCTGATTTTGCCCAGTCCAGTCTAGTAACTGTGCCAAACACATAAACAAAAAGCACACAGTGCTGCATTAGTTTCACCACCTAGGAGTGGGTCCACAGCCATCTGTAATCAACAACTCATTTGACACCACTAAGTAAGCTTGTAAATAACTCCACGACAAAAGGATACACTTTTGTAACAGCATGCTATTAAGACTGCCAGAGTTGGAAATTGTCATCCCTGGTATGCAAGACAGCAGTAAATGCAAGTACAGGCTAAACCTGAGTATTCCAGTAAGGAACTGATTTATGACGAGAGAATAAATTGCGGGAGTAGCAGGAAGCATCATGGCCCTGGGACAGTTTATGTGGAGAAGACAACCTGAGGTCAGAATTTCTAAGGTGAGGAAGCTGGCACCTGATTACTTTTTCACAAGATTACTGGAAAACAGACATCACGATGACCTCCAGTCTCTGGGCTTCTTGGGCTTCTGCCACTTTCATTTTTGGAGAGTGTGAGCTTGCCAAGCCAGTTACATAAATGAGCCAAAGTGATAGTGTACAATGGACCCTTTAGGGGTGAACACAGAAGATCCTATGGGGAAAAAAAGCTTCTGTGGTATTTGTGAATTTAAGCACATCAGGCAAACCAACAAGTGCCAGAACAGAGAGGAAGAAAGTGTTCCCTGCAGAGGACCTGTAAGAAGGAGTCATACCCAAATGCAGGTAGTTAGAGCCATATTTATTTGTTTATTTATTTATTTATTTATTTATTTAATCTTTGATGTCTTTTTCTATGGGTAAATAATCTTTTAAAACAACCTCTAATGAATTTCTATGTGAAAATAAAACTTCATGCCATAAAATACGAGTCATGTATTATCCAAATAATCTTTTAAAACAACCTCTAATGAATTTCTATGTGAAAATAAAACTTCATGCTATGAAATACGAGCCATGTATTATCCATATTCTTCTTTTTCCTCTGCTCTATATCTTGAGCTCTAGACAAGGGAAGTGTTCAGTCAGAAAACGCAGGCAGAGAAGGGAAAGCTATGCTGTGTGCAGCGGCTGGCCAGCACATCCCCAAGCTGTCGTCCTCAAACAAACTGAGGAAGGGTCTTGAGAAAATTCTAGGATATCTTCTGAGAAAAGTAACGGCAACAATCCCATTCAAAATAGCCATTTTTTTCTCTTGCCTACATATCCTACAAATAAAGATTCATTGCCTGTGTTATCCCTCTCAGAAAAGCTAGAATGGTTATAATTATGTGTTCATTGTCCATTTTGTCTACCAGACTGCAGACGACATGAGGACAAAGCCATCTGTCATGTCAAAACATACTGATCTGTGAACTTCCTGGCTTAAGATACCATTAAAAATAAAATCCTCCTCCAAGTATTTGTTATTTTCATATTCACAGGCATGATGCAAGCTAAACTTCTCTAGATACTCACCCCATTGCTATCACATGTCTACTGCGCCTAAGTTATGATGAGGCAGAAAGCTATGATATGGACCCATATGTAATATGAGAACAGGCAGCTAAAGTGATAGCCTGACTTCACTGGGAGTGGGGAGGATAGAGGGACCTGGAAGGAAAACAAGATTTTTGTTGTGCTAACTTGAGCCCCAATAGAAGTGACTACCGTGCATCAAACGATGTCTCCTTGACAGTCTACTTTATCTCAGCAAATAACACAGGCGTCTCCTACAGCAACTTTTCCTCCCACTTCACTGCCAGATACTGCACTGCTTGTCTTATTTGTCTCATTCCCTGGCAGCTTCACGACAGCCGCCAGGTGCAGAATTCACATTTGCATGGAAATAATTAATCATCTAATATCCCCTTCTATGTAGATTGGGAATTTGTTCCATGATTTATCCCTTAACAGTCCACATGGGTTAACTTTCTCCCAGTGTGTTGACTTAATATTTATCAGAAATGTATTAAAGAATCATAGCATCATAGAGAACTAGAGTGCTATGATGTTGATTCCTATTAATCTGTAACTAGGGGCTGTATAGAACTTACCATCTGAATGTGAATTCAATTACTGATTTGCTTGCTGTCGTGTGTGTGTGTGTGTGTTCTCATAAATACTGAAAATCTCCCAGTGATTCTAAAGTATTTGTTTGGCAGGGAATTGCGACACAGCACAATTCCCACTAGGCCTTTCAAACTGTTCCTATTCCCAAGGAGAAGCTCCTCCCCACCAAGTTTAAAAATGACTGCGGGGTCATGAATGATGTTATTGATTGATGCCAATTTCACAGTATGCGGAGAGAAAGCAAGTTTAGGACCAGTGAATTCAACTCTAGATTAATAAAGGAAATCTGTCCCACCAGTTTTATACGGCTATTCCATTGGGAATCCCAGTGGGAAATGTATTATCAGGCCTATTAAGAACTGCCTCTGGGAAAACAATTAGTCAAAATTCAAATGTTCTATAAATTATGTATAGTTTAGATGTTCTTAAATCTTTCACAAAGTGACTGCACTTTCCCCTACCCCAGTGTATGTCCCTCTCACTGATGAGTCTTCATTGGATCTCGAAGGCCATCAGACTTATTGTAAGCCATTTAGGTTCTTTCTGTTTAAAATCTGTCGAGATCCTGAAGGGTGTACAAAGCCTTCTATAGACTGACTGTTGTTTAGCAATTAATTTATATCTGCTATTCATCTCCTTCTTAATTTCTATTACATTTAATTTTTTATTGAGGTGGGGACACACATGTGCCACGGCAGGGGTGGAGATGTCGGAGAACGACTTGCAGGAGTGGATTCTCTCCTCTACCATTTGTGGGCCCAGAGAACTAACTCAAGTCGTCAGCCTTGGCAGCAGGTGGTCTTATCCCGAGCCAGCTGTGTGCAGCCAGTCCTTATAGTTTAACTTTGCTATTAATATTCTCCAGCCTCTGTAGTGGTGTATGCCACTCTGTTCCAGACTCCCATGCTTGATAAAATTGATGTACGACACTACTGGCACCCAGACAAGTCACCAGACCTTCTCAGAGTCTACAGTGATATCCTAGATGTGACAGGTGTCAGAATGTCTGACTACTACAACAACCTCCTAACTGAACTTCTAGATTCTGTTCTTCCTTCCCTTCTAGCTACTTCCACATTTTAACAATCGTTCTGCTCTCCCCATCTCCCATAGGGCATCCTCACTGTCAGTACCATAAAGTCAACTCCCTTAGCAAGGCATTCAGTTCCAGCCTACAGTTCCCAATTCATATGTCCTTGATAGGAACTCTCTATTCAATGTTCTACATAAAGAATGGAATAATTATGAAGACATAAATGTCAATGATTGGTTATACACAAATTTGACACTCCCGATTGTTAAAAAATATCAGTAAACTAAGAGACAAAAAGTAAATGGGAAAGCATAGTTTTTTTTAAAAAACTTATAGCAGAAAATGAAAGTTCTTTAATGTACAAACACCTTCCAAAAATCAGCAACTCAGTAGAAAAAAAATTCTACGCAGAAGTCCAAATTTGTTAGAGGAAAGAAAATGGCTCATAAACACATATAATGCTTCCTAATTCATAAACAAGTAAGTTAATTAAAAATAATATAGTGCAGGTACAAGAATGTCAAAGAGCAAAAGACACTATATCAGGGAAGTATGTAGATGAAAAGTAACTTGCATAAACTGTTGGTGTGACTACAAAGTTAGAAAGTAATTGAAGGAAATTACATAATATAAGACAAAATGGAAATTCCATATACTTTAGAGCTTGATATTTCACTTCAAATGATTTTCTTCCACAGGAAAAATATAATGATAATATACAAAAATAACTATACAAATATATTTAGCCACATTGTAATACTACTAGTCTTCCAAATCTAAATATGTACAATAAATGACAAAATTAGCTATAAAGCACAACTATTAAAATGGGTTCATACTTATATACATAAACATGAAAATATGTCCAAAATATATGGACATTTATGTGTACATAAAGTTGCAAAGCACTGTATACCATGTAACCTCTATAAAATTAACAATATATAATACATATGTAATATGTAGGATTTACATTTATATGATATTCATTTTTACATATAAAATTATTTTATAGCTAATTCTTCACATGGTTCATTTTCTAAAGCCCTTCATTTTGAAAGTTCATACCCCAGTGCTTATACTACTGCTCTCCTTATCATTCCAACTGCAAATAATTTTACATTCTCCATAAATTTTAACATAATTTATACCTATTACTCATGTAACACCTGAAAGCATTGTTCAATGAGGCAGCTTGATTCACACATCCAAGTTCTTCAATTAGAGGGAAAGCTCGAAGGCGTCAAAACCTGCACCAGACATGGAACACATCCTAGAGTATCTAGGAGGGTATCTTCTAGAATAACAAGAATGGTGAATCTCTTTAAAATTGCTCAGTTTTGAGTTATATTTTAATGTGACTTTTTTTGAAAAGCAAAGTTATTCTCTTGCAATGTTTCTCTTCTGCAATCGCAATCCCATGGGATAAGTGAATTGTGACTCCTTCTCCATCTTTCTCCTTAGTCTTAAAAAAACATCCACCAGGTGCGAGGTAGCTCTTTAATCCTCGGACTCAGGAGACAGAGGCAGATGGATCTTTATGAATTCAAGACTGGCCTAGTCTACATGGGGTATTCCAGGCCAGCCAAGGCTACATAGCAAGACTCTGTCCCAAAAACAAAAGCAGAGATATAACAATACATATCTAGGAAATTTCTATTTACCAATAAATCTATATACACTCATCAATGTCAACATATCAGATAAATTATAAAGTCAAATATAAGCTTCAGACAGTAAAATATATATTTACATATTATATTAAAATAGAATTCTGGCACTGAAAATCAATTCAAAGAAAATGTCAAATGAAACTATATCTCATCAGTTATCTCACTAACTATAAATTTAATCAGTTACTCTAAGGTCAAAATCCTTCAAAGCCTCCAAGTGCCAAAGATCTGGAGTACTTGAAAACACATATCAGTTTGGTTTTTTTTTTTTTACTGTTTTCTAAATACAAAAGACAAGGCAAGACTATTAGAAAAAAAAAAACAAGAATTGCCTGGAAGCTATAAGACAAAGATTCAAATCTCAAATGCCTTCTGAGTAGTTGTAGTCATTTTAAAAACTTCCTGATAACTCCCTCTTGAGTAAAATGATGAAGATGTAGTTCATAAGCTCCAATGGTCTTTGATGCTGTAACCTGTGTTAACAGCTTCTATATCTGGGAAGTTTCAGGGGAAAAGCTTTCTGTTATCCAATGGCCTTGATTTAATATATGCATAGCATTCTTCTATATTTTCTCTATAGACATTATCTGCTTTACTTTATCAGGGAAAAGTCATTTCTGTCTTCTTTTCCAATTCACCTCTATTTCCTATTCCTACTTTAATATGCAATAGTTTCTTTCAGCTTTTATTTTATAGTAAAGAAATAGCTGAGGCCAGAAGATGGCTTAGCACTTAACAACACTGACTGCTCTTGCAGAGGACACAGATTCAGTTCCCAGAATATACATGTCAGCACACAATTATCTGTAACTCCAGTCCCAGAGAACGTAATACCCTCTTCTGGCATTCACAGGTACCAGGTATGCACCCAATACACTTACATTCAACCAGGAAAAGCATTCATACACACAAAATTAAAAAATAATTTAAATTAAATCTTAATAAAACATAGCTTTTCTTTCTATCCAATCTTCAGTTCCAAGTTCTGTAAAAGTCATGGTTTCTGGTTCAGTCTTAGGAAGTCCATTTCCTGAGTTTTAAGAAATCTTATCCCCTGACATAGGCAGAATTTTGCAGGCAAATATGTACATGTATTTTGTAGAACATAAGTCTTTTCTTTTCAAAAGATATCCAGAGGAATTTGATGGAGAATTCCAGTTCCAAACTCTATCTGGAGAACAGTTCTGCCCCTCCTTTGTTCTAAACAGTTTAGTTTCAGTCTTTTTTTTTTGGTCAAGTGATTACAATCATCCTTAACATTTCTTGTTTTTGCTTCTAAAAGACAGTACAACTGATCTGATTCAGCTCCTTTTGGGTTCTTCTTAAATTATCCTTATCTCTTGTCTCCACCACTCAGAACATTTAATAGCCCTATTCATTATATCCACTTAAAGGCCTGCTAACCTCCCCTATCTTGATTTAACAACCTACTATTCCACTTTGTGTTATGCATTTCTGAACCAGCATCTCTGATTAGATTAACTTTCTATAATACAATATTATTGCCATGTTTACATTTCAATAAAATCAGCAATGATAAGAATTAAAAACTATTGTTTTCCATAGAGCATGGCCTATGGAAGATATGTTAGCCTGAACTGTTGTGTTTGCTTCTCGAAACAATTTTCTGAAGTAACTATTTGTGGCGGTTTGAAAGGAAATGGCCTCTAAAGGGAGTGACACTATTAGGAGGCATTGCTTTGTTGGAGTAAGTGTGGTCTTGTTGGAAGAAGTGTGTCACTGTGGATGTGGGCTATGAGCACTCTTTTGTTCAAGCTTCCCTCAATGTGATTGTCAGTCAACTTCCTGTTGCCTATGAGATGCAGCCAGCACTACTTGTGCCTGCATGCCTCCATGCTCCCCACCATAATGACAATAGAATGAGCCTCTGGAGCTCTAAGCGAGCCACCATAATTACATGTTTTCCTTATAAGAGTTGCCATGATCATCGTGTCTTTACACAACATTAGAAACCCTGAAACACTACTATCATCTCCATTTTGTAGGTAAGGAAATTGAAGCAAAGACATTTAGGAGTTGGTCCAAGTTCACTGTTACTGAATGACATAGTTAAGATTTGTATTCAAGCCTACTGGCCACTAAACTCAAGATCTCTTTGTGAGGGTTTTTGTGGTTATTATTGTTTATTTTTCATATGTGTATGTGAGTGTGTGTATGTGTGTGTCTCTGTGTATGTAGTGTCTTGCCTGCATGTATGTTTGTGCACCACTTGCATGCCTGGTGGTGACAAAAAACAGAAATTAGCATTAGATTCCCTGGAACTAGATTTAATGTTAGCCACCATATATTTGGGTTCTGGGAATCTATCCCAGGTTCATTGTAAGAGCAAACAATGCACTTAACCCCAAACTATCTTTCCAGACCCCTCTTTATCGTTTTTAATTCACAATCCTCCTTCCTCAGTCTTCCCAGTGCCCCAAAGTCCATACTCTTTAATTCTTTGATAATTCCTTACAATATATTTTATCATAATCTCTTACCACTCAACTGCTCTCAGACTGTCCACTTCCTTAGTAACTCAACTTCTTTTTCTCTCCTAAAAAATCCACAAAACCAAAAAAATGCTGATTTATGTTGGTCAACTACTTTTGAGTATGGGGCCTACCCTAGAATATGGTTGATATAGATGGTATCACTCCAGAAAAGAACTCTCTTCACTTTCTCTCTCAGTAGTTATTATTTGCAATTAACTTCGTGACTAGCAGTAGGACTTTATGCCCATTTCCTCTCTTCTGTGCTATAGTTTTGTCTGCCTTGAACTTGTGCAGATCACAGTTTCTGTGAGTTTCTATATGTGTCATAAGCCTTGGTTGAAAAATGTTACTCTTAAATCATCTACCAGCATTGGTTCATAGAATCTTTCTTCTTCCTCTTCCACACTGATCCCTGACCTTGAGGAGGGACATGTGATAAAGACATTTCATTCTGAATCAAGCATTTCAAAGTCTCTCACGCTTTTTTTTAATGATTTACTTATATTGTGTATAGAGTATTCTGCCTGCATATCTGCCTGCAGGCCAAAAGAGGGAACCAGATCTCATTACAGATGGTTGTGAGCCATCTTGTGATTGTTGGGAATTGAACTCTGGACCTATGGAAGAGCAGTCAGCGCTCTTCACTGCTGAGCCATCTCTTCAGCCCAATATTTCACTCTTGCACATTGCCCAGCTGCGGGTCTCTGTGCTGATTGCCGTCTATGCAAGAAGCAGCTTCTTTGTTGAAAGTAGAATGCAAAGCTTATACTCAGTTTTCCTATTTCTCTTAAAGTTTCACGAATTTCAGTTTAGGACTGAAAGATCATCTTTTAATCAATGCAAATAGTTAAAGACACCGTGAATTATATAGGAATTCTAATTACTGTATATATGGGTAGATACAGAGATATATAAGAGAAATAACTATGTCCACAAAGACATTTACATAAATGTTTTAGACCATTCATCCACAAGAGTAAAAGCCCACAGGTAACTCATGTCCATCAATACATGAACAGATAAGTGGTGTTATACAATAAATTTTGCTGCCACTTAGCAACGAAATTCCAATATATGAAACATGAATCTCAAAATCTAGGCATAAGTGTCTACATGCTATAGGACTCTAGTTGTAAGAAACATAAAACTCATCTATGGTGACATGAGACAAGTTACTTTCTAGGAAAAAAACACAAGGAAATTACATGAAATAAGAGAAATATTAAATATGAGCTTGAGGGTGGTAACATGGAAGTATATGTTTGCTATCATTCATTTACTTTTATAGCTAAAATGATGGTTCAATAACAAAATTATTAACTAGGTAAGTGAAGTATAAACACTACACTTTTATGCTTAGTAACAAAGGATAGAAAACAAACTACATTGATCATTAAAAGATCCATACTATCTACCATTAAGACATGTAAATGAATTATTATGTCTACAGGTACAAATCTTCCCATTGCCCAATTTACAGCTACTAAAATTGTCAAAAGAGTGTGGTTCTTTAGCGAAGCAGTTCTCAACCACCCTAATACTGTGACCCTTTAATACAGGTCCTCATGCTGTGGTGACCCACAATCATAAATTTTCATTGCGACTTCAGAACTGTAATTTTTCTACTGTTATAAACTGTAATGTAAATATCTGTGTTTTCCAATGGTCTTAGATGGCCCCTGTGAAACAGTCATTCAACTCTCAAGGGATTGCAATCCACAGGTAGAGAACCAAAGTTTTAGGATAAAGTAATGGCTTTCAAATGAGTGATAACTGGATCCACACTTGACTTTTAACCATGTATGATCATATTTTGGAAAGTCAATCTGGATCACTTCCCACTAGTAGCACTTGGATAGAGGCAAAGATATTACTAATTATCCTACTGTATAAAAGACATAGCCTGTAACAATGAGCTAATTAACTGTTCTAAAATGTCTATAGTGCCAAAGTTGAGAAACGCAGAGGTAAAGTTTTGCTACAGCAAAATAAATTTATATGTAAGGATTCTGCTAAGAGACGAATATGTGAACAAGTCAACATACATTAAAGTCAACTGTTTCAGCCAGCAGGTCATTTGCAAAGCAGTAAATAATATCCGAAAGGATGAGCACAAGATAAAGACAATGGGGTTGGGTTTGGAAGTGTGGGTGGTACTGAGGTTTCATGTACAGGGGGAGGTTGGCAGGGTATTCAAAAAATCATCTAAAAAACAATCTCAAGACACTGAAAGATGAGGATGAAACACCAAAAAGGACAAAGGCTTCAAAAGCTGAACTAATTTCCCACTTTGCCTAAGGCTATCTCTGCAAGTAAGGAGGTAGTTCTTCTTAATCTGAATTTTATTCAAGAAAAATAAGTTGGAGTGAGAGGGCTTGTTATTTTGCCATAAGCTCAGAGTTTCGTTTCTCTTTAAAAATAAATATCTACTCCCAAGAAGTCATGCCACAGAGAAAAAAGTCACATTAAATAGAGACAAAAGAAGACGTTGCCCTAGCAACCAGAAGCACTTACAAGATTTCATCAAACTCATTGTACACTATTTCATTTTTTATTTCATCACTTTTTTTTCAGCGTGGAAAGGTTTGAAATAGACTGATAAATAATTGCCTGAGTGGGCTTAACACCTTCTAATATCCCATCATGAAATTTCTTTCAGCATTATGAAGGACATAATTCTGAATTGTAAATGCAAAAGAGCATAATAGCCTCATCCACCCCCCCCCCTTCTATTCAAAAGGTCGACAGTGTAAAGCAACAAAGGCGCTCTCATACAGTACAAAAGAGGTTTCGCTCACATACCAGGGTTCTACACTCTACTGAGCATGGAAAAGGCATTTCCCAAACCGCTCCTTTTGAAAAGTAGCAAGATTTCCTTAAGAACCAACATGTTACTAGCTAATCCCCTCTGCTGTTATAGATGGGGTGCACCCAAGAAGAATGGGAAAATATCAATATTTTTTAAAGTAAATTTTATTTAATTCCAAGACTCAGGCTATTGCTTAAATATGAAAGGGGGAAAAAGCAACAAAGAAAAGCAGCAGCATATGATAAAGCTCACACTGACCCAGAAGGAGTCAGGTTAGCCCTGACTCTGCTACAAATGACCTGCAAGTCTGAGCAAGCTGCTGCCACGATCTGGGGCTCAGTTATTTCATGGATCAAGTAGGAGGGAGGGTCAAATAAGGTTTCCTTGCAAGTCAATCAAATGTTTCAATATAATGAATCACTGGAGTGGGGAGGGTTCCTACTTTCTAACTCCATGCCATTCTTTTTCTTTGGGGAAATTTTTAAGACTCATGTGCAGCTTGATCTGTTTCTCTGTCTATGTCTATATTTTTCTAATCAGTGTTCTTAGTCCTGGACTGTCAAAACCTTGTTCTTCTTAAGGCTGAGTATAATTCCTCCTGCATAATGTCAACAAGACATTTCTTACCTATGGATGAATCATTCCAGAAACCTTAGCACTTGAGTAATTTAAGACAAACCCTGAGCTGTTAGAAGTCACAAGTGCATCTGTACTCACCAGAAACCTCCTGATCATGTAACTGTGGAAGCTTCTTGTACATATATACAAAGAAGGAATTAATCCTCAGGAAGGAAAGCCTTCTCAATTCAGAATGCTTTTGGTATTTAACAGAAAGAAAAAGCCCATCATTCATTCTTTAAATGGGAATAATTGAATGAGCTATAGAACCCAATACATGAGGTTTAATTTAATTTGTATGCAATAAAACTGCATTCTGTAACAAAAAGATGTTTCAACAACTCTCCTTAAAGTAAAAAGAGTGACAGGGATCCACTTCTTAGAAGAGGTTCATATTCAGACTACATAAACATTTTGTATAAGGAAAATAAACAAGCTATATGGCTATTGGTTAGGGAATATGGTCATTTGTATCAATTTGTACTGAGAATAAGATAGCATCTCAATAACTGGACTTAATATATTTAATTAGTAATGGTTAAATTCTCCACAGCTTCCCTTAAAGAATTCTCCAGTTGGCTTCATGGTTTCTGTTAGTGTGATATTGTGCACTTGAAGGCACAGCTTTGTATCTCTAGTATACGGAGGCAATTAAAATTCATCTCCTCTCTATGTTGCATTCCATTATGGCACAAATGCAGATACAAACCTGGCATGATGAAAGAACCTAGAAAAAAAATAACTACTGAGACAACTAGATTGCATACAAAGCAGAAGCAACAAAGCCAAGTGTAATAAAAAATTCTATGACTTTTAGAAAAGTAGTCAAGCTCTGTGTTACTATATGCAACCTGTTTTACCATATGGGAAAATGATCATCTAATGTAGTGTTTTAATTATTACTAAATATCAAAGAATATGATAGAGGTCATATTATTTTTCATTAACATATGGGTCATTCTAACTAAAGAAAACACAACTGAATACAGCCTGGGAAAAGTTCAAATTTTGCAGGGTTAAGAATAGCAACCATACACTGGGCAGTGGTGGCACACAACTTTAAGCCCAGCATTCAGGAGACAGAGACAAATAGGCCTCTGGGTTCAAGGCCAGCCTGGTCTGCAGAGTGAGTCCTAGGACAGCCAAGGCTACAGAGAAAATTCCTGTCTCAAAGAACAAAACAAAACCCAATAAAAACAAACAACAACAAAAGGAACCATAATCTCTGAGTATTCAATGTTTGATTCAACAGATCCATTACTCAAACTAGAACACCTTATCTAGAATAAATACAATTCTTCAAATGCATACTATGGATGTAGTGTGTACTTAACCTCCCTTACAAGTCAGGAGAAAAGAAAGAGAGAAATCTTAGTCCTCTAGCTCCAAGGGCACACAATCATAAATTTAGTATGATTTGATGATGGATAAAGATTTCCTATGAAAGAATGAATAACTTTGAGAGATGAATATAACTGAGACATCTTCACAAGCTGATATTTGAAATATTTTCTGGAGGATGAGTAGAAGATCAAAAAGGGGGAAGGTGTGATGGATGGGCGTCTGTAAGATAAACGAGCTCTGTGTGCATATGATATAGCAGCACGGAAAGGCATGGTACACCAGTAAACTGGAGATTGACTGACTTAGTGTAGCTTGAGGAGAGCTTTCTGTACGAGTGAAGCTTGAGAAACGGTACAAAGTTACTTTTATTGGCACAGAACATGGAAACTTGTCCTGAAAACTATGGGAAACCATCCCGAGCTTTTAAATACAGCTCATCAGCCTGATCCAAGTTGCATTATAGAAAATTCCCTCTACCATCAGCTGAAGGGATGGATCGGCTAGAGCCCATTAGTTTGCATCTTACAAAACTAGTGCAATATTCAACAGAAAATAATTTACTAAAAGTCCTTGTGCACACATTAGAATGAGTTCCTACTTTACTCAGCATCCTAGGGTTAGGAATAAAACTTAAATCACTAGGATGGCTCAACTGAATATGAATATTAGGAAAAAATGACAAGATATTGATAAGACATACTTGAAGTGTTGAAATGTAGGGCCCAGGCTGGTTATAATAGGAAGTTAGCCACTATGAGGAGTAACAGGTATTATGGACAAGATCTCAGTTCCCATTATCACCCCTTAGTCCTATGATCATTGTACATGACAAGGGAAAAGAGATATTATCTCTGTGTTACTAATGAAAGGCACTGAGTTTTGGTCAGGCTGGTAGCAGAAATGGAAGAGAATACTGTGGGTGGAATTACAAGGGAGATTTGTGGGTGGTTTGGAAGATAGAGGAAGTCAAGAGGTAAAGAACTATAGTCTCTCTCTCTCTCTCTCTCTCTCTCTCTCTCTCTCTCTCTCTCTCTCTCTCTCTCTCTCATACATTTTAGTGCTAACAAGTTTCCTCTTAGCTCTGCTTTCGTTGTGTCCGGTAAGTTTGGATATGCCATGTATTCATTTACATTGAATTCCAGAACATCTTTATTTCTGTCTTGACACATTTTTCATCCAATAGTGGGTTGCTCAGTTTCTATGAGTATGTAGACTTTCTGTTGTTGATATCCAGCTTTAATCTGTTGTGGTCTGATAGGATGCAGAGCATTAGCTCCAGTATTTTTCTGTTTAGTTTTTATTTGGATGACCTGTCCATTGTTAAGAGTGGGTTTTGAATCATTGTGTGAGTGTCAATATGTAATTTAAGCTGTTAATAATGGTTCTTTTATGAACTTGGGTGCCCTTGTGTTTGGTGTATAGATGTCAAGAATTGCAATGTCCTTTTGGTGGATTTCCCTTTTGATACATATGTAGTGTCCTTCCTTATCTCTTCTGATTATTTTTGGTCTGAAGTCTATTTTGTCAAATATCAAAATGGTTATACTAAGCTTTCTTCTTAGGTCCACTTACTTGGAATATCTTTTTCCATCCCTTTACTCTGAGTTGATGTTTATCCTTGATGTTGAGGTATGTTTCTTGAACGTAGCAAAAGGATGGATCCTTTTTTTTTAATCCAGTCTTAGTTGGTGTCTTTTTATTGGAGAGTTGAGAACTCTGATATTGAAAGTGATATGAGCAATGTTTGCTGATCCCTGTTATTTATGTGTGTGTTTCCCCCTTCTTTTATTTTATGTTTTGTTATTATTTATCCCTAATGCTTTCTTGGGTGTGGTTAGCCTCTTCGTGTCGAAGGTTTTATTCTACCTTCTGTAGAGTTGGAATTGGAGTGTCTTTCTTTCTCCAGCTATTTCTGAAGGTCTGAATTCTAAAGAGCCAACTCTTCAAAGGTAAATTTGAATTCAGGATCTCACCAAGATATTCAGGTTCTAGGTGATACATCTATATTCTAACAAAACAAATCACCAATATTAATAAGCTTATTATTCTGCATTATCTCATTTCTTCCTTATAATGCTTGGAATTTCCCATTTACTTGGTTTCTTTAAATCTAGGTACAGACAGTTTAATTGGATACAAAATAAAACAAAGTAAGGCTATGTCATTTGGCTAAGAATTTATGTATAATTATTGAGAAAGGGACAGTTAGTACAAAGGCCTTTTCCATTCCTCAAGCCTTTGCCAAGTGAAGAGACTATGAGAGTAGGCTGGCACTGGAGGATTCAGTCGGACATGGTGGTGCATGCCTTTCCTTCCAGCACTCAGGAGGTGGATCTCTGCAAGTTCCAGAGCTTAAAGCAAACTAGTACTATTTAGAAGAGAACTCACTCCCCTGCTCTACACTATCTCTTACCCATTAGAATGTTGATCACATAAAGACGAAGTGAACTAAGTTAAAATGCAGCTCCTAATATAGTCAAGCTTCTGTTAGAATCCCTTTCCCAATGGGATTTATGATCTGAGTTTATAAAGAAGCACCTTGGAGAAGATAAGTGTCAGTGGTCCAGGCAGCCACCACTTGGCTGTACTTGCATCAGGGAGACGTTACTCACTGCTTGAACATGGAGTTGAGAAGAACAGGATAGAGGTGCTAATGCCTAAGACTTCGTGGTGAAACACCAGGAGAGAGACATGCTGGTGTCTTTGGAACTTTGCTCTTAGCAAGTTCCTCCCTTTCAAGCTCCCGCTTGGAAAGCTTATCACTGCAGCTGCTAGCTACTCTGGTTGCTAGTCACTTTCCATACTACCTCTGGGCAGTTTGTTTCTGTCTCCCATCAAGCTACCCGACCATCTCAGCATAGCTAGATGCTAGGCACTAATCTAGATGGGAAAACAAAATCCTTACCAAATCTGACTGAGTATTTTACTTTTCAACCTGTTTATGCAAACTCTGAGAGAGATTGAAGAGCCCAAATTTGGGGTTTTTGTTCTGTTCCTCCAGGCACTTAATTTTCTATAGTTATTTTAGGAAGCCTGACCATTAAAACTGTTAACAAAATGCTTTGGCATTATGTGTAATTGCATATTGGTAATCACTAAGTATTACTGCAGAATTCCAAAAAGCATATTTAGGGTTCTGTGCCACTGGATTATTACTCATACAGTTGCCAAACACAAAACTGCCTGCTGCTAGATTCTAGACGTGTCAAATGAATCACCATCTCTGATGACAATGATTTACCTTAATTACCGCAAACCATAATTTTAGTTTTAGTTCAAATAGGAATCAAAGATTGGTTTCCTGACAAGATGATTGCATATGTTTATCAGAGAGGTAGCTTGACTATATTCAGAAAAGTACTGTCTCATATTCACATATATCCAATATGAATTCCAGATTTCCTGTACCAGATAATTTCTTTCTCAGACAATGGATACATCTTCTATTTGCTTGATAAGTCCAGGAGCAATACAAGCAGGATTCAGGATTTTTTTGGATATAAATGATCTAAATAAGGTACTATGTGAAAGATTTGCTGGGCACCTTAATGACCTGAGAGAAACTGAAACTAAAAAGAAAAATCAATCTGTAAGCAGGGACTGGAAAGATGGCTCAGTGGGTAAGAGCAACTGCCGCACTTTGCAGAGACCCAAGTTTGCTCTACTTGTAACCGCAGTTCCAGGGGAGCTGATTCTCTCTTCTGATCTCTATGAGACTCCTGTAAAGAAGTGGTACATATGCAGACACCTAGGCATGTGCACACGTGTGTGAGTGCACACACAAGCATAAAATAAATAATTTTGAAAATCTGTAAGCAAAACACGAATCACATTTGTTGTCATCTATGTGAGTTCAGTGTCCAGGGTATGATATACATCATCAATTCAGCACCTGCCCCCACCAAGTATGGTCGTTTTTCCTGCAGAAAAGATAGAGATGAATAGAAGTGCTCATTTAATTATAAAAGGGCTCTATTCCTACCAGTTACACACATAGATTGTGTGTATATTTATTTCCTGGTTTTTTTCCAGGCACCTGGTAAAGTGCTTCTCCTCAAGTTAGTGTGTACCAGCAGCAAAATCTTAGGAGGTTAGGCCGTCATCCATTTTCCTATAGGCTACTGATGACACTGGCTGCATTTGAGCCTCAATCATTTCTTTGTTTCAGAGTTGAAGGAAAAGAGTATTTATATATAAGCTGTTCTTGGTTGTAAAAAACCTGATTTCCATACTAATGAATGACCCAATTTATAGCTCAACAAAAATGGCTTATCCTTGGCAAAAGGGATATATGTCACCCAACAAAGAGGCTGATTCAAGAAAGCAGCACTGCCTGTCACAACTTGGTTTAGGAGGAAATGAGGAACAGACTCCTAGATTGAAAGAGGAAAAGAAAAAAAGGAAAGATGCTTAAGATCGCCCCTCTCTCACATACACATACACACATTCACATTTGAAAAAAAATCATTCATCTCACTAAGATTCATACAGACACACTTGGAGGTTTGGGGAGATTGCTCAATAATTTCTGTGAAAGTATGAAGACCTTGAGTTTTGAACCCCAATACACATGTAAACACTGTGGGTATGGCAGAGTATGGCTAGAATCTCAACACTGGTAAGCTCACTGAAGCTCACTAGCCAGTCTGTCTAGACAATCAGTGAGCTCTAGGCTTAATGAGAGACCCTGCCTCAAAAAATAAGTCAGAAGTCGTTTGAGGA
Organism: Microtus pennsylvanicus; assembly: GCF_037038515.1. Taxonomy (NCBI): domain Eukaryota; kingdom Metazoa; phylum Chordata; class Mammalia; order Rodentia; family Cricetidae; genus Microtus; species Microtus pennsylvanicus. The sequence continues at coordinate 57,419,558 of NC_134601.1, read as the reverse complement.
TGACACCTGCTATCTACCTTTGCCCTTCATATGTGGGTACACTGATAATCAGATAATCCACATTCACACAAAACCAGAGTGAATACCATCAACACACACATTCACAAGTTATCTATGAAGCCTATTTAATATTTTCTACCAATTTCTTAGAAATCTTTGTAACTACTATTTGTTTTTTGGTTTTCTAGAATCTTTTGTGATCCTTTGCAGTTTTGGAGATACATTGCCATTGCCAACATTCCTCATTCCTGTCCGTGGTTTCAAATTCACAAACCAAATCTGACTACCAAGATTTCAAGGGACTAGAACTACAGGACTCCAGAAGAAAACGCCCTCCCAATTTCCATCCCCCTCTACAGATATGAAGTCATGACAAGAATAGGAGCAGTGAATTGTAGTCACTTATCACCTTAAAATTAAACCAATTTTTCAAGTATATCTTAGTCACCATCCTAGGCATAATGATTTTTGTAAAGTACGTCCATAGATTTTTCACATTAGACAATATAAATGACTATATATGCATTATCAGATTTCATGCTCACACTAATTATTTGATGTAGTTTCTGCAAGTTTCTGTATCTTCCAGATAAGGAAACTAACTGAAATTTAATTAGGCTGAAGCATGTAGCCGAAAGAATACTTTGTCTTTTCTTTTGGTTATCTCAACCTTTCTTACTCTTCAACCTCTCAAATGAGTCACTATTTTGAATGATTAGGGTTTATGATACTGTGAGAGCAAAATTTCTTGTAGATGGTGTATCTTTTTTTTCTTTTTCTGAGACAGGGTTTCTGTGTGCAGCACTTGTTGTTCTGGAACTTGTTCTGTAGATCAGGCTGACCTCAAACTCACTGAGATCTGCCTGCCCCTGCCTCCCAAGTGCTGGGATTAAAGGCATGTACCACCATTGTTCAGCTGTAGATGGTGTGTTTTTGTATTGAAAAGTCATATATGTTGTGATACATATAAGCCACATGTTATCAATGCTACTAGACAAGATATCCTTAAAACCTGGCCAGAGTGGTCTCTTTTGCCTGTCTCGTGTGCAGCAATACTCTAAGAACACTAAGTGTGGCTTAGCAGAGGCTATCAGATCCCCAGAATTAGGTGAACATGTCATGAGAGTTTGAAGCTACATTATGGATTCCAAGCTAGTTCTCCTTGGTACTGCTTATGGGTTAGCATGACTAAATATAAACTAATATCTCATTTCTTATACCAGAAGGATAACTATGTCAAAGCAACTTACAGGCATTGCTGTCCCCTAAGATCATACCTCTACACGCTCATCAGAACTTTCCCATTTTCACTGAGCTCTTCCTTCAGTTGTAAATTTCACTGAGTATTTCCTGCTTTGGTTTCATTACATACATTCCACCTTCTCAGCCCAGCATCCTTTCTTAGCTACCTGTATACTACAAGTTATAGCTTGCCTTACCCATTAACTTAACTAGTTTTCTATATAAAATAAGTTCCTATACTCTTCCTGCCCTCCACTCTCCTTTTTTCAGCCTTTTGGTTGTCGCTGTTGGGCCTGTATATTATTTATGTCAACTTAGACATTTTTATTGGCCCTTTACCTAGTTTTCTTTGTTTGATTCCTCCACTTGAATGGGTGCACCAAAAAAATAAGAACTTACACATCTTATTCATTGTGATATCTCAATTTCTGAGTCTGGTGCATGGAAAGAGTTAGTGAATATTAAAAACATTGATTGAATGAACTGGGTGAATAAATATCTATTGAATACCCATTCATTTGTCAAGCCTTCTGAAAAGTCCTCAATATGAAAAAGTTACAAAATATAAGGGCTTTGCAATTTAGCTTTATCTGCAGTAAAATACAAATAAGTAAATCATTCAACTTTCAATATGTCAAATATTTAGGAGACTACTTGGTGGCAAGCACAAAAGACGGAAAGCTAAGGCCCACACACGGCTCATTTCCTAACCTGGCACTTCTCTATTGGAAAGGCACAAGAATTTTACTTACAGATTTGTTTTAAATTCTGATGCCTAGACTATAACCTTGCAAAGGTTTTGATTACATAGTTTCAGGACAACCAAGGCTACAGAGAAAGATCCTGTCCCAAAGAAAGAAGCAACAATAAGAAAAGTCCAAGGCACTGGAGCAGTGGGAGATGTGTGATACACCGTTCTAAATGTACAAATAGAGAAATGAAGAGAACCATTCACAAAACAAGAGATATTTGAGCTGGTTATATTGAAAATGAAAACTATAGTATAGAAAGCATGCTAAATTTGAGTACTTCCACCAAAATAATAAGAGTAAAAATACTGAAAATTTCATTAGAACCCCAAACACTAGACCTCATTGGGCTTTAGAAGGTGGTTAAACATTACTAATCAAATTTCATCTGAGAACCTTGAAGAAACAGAAAGATCAACTCAGTATATCTGAGTTGACCCTAACATTCTGCAATTCTTAGAGTGATTTCAGGGAATCCTCCTGCTGGAGACTAATTGAATAATACACTGGAAGTAGTAGGATTTTAGGGGCACATAAAGGCACATTCATTGTCAATGCAACTATTTAAAAGATAGATTATTACTTTGCTATCCCTTTAATGACATTCCACAATAGAAATATCTTAAAGGAAGAAAGAATTATTTTGGCTCACAGTTTCAGAAAATTTCAGTCCATCATGGTAGGGCAGGCATAACACTGTGTATTACAAAGTGCATTCATATCACAAAAGATCAGGAAGCATGGAAGAGTCCGGAAACCAGGGACCACCCAATAACCTTCAAAGGTCTACCCTCATTACCTATTTCCAATAGCAAAGCCTTACCTCTTAAAGGTTCTACAGCCTTTCATAATGGGTGGAACGCCATCATTCAAAATATGATCCCATAGGGGACATTCCATATCCAAATCATAACAGGAAAAGTGTCAACAGGGAATTGAAACCAAAATGAAGATCAAAGAGCATATTATTCCATCCAGAGAACTTGAGACTCTCTTAATCCAGAAACAATCAATAGGACTCCTTTTCCTCCAATATTTTATTCCTCCACAGAAGCAATAATAACTCATAACATGAACACTTATGGGGCTAGAGAGATGACTTAGTGTTTAAGAGTATGTGTTGCTCTTATAGAAGACTGGGGTTAGCTTTTCAGCACCCACATGGTAGCTTACAACCATATGTAATTCCAGATCCAGGTGAATTGGTAACCTCTTCTGGCCTCTGCAGGCACTGCACTGACATGGTACACAGATACATATGAAAGTAAAATACCCATATATATATATATATATATATATATATATATATATATATATAGAGAGAGAGAGAGAGAGAGAGAGAGAAGAAATTATTTGAAAAAATGCACTTTACATACATAGAATTATATTAGATCCATATCTATCATCTTGCACAAAAATTATCTCCAAATACATCAAAGACCTAAATGTGAAACACCGAAACTGCTGTAAGAAAACAAAAGCAAGAAAACCTGTATGGTGTAGGAATGGGCTTTTGGAATAAGACTCCATTTGCCAAAGAATTAAGGCCAACAATTGACAAGTGGTATTTTAAAATTAAAATGCTACTGCACAACTAAAGAAACACTTATTTGGGTGAAGAGGAATCACTGAGAGTGGGAAAGAATTTTTGTTAGCTAGCTATCTGACAAAAGATTGCTATCCAAAATATACAAAGAACTCAAAATACAAAGAGACAAAAGAACAAATGACCCATTCAGATAATAGGTCTGGGATCTGAACAGAGTTTTCTCAAAAGAAGAAAAAACTGGCTAAGAAATAACTCAAAAAATGTTAATTATCTCTAGCAATTAGGGAAGTAGAAACTAAAACATCTTTGAAAATTCATCTTACCCTGACAGAATGGCAAAGGTCAACAAAACAACCAGAGAAAATGCTGGTTACATTGTGGGGAAAGGGGAAGCTTTGTAGGACTGAAAACTGGTCCAGCCACACTGGGAATAAGTATGAAATTAAGAACCTCAAAAAATAAAAATAAATCTAATATAAAACCCAGATGTATCACACCATTCTTTGGCATAGGACCAAAGGCTTAACATATTACCCCACAGATAGTACCCAGTTGCCCAGCCATGTTTATAGTTGCTCTATTTGAAGTAGCCAGGAACTGGAAGGACCATAAATGTCCTTCAACTGATGAGTTGATAATGAAAATGTGGTACATATAACTATGGAAGTTATAAATAAAAAAATGAAATCATAAACTTTGCAGCTAAATGAATGGAATTAGAAAATATCATATTGAATGAGGTAACCTAGAACTGTTAAAGAAAAATGTCACATGTTTTTTCTCATCTTGGACTTGTAGCTTCAAATTTCAGATATTGGTACATATTCTGAAGTAATTAAAGAAGCAAAGAAAGTAAAATGAGACCATGTGGGGAGCAATATAGGGCAGAAAATATTAGGGTATATGTGATTTGAAGTGGGAAATGGGAAAAACAAGGGGGTCTTTAATTGAGGAAAGAGAGGAGAGGAAGGTCACTACAGAAAGAGGGTAAAATAAAAATGAAGATGTCTAAAAAATTCATAGTAAATTATATTATCACTCAATATCTAAATATAATATAGTCTACGTGTGTGTGTGTGTGTAACCTAGAACTGTTATATATATATATGATGGAGGATGGTTATCTTTTTATCTGTTGTTTAATTGGTTAAGTAATAAAGAAACTGCTTGGCCTCTGATAGGACAGAAACTTAGGTAGGCGGAGTAGACAGAACAGAATGTTGGGAGAAAGAAGTCGAGTCAGGGAGTCGCCATGATTCTCCCATCAGACACAGACGCAGGTTAAGATCTTCCCTGGTAAGCCACCTCTTGGGCTAGACAGATTATTAGAAATGGGTTAGATTTGTAATATGTAGAGCTAGCCAATAAGAGGCTGGAACTAATGGGCAAGGCAATGTTTAAAAGAATACAGTTTCTGTGTAATTATTTCGGGGCATAAGCTAGCCATGCGGGAGCCGGGGCGGCCTGCACGCAGCCCCGCTGCTCCTATTACAACAGAGTGGCAATCCAATGTGATGGACTAAATCCACTCTTGCATATATAGTTTAAATGAAATGTTCTTACTTGGGCTTACAATATTCCCCTTAAAAGCTATATACTACGAAAAAAAAACCACAAACCAGAAGCTCCCTTTCAAGTTGTTAGTTAGAGGAGTCCCAAAGATTCCTAAAATATTTTTAGGTTATTGCTACTGCTCTACTTGCCTCCTAGAAGTTGAAGGTAAATATTTATTGCTAAAGATACCATGCACTTCAGACACAGGCTGAAGGAGGTCCTTCTGTATTTGTGTTGCCTTCATTGGTTGAATAAAGAAACTGCCTTGGCCTTTTGATAGGGCAGAACTAAAGTAGGCGGGGAGGACAGAACTGAATTCTGGGAGGAAGAAAGCAGAGTCAGAGAAAGCCCCTATGAAGCTGCCAGGTCAGACATGGTGAATCTTTCCTGGTAAGCCACGACCCCGTGGTCACATACAGATTATTAGAAATGGATTGAATCAAGATGTAAGAGTTAGCCAATAAGAGGCTAGAGCTTATAGGCCAAGCAGTGATTACATTAATACAATTTCTGTGTGGTTATTTCGGGGGTTAAGCTAGCTGGACGTGGCCAGCTCCACTCCCTCTTACTCCAACAGGCCCTGGAGGATATGTATGACCTGAAAGCTTCCTTCTTGAGGACTAGATTTTATAATACCAGAAGGTGCTAAGCAAGATTCCAAGGGAATGAAGCAAACAATGGTCCTATGAAGATTTGATGCCTATTAACTAAAATAATGACCAGCTTGGCCTGACAGTAGGGGCAATAGTGGCACATGTATCTTGGCAGTAACCATTAGCTCCCTAATTTGACTTAAGCTCCACTTAGCAAGAAGGAAATCATTCCTGGTACTGTACTAGAAAACAGCCAACTACCCAGGGCTAGTGTGGTCATGGATCTTGGAGAACCCACAACCACATTTAAAACTGTACTAAACTAGTATAATCCCAAACTGTATTCTAAATGCTTATCTTTATACCTACAGATAATTGTAGCTTTCAGTCCTCATCAAAGAAACTTCTCTTTGACACATACAGAGACTATTACAGAAAACCTCTACTAATCAAAATTCACCTATGATGCCTCAACAATGTGACTGCCTAAACAATACATGCACAAGCATAACACCAACTGATGTGCTAATGTGGAAGGGGAAGATCTCATGAAGCAGCACACCTAGACAGAGAACTACAAGCAATGAAGCATGCAAGTAACATTACATGTACTAAGCAGGCTATGTTTATATATTTAGGAATATTAAATTAAAAATCCTTATTAAATTACTGTGGATTATATATATTAAAGAAAAAGAGGACATGAGTTTGAGAGAGAGCAAGGAGTTGCAAGGGGTGTTGGAAGGATGAAAGGAAAGAAGAGAAATAATGTAATTATACTTTAATTTCGTAAAAATAAGATTTTTTAAAAGAAGGCAAACAGAGGGACTATCTTTTAAAACATGAAACATAAAATGAAGAGTTACCCTTCTGATGGATGATGACAGCAACCTTTCTTGTGCTTCAACGCTATTCCAATGAAGAAATCTAATCTTCAGAAAAAAATAGTTTTACAGAGAGTACTTTTCAATCCTTGATTCTGATCAGAAAACAGTATCGGATCACTATGGTTCAACCTGATGCAAGGAGTGACAGTTAAAAAGAATTAAAACAGCCGGGCGGTGGTGGCGCAAGCCTTTAATCCCAGCACTCGGGAGGCAGAGGCAGGCGGATCTCTGTGAGTTCGAGACCAGCCTGGTCTACAAGAGCTAGTTCCAGGACAGGCTCCAAAGCCACAGAGAAACCCTGTCTCGAAAAAACTAAAAAAAAAAAAAGAATTAAAACATTGGTGAAGCCACATGATCCCGCTTATACCTTCAAAGACTACTTAAGCACAGTTTTCCTCAATAAAGTACCCATTTACGAAATAGAAAGTCTAGCAAAGCAGGCATCCAGTTTTACCCTAAACTGTTGCATTTAATCCTTCTAGCAATGCTACCATAAATGTATGTTATTAAGTGTATGTTAGAGCTCAGGTGACAGGAGCTTGGAAATGTTAAGTAACTTAAAAAGCTACGCATCTAACAAAAAGCAAAGCTGTGATAGAAATGTATGGGCTCCAATCACAAAAATTTTGTACATGTTTTCATAAAAAAATCTCCTGGGCCTGCAGGGAGTGTTTGTTTTGTAAGCAAGAGGATGTGATTTCTACCTCCAGAACCTACATAAAAGCAAGTGTGGCAGGATGATGTCTGAGGATCTGAGCACAGAGGAGGTGGAGATGCATGGCTTCATAGAGTTCAGTGACCAGGCGACCTACTCTAATCAAGGAACTCCAAGTCCCAGTCAGAGAACCTGTCTCGAAACTAACAGCCAAGGTCTCCATAGGCACATGCACACCCATGTACTTATACGAATATGCATCTGACCCCCACACACATTCAATATATACTTGCACACAAAAATCTGAGTTTTAATCCCTACATATAAATTAGCCCAACATGAAAGTACACATTAATATCTCCTTTAAATTACAGGGATAGTTGCTTGCTTCTTATCTACCTACCTATCTATCTACCTACCTATCTATCTATCTATCTATCTTAGTTTCATTTAACTGACTCTGCAGCAGGAACTTTGGAAATCATGCCAGGACAGTGACTCTCACAATAGTTCACAGGACTAAAAGATCTACATCCCTTGAAAATTTGTTGGAAATGTAAGTTCAGAGAATTTCAGACAGAATCACTTTATCAGAACCATCAATAGCTGAGGAAGGCCTGATGATTTTGAGTTTTAAAAGAACGAGCTATGTCTTTAGTATTATTATTTTATATATTTTATTTTATATATATGAGTGTTTTGCCTATGTGTATGTATTAGTGCTGCATGCACACAGTGTTTCACAGGCCTGAAGGTGGCACCAGAACCCATAAAACTGGAGCTGTAGACAGCTGTGAGCTTCCATGTGGGTGCTGCAAACTGTGGAAGAGGAAGCAAAGTGGAAGAAGGTCCCACGGACGAGGAATATAAGTGCTGAGCCATCTCTCCAGTGACTCTTGGGATTGCTGATACATGTTCAGATTTGAGAACCTCTATTCTCTGGACTACCTCCAATTTAAGCCCAGCTGTAAAGCCAAGAACAATGGCTCAGAATGAGCTGATTCAATTGTTTCTCTTGATTAAAATCCAATAATGGAATACAATTAGAGATTTATTTTCTCAAAAATAAGATGAAAGGGAAAGGCTCAATTCAAGTACCAGCAATTTGCCTCGCAAAATCTTAACAAAATTATCTGACCCTAATCTACTCCTTCAAAAAACATCCCCAAAGGGTCATGTATTGATTTCCCTTGCATTTAAGTGTGTAGAATAAGCTTAGTGTTTCATGTCATTTCACTAAGTAAAGACTTCTAATTTTCCTCCCAGGACCCCAGCTCACTTATAGGACAAACCGATGCTCCACTGTGGCTTCTAGCATTTGATTTTTACTATAGACTTTTATTTGAAACTCCAATTTTTCAGCCTTTCATTTCTTTCCTATTACTAAACTTGATTTTCTGTTAAAAGTATAACTCCATCTGGTCTCATGAATAACCAGAAAACGTATTTCTTAAAAAAAATCTTTTCATCAATTTTAAACAGATTTATCCATGCACATATGGATTTTGACCATACTCCTGTTATTATTTTTTCTTACCCCACTCCTTCTTCCACCGAATCCCTATTCCCAAGAAGCCCCCTTCCTCTTTTTTTTGTAAAAAAAATTTTTTAGACTTCCTTATTTTGCTTTTATGTGTATCAGTGTATTATCTACAGGTATGTGTGTGTACTATGTGTGTGCTTGGTGCCCTCAGAGGCCCAAAGAAAGCACTATGTCTCCTGGAACTGGAGTTACAGATAGTTGTGAATCGCCATTCTAGGTGCTAAGACCCCAAACCACATTCTCTGCAAGAATAACAAATGCTGTTACCTGCTGAGTTATATCTCCAGACCACACTTTCCCCCCAATTTTGCTTTTTGTTTGTTTGTTTGTTTTCCAAGACAGGGTTTCTCTGTATAGTTTTGGCGCCTATCCTGGAACTCACTCTGGTAGACCAGGCTGGCCTCGAACTCACAGAGATCTGCCTGCCTCCGCCTCCCAAGTTCTGGGATTAAAGGCATGTTCCACTACTGCCCGGCACTTTCCCCTTTTTACAAATGATTTACTGTATTTCATTAGGGTTGCTTACACAAGCATAGATGAGGGGACATTTATTAGAGCACAGACAATTGTCCACTGGCTATATCACTTAAAATAAAAAGATACACCCTCAGCTTGATGAGCAATCATTAACTGCCAGTAGTTTTCCAGGGGAGGGTGGGGTCTCATTAGCTACCCTCACTACCATGATGGAATGTTAAGTGACCCAATCATATAAAAGTAACCCTAGTTGCTGTGAGCTCGTAAGGGCAAAGGCCACATCATTCTCAACCTTAGGTCTATATAGTCTCATGAATACAAGAATACAAGTATATGCATTCACCTATGCTCATGAATAGGTATATATGGCACACACATTACACGTCATGCACACACAAAAATATCTAATTAAAAATAATAAAAATAATGGTTAAAGATCAAAAAAATAAAATTAAAAATAACCATAAGAGTTGGAGATTGAAAATTACAATCATTATATGGCTATAAGCAGTTTCTTTAAAAACAAACAATCTGAAATGAGATATAGATAGGTATTTAACTTGTAATGGGAAAAAGACTCTGGAGTAGAAAGAGATTTGATAAAAACTCTTTCTGTATTTGGTTTGAGATTTATGAATCAGTTATACAGAATTTTATTCAGCTAAGAAAACCATATCATTCTTCACGTTGCTTTAGATTATAGAAGGAATATTTACCTTAATTTCTACTTCTTCAGATCAATTATTATTTCTTTGGGAAGCAAAATCAATATAAAAGGTTGCTGCCAGCATCTTCTTGGCAACAACAGCATGACAGCATTGAGGATGATTTCATTTCTGAGTGTGCAGAAGACACTTACATGGCATGTTCCTATTAGATTTGCTTGTCACATCTAGCACAGTGACCGGAATATAATAAGCACTCAATAAAAACTTGACGAATCAATGGATTTGTAAATGCTACAGATTTGTAAATTATTTGCCTTGTTTTTCTGGTTATAGCCATTTGAGAATCAAAAAATAGAACTAGATTTAATAAGCCACTAACCTATCATTTACCGAGCTATTTGTATTAACCATGACTTCCATCACTAATTGCTTTCTGTGTAGGAAATATCCAACGATGGCGTGGCGAGAAGACAGCAGAGAGAGAGAGCAAGTGGGCAAAGCAGCAATCACTCTGAAGTAGAACTAATTCTTTCAAATCCATTGCCTTCGGCTTCAGTTCACATGACTGTTTCTGGTCTCTTTTTAACTATACTATGCCTGTCAATCCCACTATCAGAAAGCAAGGAAAAGCAAATCTTTCCTGCTTCCTGTCATGTCTAGGCTGTGCACATACCCAGTAAGTGGATCAGATGACCTCACGATAGGCCTGTACCAGCTGGGAGTTCATTTTGTCATATGTGTATCCATAGAGGAAACAGTTCCTGGGCTGGAGAAATGACTCAGTCGTTACAGGTTAAGGCTTAAAACCAGAATGACAAGAAACAGTTCCTTAGAGTAGGGTCATTATCTGTTCCCATAATTTTCTCTGACATTGTAAATTTTTGACAAGAAAACATTAATTGATGTAGATTGTTGATAGGTCCCTTTTGAGTCTGCATATATCACAGAGGAATTTAATTGTATTAGGTAAATGTTTCCATATATTGGACAACATAAATTTAGGAACCTTGTAGTCAAAGTCCTCCAAGATTTATCTAAGCATAATCCATGCTTAAATAAATAATTCACCTACTTCTCAAATATCAAAGACACTCCTTTTCCACTGGCTTATATGTTTTATTTTTTAAATTGAGTTTTATTTAGATAACATTTTTTCCATTTATTTTACATCCAAAACACAATTTCACCTCCCTCCTCTCCTCCCTCCTCTCCTCCCACCTCCTTATCTCCAGACTCCTCCTCTATCTCCACTCAGAAATAGGCAGGCCTCTCATGGTTTTGACCAAAGCAAGGTGCATTAAGTTGAGGCAGGACCGAGCAACCTCGCCTTGCATCACTTAGAAAGGATGACCATATCAACTCTTTAAAACATTTTGATTTCATTGAAATTAGCAGAAAAGGGCACTACTCCTAGTTGGGGAACTATTGATAAGCAATGGCAGTCTGGAGAGGAAGACTCATTTCTCTTTGAGGTTATGGTCATGGGAATGTTTCCCATACTGCAGTGGATGGCCTCACCCCTATGTTTCTAAGGGTAACACTAAACAGATACACTGGAATACACTTTTCAAAAACAGACTTGAAGTTGGGATGGAGACATGTTGGGTCTTCCAGTTGGAATTGGATGGAAGAAACTAGAGGTGGGTATGGCCTGAATACAGTATATACATGTAGGAAGTAATTAAATAATAAATAATAATATATCTTAATTGAGAGGGGGACGAAAGAGCAAGTTCAGCAGTTAAGAGCACTGGTTGCTCTTCTAGGGAGCTTGGGTTGCTACCAGTACCCACATGGTGATTCACAACTACCTGTAAAAGCAGTTCCAGAGGATCCAACCCCCTCTTCTGGCCTCTATTGGCATAAGGTATACAAGTGTTACGTAGATGACATACATGCTTGTAAAACCCTCATAAGCACAAAATAAAAATGCATAAATCTTTTTATTTTCAGAGTAAAGGGGTTGTAAATTGCACAAGTTTAAAAATTCCTGATCTAGATAATGACTACCATCTTGTCCAATAGTGTGGCATACTCCTAACCCTAACATGCATGCAAAACAGTACAAATAAGAATAATGTGCTCTCTGAATCTACCAGTGTTTCCTTCTCCATATCCCTTCCATCAGTTAGAATAGCTTCTTTTTCTGGTCTTTGAATTTTTTCATCATTTGTATTTCATATCTTTTCTCATGATATACCTTAAATCATTTTCTTTCCCATACTTCCCCCAAAGTCTACTAGTCTATCCAAGCAGAGAAGTTGTTTGCTGAACTGGGCATTTACCGATTTCTTACAATCCATAATTTTCACTGTTTTTAAACTTCAATAACACCGTGTGAAAAAATCTGATATTTTTTTGTTTAATTGCTGGTTAAAAACATGTTCTAAGTTTTTGCTGTATAATTTTTTTTATGGTTGTAACAGAAGGCATCTCTGAAATAAAACAAGGGTCATAACTAACAATCAATTTCCTTCACGTGTTATTTTTTAAGAACAAAAATGGTTTTATTATTCAATTCCTAGGGGAAAAATGTGAAAAGTAAATTTAACTCAACGGAAATCTTAGCGCTGACTATGAAAACATCAATACAGAACAGAAAAGTGCACTGAAGGAACGAGATGCTGATTTATTCTGACATTTCATCAACATTATTAATAGCAGCAATGCTAGTATTAGTGCTATTAGAGACTCTTGTGGAAAAAGAGCAACAAAAAGCTCAGCTTTCTGCTGTAGGAAGGTAAAAGACTTTAGGGAAAAGTTTAGACACTAGTCTCCAGACAGGGAGTGCTGGACATAGAAGATAATGCTTCTTCTGATCAACTCAGAAAGAAACAAATAAAGAGTTCTCTCTTGAAGAAGATAAAATAAATGAATGAGCTCAGATAATCCATTGTGAAGACTTAAATCTTTTCCAAATAATGACTTAGACTAGCACATTGATTTTCTTAACTCTGTTAACTACTCTTAAAGGTTCAATCAAGTAGCTCAGATCAAACATTCAACCAATATTTATCGAGCAGTACCATGCTCAAGGCATTGTGCTGAATGTTAGAAGGGACACAGGAGAAATCCCATATCAATGAATGAGTTTAACACAGTGAGATTTTCATTGTTGCTGTGAAGTGTGGGGGTGGCTAGTTAGTAAAATGTGCACTTAAAATGTGCCTTGTCCTAGGTTCTATCCTCAGCACCAGACAGAACACAGGGACCATTGTTTGTGGGGAAAGGAAAGAAGGGAAATAGGGAAGGACAGAACAAGAAAAGGACTACCATATAGACAAAACTTTAACAGTCCTTGACTTGTTTCTCATCCAGCACTTTCAATTTCTTGTCATTTCCTTTTCTTAATTTTTCCTTCACTCTGCTTTTTTTTTGTTTTCCCAAGTCATCATGCACATAACCATCACACCCACCTCATGACTCAGCCTCATCAAAGTATCTGTGTCAGAATTGCATCGCTGGACTTTCTCAGCTTGTTCCTTCTGCTTCAATTACTCTTGAAGACTAAGCTAAAATCATCTCCTAAGTGAAATTTGTCTGACACTTTTAAGTCAAAATAATCCTCTCTCCATGATGCTACATCGCCTAATAGATTAGTGATTCACAGTTTGAAAAGTGGGTGGCTTATTTAGTTTATATTTCCTCCCCCATTTCGAATGGCTGTGAAGTTAGGAGGAGTTGCGACACAGAATCCATGCAATTTAATGAAGTCTCTTAGTTCTCTATTGATGTAAAGAGACATGACCAAGGCAACTTGTGGAAGGAAGTGTTTAATTAGAGTTTTCTTACAGCTTCCAGGGGTGAGTTCATGGCCACTATGGTAGGGAGCATGGTGGCAGGCAGGCGGGCATGACCCTGGAGTAGTAGCTGAAAGTTTACATCTGATCCACAGGTATAAGACAGATGGAGTGAGGGAGGGAGGGAGGGAGGGAGGGAGGGAGGGAGGGAGGGAGGGAGGGAGGGAGGGAGGGAGGGAGACTGTGACTGACTGGGCCTAGTTGGGCTTTTGAAACCTAATAAATAATAAAAAGTATCAAATCTGACGACTAAAAAGTGAAAGTTTGCATGAAGAAATATTCAATGAGACACCTTCTCCAACAAGGCCACACCTAACCCTTCGAAAATAGTCCATCAACTGGAAACAAACATCAAATATATGAGCTTACTAAAGCCATTATCAAACCACCACATGCAGGAGACAAGACAAGGATGCTGTATTTGTGATCACTGGGCCTATGTTAATGCTTCTTGAACAGCACATTTGTCCAGCCTCTATGGAGAGCCTTTGCCACAACTAGGACAGTAAGGAATAAAGCCAGCACTAGAGAACCTGAGCTGTAGAACTCAGCACTATGCATGGCATCCAGTGGTATGCAAAGCCATGATCATACTGCCTTTGTCCCCATTCACAAGGATACTAACTACAGATGTTTCATAAAAACCCACTCTTTTTATAGCTATGCTTGAAAGCAGTAACAGCCAGGCCAGTAGAATAGCCACTTACTCATTACTGACTCCAAATCCAACAGGAGTGCCATTTTTTTCTTGGTGGATTCAGATAATTAGCTACAAGAGACTGAGATACTTTAAAATTAGTTAAATGGAACATTGAAAAGCATGTAAGAGCCGGGTGGTAGTGGCGTGACGTATGCCTTTAATCCCGGCACTCAGGAGGCAGAGGCAGGTGGGTCTTCATGAGTTTGAGGTCAACCTGGTATACAGTGAGTTTCATAACAGGTTCCAAAGCTACAGAGAGAAACCCTGTTTCGAAAAACCAAGATAGATAGATAGATAGATAGATAGATAGATAGATAGATAGATAGATAGATAGATAGAGATTGATTAGAAAGCATGTAAGAAATTGCTATATGCTAAGTAACAGTCTACCATCATATGTATTGGATATCTTTAGCAACTCAGAACAGTTTTGGCTCATAGGATGCATTTAATAAATACGTAGTGAATTTATTAATTCTAGATGTGAGAATACTAAAAAGGTTGTTGGTACTTTTTAAAGATGTGCCCTTTTTCCTGTTTTCTCTTATGTCTTGATTGTAAATGATTATTCATTCCAATTGAATGTTGGCTTTTTCAGTATTTAGAAAGGGAAAATATGTACTAATACATAAAACTTTATTATAAAGAAGAGGTGGTACATTAAATGAATTATAACAGAACAATATATTCACCAACAAAATGATGATAAAATTTTCTATTGGGAAAAGATTATATTTATGGGTTACAGTCAAATACTATAGCATACCAGGAAGATAAATTCCAATTGAATTAAATGCATGAATATGAGAAAGCACAACTTTATAAATGGGAAAATTAAAGAAAACTCTCAGGGGGCTGGTAAGATGGCTCACCAGAAAAGAGCACTTGTTACTCTCCCAGGGGACTCAAATTGAGTTCCCAGCACCCATGTCAGGAAACTATCTATAACTGCAGCTCCAGGGAACTAAAACTGCTAGATTTTGCGGTCACCTTCATTCATGTGCATCTACCACACATACTTATACATAATTAAAAATAAAAACAAATCTTCGAAGAGTCTTGCATTTCTAAATTAATTTTGGGGGAGGCAAAAGTCTGAATTCAAAGAAAAAGAACAAACTATACTAAAAAGTAGCAAATCTGATGACTAAAAAGTGAAAGTTTGCATGAAGAAATAATAAAATTACACACATCAAGTATGAATCGATATGGAATATCTAAAAACTATCTTTATAAAAGAGCAAGTGGGCCAGTTTGTAGGCACATATCATTGGTACTTGACTGAGCGCTTAAAATCATTCGTAATAAGAATAAGCTATAAAACAATATACTGCATTATTCAAAATAATAAACCTCCACTTGAGCCAGTAAAACAACTGAGCTGATAAAGACACTTGCTGTTAATCAAGATTGATGACCTGAGATTGGTACCTGGGATCCACTTTGATGGAAGGAGAGAAATGACTTCTGGAAGTTGACCTCTGTCCTCCATTTGCCTGATGTGGCACACACATGCACACTCTTCCTCCCTCTCTCCCTCACACACAGACACACAGACACACACACACACACACACACACACACAAATAAATAATAATAATAATAATAATAATAATAATAATAATAATAATAAATGTAGTAAAACATATCCAGAGTAGAAAGATATGCTGGTGGCATCACCATATGGATTTTTAAATTATACTACAGAGCAAGGGTAAGAAGACTGTGATACTGACACAAAAACACACATTCAGATCAACAAAATTGAAGACAGAATCCATAATTAAATGAACACAGTCACACCTGCCTAGTTTTCAAGAAAAGTTTGGAAAATCCACACTGGGAAAGATAGCCTCTGTAACAAATGGTGCTGGGAAATCAAAACATGCAGAAGAATGAAACTAGATTAAAATCTCTTACCCTATGTTCAGTGAGTCCGGATTTATCCCCTGCTTTTTCAGACCCAGGCCAGCTGGCCTTACTGAGTTCCCGAAAGAACATCCCCATCGTCTCAGTGTGTGAGTGCACCCCTCGCGGTCCTGAGTTCCTTGCTCGTCCTCTCTCTCCTTCTGCTCCTAATTTGGACCTTGGGGTTGTAGTCTGGTGCTCCAATGTGGGACTCTGTCTGTCTCCTTTCATCGCCTGATGAATGTTAATATCCAGGAGGATGTCTATATGTTTTTCTTTGGGTTCACCTTATTATTTAGCTTCTCTAGGATTACGAACATAGCGGACAATGAGGACTGCTGAGAAGTCAAGAACAATGGCACTGGGTTTTGATCCTACTGCACGTACTGGCTTTGTGGGAGCCTAGGCTGTTTGGATGGGATGTTCACCTTACTAGACCTGGAAGGAGGTGGGAGGTCCTTGGACTCCCCACAGGGCAGGGAATCTGGTCTGCTCTTTGGGCTGATGAGAGAGGGGGAGTTGATTGGGGGAAGGGAAGGGATATGGGAAGCGGTGGCGGGGAAGAGACAGAAATCTTTAATAAATAAATAAATAAAATAAAATAAAATCTCTTACCCTGCACAAAGGTACATTCAAAATAGATCAAGATCTAAATCCAAGACCTGAAACTGATAGGAAATGGACTTCACAGGCAAAGGACTCTAACAGCTGAAGAAATAATTCTAAGAACTGGAATTGGATGAAATGAAAAAGCTTCTGTATAATAAAGGAAGCAACAAAAAGAAACATCCTAGAGAAACAGGAAAGATTTTCCAACTATACATCTGACAAGGAATTAATAACTAGTATTGGTAAAGCATTGCAAAATTTTGTACCAAAAGCCTCAAATTATTCAGTTAGAAAACAGGCTAACTAACTGAATAGATAGTTCTCGAGAGGAGAAATACAAATGTCCAATAAACATTTGAAGAAATGTTCAATATCCCTATCCATCAAGGAAATGCAAACTCAAACTAATTTGAGATTTCATCTCAACCAAGTCAGAATGAATACTTTGAAGAGAAGGAATAAAAAAATATTTCTGGTGAGGACGTAGAAAGGAAACCTTATATATTCCATTAGGAATGAAATCCGTTTGGATACAATGGAAGTCAATGTAGACATAACTCAAAAACTAAAAATATAACTACCATACAATCCAGAAATACCACCCCTGCCCACTTAACCTCAGGACTCAAAGTCTCTGTACCATAGTATTAATTACACTGACCACAGTTGCCCTGTTCATATTAGATAAGTAAAACCTGTCTAAAGGTCCATTAACAGTTGAACAGTAAGGAAAAATGTATTATATATGCAGAGTTAAGTTCTATTTAGCTGTAATAAAGAATGGATTGATCACATCAACATGGCCCTGAAAGACAAATACTATCAGTTTTCTATTTTCTATGCAGAATCTAGATTTAAGTACGTTTGTATGTGCATGCAAACATTTTCACAAGTCATGAAAGTAGTAAGCGAACTATGTGAAGGTAGAAAAAGGTCTTAGGAGTAGAGGAAAGGAAGAAAGAGAAAATGAAAGAGAGGGAACAAAATACATGTTACGTGAAAGAAGAGAGAGGACTATTTGGGGGGAGGGAAGGTTGTCAGCAAGAAGTAAGCATGTGGTAGGGAAATGAATATGCATAAAGAATTGTGACTTTTATGTATGAAATATATACTATATATTATAATGACAATTTGTCCTATGCTATTTGAGCTGACCATAGAAATAGGCTTGTAAACCAACCCCACTGCCATTTCAGACCCAAGCTTGTTTGTCTCAAAGAATCCACCAAGGTCTAGGGTAGGTTTTTTTTTCCCCAACAGGAGGGGAAGAGAGCAAAAAACAGCCCAAGAAATAAAATACTGCATCCTTGGAAACAGCCTAAAAGTAAGCCACTTCCAATATAGGTTATTATTGCTTATCCCATGATATAAAAAGATACAGTGGGAAAAAGAAACCAGCAGTTAAGCCATGGTAACTAAGTTCTCCCATCGAGGTGAAAACTCCAACTGGCTGATTCAATGATACTTACCCTGTTGATTCCTGGTAGATGCTAGTAAATCCTGATTTGATGCTGACTTTCCCTCATTTTGTTTTGTTTTGCCTTGAAGCCTCACCCAAGGGAACATTCTGCTCCATTTGGGACTCTCTTCTTTGGGAACTTGAACTGGTTCCTTCAATGAGGCTTCTCTAGTTGAATTGTATGGGATGTTTTGAGCTCTCAATTTGATGATGTTCCGCTATCTATCTGTCCACCTACTTAACTATCTACCTATCATTTATCTAGTTACTTATCTACCTACCTATCCCTTGCTATTTATGATTATGTTGTTGTTGTTTTGAGACAGCATCTCACTATATATTTTTGACTACCCTGAAGTCATTATGTACACTAGGCTGTCCGCAAACTCAGAGGCCCACCTGCCTCTGCCTCCAAGTGCTGGGGTTTAAAGCATGCCACTATGCATGGCTGCTATTTATTACTTTAAAATGGTTTTGTAAATACTAATCAAACTCATTGAAAACAAAAGGATGTGGCTATCATAGATCATTCTCTAGACAGTACAGAACAAAATGCTATAATGAAATCTGGTACTTTGTACATTAACTTAAAATGTTAAATTTTTTATTTTAAATGTTTTATCCATTTTACATACAAACCTCAGTTCCCCCTCCCTCTCTTCCTCCTGCTCTCCTCCTACCTCTCCCACAACCGACCTCCTCATCCACTCCTCAGAAAGCGTAAGGCCTCCCATGGGGAGTCAACAAAGTCTGGCACATTAAGTTCAGGCTGGACCAAGTTCCCCCTCCCCCTGCATCAAGGCTGAGCAAGGCATCCCACAATAGGGAGTGGGCTCCAAAAAGCCAGTTCACGCACAAGAGATAGATCCTGGTCCCACTGCTAGGGGCCCCTCTAACAGACCAAGCTATGCAACTATAGCTCACATGCAAAGGGCCTGGTTCGGTCCCATGCAGGCTCCCCAGCTGACAGTCTAAAGTTTGTGAGTTTCCACAAGGCTCAGATCAGCTGTCTCTGTGTATTTCCCCCTCATGACCTTGACCTTTCGTTGCTCATATAATCTCGCCTCCAAAAAATGCTAGATTACAGAAAAGGATGTACAGTATTGTTTTAAAATAATTTGTTCAGCCACACAGGTATATTGAAATTATAAGTATTTAAAATGATCATACAATTACTATACATATTTATGTTAGTACATAGTATATAATCCAATATACATGTAAAATGTATCAAACCAGAGGAATTAGCATTTGTTTCTATGGAAAAAACCATCAAACACTTCCATATATTTTGCAATATGTGGCGAATTGTGGAACCTTCAAAATTACTTTCTTCCTGATTGCACATTTGTACATCCCCTTACTATCTTCCTCTACCTCCTCTGTCCCCACCCTTCCAAACTCACAGTAACATAATTACTTTCTCCACTTCTGTGGGAGCAAACTGAAATTTCCACAGATGAGTGAGATCATGCAGAATTTATCTTTCTGTTCCTTCTTCATTTCGCTTAACATAATGGTCAGTTGTTCTGTCCAGCACAATCAGCAATAACATCTTACTGGTGCACAGAATTACTGTGTGTCTGTCTCATGATTTCTTATCAATTTCCAGTTTCCATGACTCTGCTAGTGGGACCAGCGGTGAGATCAAAGAGAGATGTCTCTCTAACATACTTATTTTGTTACCCCTGGATACATACCAAGGATGCAATTACAAAATTATATTGTGGTTCAAGTTTCAACTTTTTGAAGAGTTTTCAAAACTGCTATACTGAGTCATAATCCCACAAGTAGTTTATAAGGATTCTTACTTCATATCTTTACTAGAATATTTTTTGGGGGAATTATTTTTTGATAAGAGTCATTGCACCTGGAGTGAGATGACATCTTATCACAGCTTTGAAATGAAATTTCCTGATGATTACTAAGGTTAAATATTTTTGTGCATTAATTGGCAATATGTGTCTGATTGGATCATTTGCCATTTTAATCAGATTATTGTAATAGAGATGGAAAAGGTCACGCTACAGCTGAAGACAGAATTTTAAAAGATTATTAAAGGGGTTGGAGAGATGGCTCAGCAGTTTCAGAGCACTGGCTGCTCTTCCAGAGGACCAGAGTTCAACTTCAACACCCACATGGCAGCTCCCCACCATCTGTAACTCCAGTTCCTGGGGATTTGATGTCCTTTTGTGACTTCCATGAGCAACAGACAAAGAAATGCATCCCAGACACACACACACAGCAAAAAATACACATAAATAAAATTTCTATTTTAAAATTAAAACCACCAAAAAGGTCATTTGAGATAATTAGGAACAATTTACATGTTGCAAATTGTAAAATTTAGATAAAATGAACACTGTTCTGGATGTACCTGACTATATGAGCCCTGAAGAAATGGAAAACCAATCATAAGTAATAATGAATACTAGGGATGACTCAGTACTAAGTATCTCACAGTTGGAAAACCTGGAGTCTTAGTTAAGGTTACTATTTCTGTGATAAAATTACCCAAAGGAGCTTGTAAAGGCAAAGGGTTTATTTTACTCATAGTTCAGTATAACAGTTCATTATTAGCAGAGCAGGGACCTGGAGGCAGGAGATGATGCAGAGGCCATGGAGGAGCGCTGCTGCATTGCTTTTCATAGATTTCACAACCTGTTTTCTTATAGCACCCAGGGACTGCCTGCTCAGGGATGGCCCCACCCACAATGGGCTGGGCCCTCCCCCATTACAAATTAAGAAAATGCCCTGTAGGCTTTCCTACAGCCTGATTTTATGGAGGCATTTTCTCAATTGAGGTTCCTTCCTCTCTGATGACTCTACCTTGTGTTAAATTAATATAGAACTAGCCAGCATACCTGGGAAGTGAGGTTCTGGACAGAGATTTTCCTTTCTGTAAGACCTGAATGATCTCTGAAAGATCTGAATGAATATAGAAATATTGCCATAGTTCGTCTGTAAAAAGATTATATCCAAGGATTTGAAATGTTTTTATTTAGGATAGTAGCAGAAATGGAAAAAGAGAATATAAGTTGATGATGGGAAATCAGACCCAGAGATTTCTTTGTACTTTTTTGAATGCATTAACCAATTTGAATTATTGAGAACATATAGATAACTTATTCCTATTGACACTCAAAATCTCTGAGTAAGCAATTCCAATGAAGATGAAAAAGAAGATGAAAATAAAATGATGACTAGTAGCAATCTTATGGAAAAGGTGGGACAAGTGCAAGTAAATTGCTCGATTAAGCTCCTGAAAGAAGTATCAGCTGACTACAGCAGAGAAGTTCCTCTCTGAGGAGGCCGCTCCCGTGAACACTAGTGATAGAGATGAGTTTCAGTCAATAATGGATGTTCAGATATTGTCCATGAGCTGGTTGAGCAAGGAGCCTGTGTGCATGCCATGATTGTGGGTATCTGAACAGCCTGTAGAGTGCTCATTAAGTGGAATTACCCAAGTGCTCTCTTTTCTTACCTCAGCTCGAGACAGAATATCTTAGCTACTCTTCTACTGTTGTGATGAGACATCATGGCCAAGGCAACTGATAGAAAAAAGCATTTAATTTGGGTCTCATAGTAACAGAGGATTAGAGTCCACAACCATCACACTGGGGAGCATGGTAACAAACAGGTAGGCACAGTGCTGGAGCAGTACCTGAGAGCTTACATCATGAGACACAGACACAAGACACAGAGAGCTAATCAGGAATGGCAAAAGCCCATTCCCAGTGACATGCCACGTATCCTAATCCTTCCCAAACATTTCCACTAACTGGTAACTGAGTATTTAAATATACGCGCATTTGGAGGTTATTCTCGTTCAAGCCGTCCTCCAGACCTTAGTAGTCAAACACTTGTATCTTGTTGCTGGGAACAGGAATAGCATAAATACTCTGGAACTCCTAATGATCCCTTCATCAAATATGAGCTGAAGAAGTCAGAAGAGACTGCATTTGCTATTACCAAGATTACAATATCTAACTATCATTACCTCTTAGAAATTGTAGAAAGCTGAACAAATTCTTTACCTTTATCTTAATGGTTCTAGTAATTTCCTAAAATTGTTAAGTCCCAGTGTCTTCTTTGTATGAAATGAAAAACATTCCCACAATACAAAGTCAACATCAGATTCTCACTGCAGAAATTTCATTGGTACACATCAGAATGTTCTTCCAAGTGACTTGCCATCTCTTTATGTCAAAATGTCTGAAAGGTATTTGGATGCATGGCTAATGAATTCTGTGGAATTTATATGTATTTTGTTTTTCAATCAGAAATAATTTTAACTTACTTACACCCTAAAACTTGGCACATGTAATACATAAACTAACGATTTTTTTGGTGTTTATCAGAGAGAAATGTATGGTTTTTATCTAAATTTTTATTGGTTAGTTTTTGTTTTGCTTTTACATCCCGACCAAAGTTTCCCTTCCCTCCTCTTACCCCAGTTCCTCCTCCTCCCTCTACCACCGACTCCTCTTCTGTTTCTTTTCAGATATGGGAGGGCCTCCCATGGATATCAGCCACTAATGGTATATTAAGTTGCAGTGAGACTTGGCAACTCCTATTCTATTAAGATTGAATGAGGCAATCCTGTGGGAGGAATGGGTCCAAAAGCAGGCAACACAGTCAGAGACAGCCCCTGTTCCCACTTTTAGGAGTCTCAAAGAAGACTTAGTTACATAACTGTAACATATAAGCAGAGTGCCTAGGTCAGTCCCATGCAGGCTCCCTGGTTGTCAGTTCAGTCTCTGTGAGCCCCTATAAGCCCAGATTAGTTGATTTTGTTGGTTTTCTTGTGGTGCCCTAGACCCTGCTGGCTCCTAAAATCCTTCTTTCCCCTCTTTTTGGCATGATTCCCTGAACTGCCCCTAATGTTTGGCTGTGGGTCTCTGCTTTTTCCATCAGTTCCTGGGTGAAGTCTCTCTTATTTGGCTAGGCACCAATCAATGAGTATAGCACAATATCACTAGGAATCATCTCATTGACCATTTTTTTTCTTTTCCAGTTGTGTTTGATTCTATCCTTGTCTCTGGGGTATCCCACATCTGGGTCCTGGCCCTCGGGGGTGAGCTCCCTCCCAGGGTATGGGTTTCCAGATGGGCCAGTCATTAGTTGGTCACTCCCACAGTTTCTGTGCCTTCTTTTTACTCCAGCACATCTTGTAGATAGGACAAATTGTAAGTCAAAGGGTTGTGGCTGGGTTGGTATCCCAGTCCAACACTGAAGTCTTGTCTAGTTACTGGTGATGACCTGTTCAGGCTCCCTTATTGCTAGGAGTCTTCACTATGATCATCCTTATAGTTTCCTGGGAATTTCCATTGCTCTAGGCTTCTAGCTTATCCCAGATATACCCTCAGATAACTGTTGTCTCTTCCAGTACTCTGTCCCTCCATCCTCACCCTCCTTTCTATATCCTTCTCCCCATCAACTTGTAACATGAACGGGACCTGCTTGCTGGAGTTTCTGTCCCACCCGGTACCCCACAGCCAGCAAGCCCCAAAGAAAATCACACAGAGATCTCTATAAGTTATAAAGCTGATTGGCCCATTAACTCAGGCTACATATTAGCTCTTGTAGCTTATATTAACCCATTGTTCTTATCTATGCTAGCCACGTGGTTCGGTATTTTTCTTAGCAGGGCAGCTCACATCTTGCATCTTCAGAGTCTGGGCAGGAGTGGGAGGAATCAACTTCCTCCTTCTCAGAATTCTCCTATTCTACTCACTGTCTGGTTTTCCCACCTATACTTCCTGCCTGGCCAATCAGTGTTTATTTAAAACATGATTGACAGATTACAGACAATTCTCCCGCACCATCAACTGACAAGGTCCATTCTATTTCTTCTTCCCAGCAAGATTCATGCACACATCCCCCCAACTTGAGCCCATCTTGTTACATAGCATCTCTGGGTCTGTGGATTGTAGCATGGTTCCCCTTTACTTCAAGGCTAATATCCACTAATGAGTGAGTTTATACTATGTTTGTCTTTCTGGGTCTGGGTTATCTCACTCAGGATGATTTTTACTAGTTCCATCTGTTTGCCACAAATGTCCTAAGGCCATTTTCTTTTAACAGTTGAGTAATACTCTGGATACAAAATTAACTAAAAAAATCAGTAGTCCTCCTATATACAAAAAATAAATGGGTTGAGACAGAAATCAAGGAATAGCTACAGATAATATAAAATATCTTGGCATAACTCTAACCAAGCAAGTGAAAGACCTGCATGACAAAAACTACAAGCCCCTGAAATAAATTGGAGAAGATCTCAGAAGACAGAAAGATCTCCCATGCTTATGGATTGGTAGGATTAGCATAGTAAAAATGTCCATCCTACCAAAAGCAATCTACAGATTCAATGCAATCCCCATCAAAATCTTATCACAATTCTTTACAGACCTTGAAAGAATAATACTTAACTTCATATGGAAAATAAAACAGTATAACTAAAACAATTCTGTACAATAAGAACTTCTGGAGGTCTCAACATGCCAGATTGGAAGCTGTACTACCGAGGAAGAGTAATAAAAACTGCATGGGATTGGCATAAAAACAGAAGGTTGATCAATGGAATTGAATCAAAGACCCAGACATAAATCCACACACCTACAGGTACTTGATTTCCAACAAAGGAGCCAAAATTATACAGTGGAGAAAAGAAATCATCTTTCACAAACGTCTCTGGTCTAATTGAATGTTGGCATGTAGAAAAATAAAAATAGATCCATATCTATCACCTTGCACAAAACTCAAGTCCAGGTGGATCAAAGACCTCAACATGAAACCAGACACACTGAACCTGATAGATGAGAGAGAACATGGAGGAATAGCCTTGAACACATTGGCACAGGAGACAACTTCCTGAGAAATTTAGTTTTAAATATCCCATATCCTGTATCTTTGTTGACTATTTAGTATATTGACATGCCTTTTTACTATAATGAATTAATTAAGTTAATTTACATTTATTTAATTGAAAAGAAATGAATATACTGGTGAAGTATCTTTTCTATATTATATTTATATTTCTTTCCTTCTAAACCAAAGCAGTAATGTATTAGTAACTTGAATCTTTGTTAACTTTAAATCAATTGAAAATCTGGCTTCTAGGTTTCATCATTGTTTTAATGTGGGTGATTGCATGGTGTCTAATCTGTGAATGTTTTGTACTGCCTTCTGCGTTGCACCTCTCACAGTTCTGTGAGCCTCTTTGCTTCATCTTGCTCAAGCCATGTGTCTTTAATTTCAGAGTACTTCACTATCACCCTTAAAATTGCACAGAACTGTCCCAGGCCCAGAACATCATAATGCATTTGCCCACTCTGTGATTTAACCTGTGTATCCCTACTAGGTTGGGTATTTTGCCTTTAAATTCTTTGACTTTGTTTTTCAAATTCTTCCTTTTCTACAAAGCATTACACAGACCAAGAGACAAAATATAAAGAATTCTAACTTGAGGTAATGAGTCCTGTGTGGGGACTAGACAAACAAATGTTTCAGGCTTTTATAAAATAAACAATAGTGTGGATGGTGAACAAAAGCATAAATACAAAATATTGAAGAAAAATAAAGTTTTTAACAATTAAAAAAATCTTTTCCAGCAAAATGTTAGGAACAGATGGCTTTGTTGCTGAATTCTATCCAACATTCATAAAAGAGCTGACATTAAGTTTTCTCAAACTTTTGTAAAATTTTTAAAATAAGGAGATTCTTCCAAACTCAATCTACTATGCCAGCAATAACCTGATATTAAATATAGAAACAGGGTATGACAAAAAGAAGGCTATACATGGATTTGATCAATTAGCTGCAAAAATTGACAATAAACAAAATCAAACTCAAAATGATAATTTATTTTGAAAAGACTTGGAAGAATAGACATCAAAATGCTGACCAATAGCAAAATTCTTCTGGAAAGAACATACTTGTTTGATATTTTCTTGTGTTTCCTAATTAATTATAAATAACATATATTTGCATTATTTTAAACAATATTTTATTGCAGAAAATTTAGAAAAAAATAGAAAAAGAACGCATATAACCCCGTTACTTTCCTTAAAGATCCCAAACTCTTTTGCCATAGTTCCTGCAATTGTATTTTGCCTATTTTCTTAGAGTTGAAAGTGTACTGAATATCCACGACTTATGTAGACTTTTACTTATTTAATTTAGGTATGTCACATTGCTATTTACATCTATTAAATCATGCATGTATCTGTGTACTAGTTTGTAAATTTAAAATATTTAAAATTCTTTTCTAGAGATTCTAGACGATATGTTCCTGACAGATTCACAATGCAATCCTCAAATTCCAGATTTTGACTGACCATCAATGGCTATCTGTCAGTTCTATGTCCTCTCTCTTTTTGGTTAGGTCTATTCTTGCCTTTCAAACTGAATTAGCTGTAAGATTTATAAACACATTAGTAATATATTAGCAAAATTCATTTGGGCTCTCATGAGCCGCTGGTAAAACACAGGTCACCTCCGAGAAAGGGTTTTTGTCGCTTTGCTGCAATAGGATAAAAGCTAAGCATTGTCATTGTGTGGTCCTGTCCCTCATTTGGGATGCAGAGCATGATTCGTGAACCTCTCAGTCACGTGCAAAGGAAGGTGACAGATTGAAATATGGGTTTATGATATAATCACCCAGAAACTCATCAATGGCCACGGGCACCTTGACATTTTATTACAGTAGAACTCATCATCAACTACTTTAAAATATGTCATCTGTTGGATCCAAATTCAGTAGCTTTGTCATTCTTAGGTGTTATTGTAAAAGGTTATTGATGCCTTTCTGTGAGATAATAAGGTGATAAATGTAAATAAGATGGTTTCACTGCAAATTCATTAGTTCACCAGCTATTGCTTTTCATTATCCTTCGGGTCAGGGAAAGCCACTTCATTGTTTCTAGCAAGGTGTGAACAGGATTTACCTTTCTAAAATATTTTAGTGCATTTATTCATGCAGTGTGCATAGACATGTATCGCACATCAGTGGGGGATGGATGGACAACTTTGGGATGTGTTAGTTTTCCCCTTTACCATGCAGGTTTGGAGACTTACACTCAAGTCATGGGACTTGGTGTCAAGTATACTTTTACTCACTAAGCCATATTACCAGCGCCATTCTTTCCCCCTTTTAAATGACTGAGTAGAAACTACTAGGGAAAATGATATTGTAAGATTTTGTTTCAAGTGGATAGGTAAAGAAGCTACTAATCATCATTTGGCCTTTGGCAAAATAATTTCTCCACTATCCCCCATCCATCTTCCAATTGCTTTGATCTTCCACTTTCCTAAAATACTCACGGACTCTCAGTGGTTAAAGAACGATCTTAGCATGCATTCTACATGTTAACCATTCCAGATACTGAGCCTACCAGTTTAGGTGATGAATATAGAACCTCCCCGGGAGAACAGGCTAAGTTTTGTTCACTCTTGTGAACCCAAGCAGCACCTAAAACAGTGCCTGTATCACATAACGGGAACAAGAAACCTTAGTAAATTGAATTGCAAATTCCATGAAATAAATGTCTACATTCAAACTTCTAAGTTTTTTTTTAAAAGTTAGATACTGCGCTCTGTTGAGCTACAGAATGTGTATGTGTGTGTGTGTGTGTGTGTGTGTGTGTGTGTGTGTGTGTGTGTGTGTGTGTGTAGCTATAAAGGCAGGTAGCTTAGATAATCCCAATTAGCAGTTGAAAATATTATCCTACCACATATCATGGAATTTTCTAATGAACGGTGAAAACCACTGAGTTATTTCTAGAATATCTCTATTTAAAGAGATGTGATGACTGCTTTAAGAAAAATAAACACTTCAAAGTACCAAGAGTAAAAGAGGGCATATTCTGAACTATATAAAAGTTTGCAATAGTACCAATTGGAAAACTTTGTTTGATCTTAATTTTTATATTTATGTATTTAAGTTTATGTGTATGAGAGTTTGGCCTGTACATATGTTTGTGCACCATATTCCTGCAGAAGCCTACAGAGGTCAGAAGAGGGGTCAGATGCTCTGGAGCTGGAGTTACAGATAAGTGTGAGTCAACATATGGATGCTGAGA
This sequence comes from Microtus pennsylvanicus, assembly GCF_037038515.1. Classification (NCBI taxonomy): domain Eukaryota; kingdom Metazoa; phylum Chordata; class Mammalia; order Rodentia; family Cricetidae; genus Microtus; species Microtus pennsylvanicus. The sequence continues at coordinate 57,391,083 of NC_134601.1, read as the reverse complement.
ATCAAGTCCAGGGTCTCTGGAAGAACAGCTAGTGTTCTTAACCACCAAGCCATTTCTCCAGCTCTACAAATGGGATAACTTTAAAATGGAATGTTCTTCACCTATAAATATGAACTCTGTTTCACAAACCCCGAACTTCCTTAATCATCACCGCCTGAAATGTATCTTCCTAGCGTGGGACACACTATAGGCTTTTCTATCCCCTATCCAGTTGGCAACTGTGACCAACACTAAAAAAAAAGAAGAAAAAATCCTTGAAGAAAAGTTCCGAAAGCTTCTGAGGCCTTTGCCCAGAGACCTCTCTCCTTGGTGACTACCCCCTGCTGGTTGATAAAGGAAAAATATATATTGGATGTTATTTATACTTATCTGATTTTTGGCCCAAAAAAATGAGAATGGAGTATGGGTAGCTAGAACTTGGAATTCTCAGGTTCATGGTTGCAGTGTTTGCCACAAACACGACAAACCTCACAAGCTGTTCAATGACCACACAGAACAGGATCGTGCAACATGAGAAAACAGTAGAAGGACTAAGTTATGAAAGTATCAAAAGTTATTCAGTGAATTCTTCAACCTGTCAACACATCAATTGAAAAACAATACCAATACAAACATCTTGACATCTTCATGGATACAGTAAGTGGGCAGAAGAAGAATTAACAGAATGTACACCTATATACTAGATGCAGTTTTTATTCAATAATGATAGTTTTCATTAAGTAGAATAAAAGGTTTCATGAAAATAGACTCATTTAGGGACTGGGGGATGACTCAGTGAGTAAAGTGCTTGGAGCACACATGTGAAACCCGAGCTCACTCTCTAGTATCTACATAAAACACTGGCTTATAGTGTTAAACTGTAATCCCAGTACTGGAAGGCAGGTACAGTCCTGGTTGCTTGCCTGCCCAGACAACTTAAATAATCACCAAGCTCCAACTTCAGTGGTAGACCCTATCTCAAAATATAAGATACAGAATGACTGAGGGGGCACCTGATGCTAATTTCTGGCCTCTGCATGCACATAAATTGGTTCATGCATTCATATTTATACACCTGTGTGTGCATACTTTCTTTAAACTAGAATTGGGCTTGCAAGATGACTCAGTGAATAAAAGTACTTGCCATGCAAACCTGCCAACCCGAGTTCGATTCTGAGATCCCACAACAAAAGGAAAAAAATCAGCTCATTCAAGTTATCCTGACCTCCACATACTCAGGTCTGTGCATCCACACACTAACAACAATGATAGTAATAACGATTCTAATTAAAAATTTAAAATGAACATAAAATAGCTCACTTGAAGGGAAAACGATGCACTTCTGGGTATCTAAGTTACATTCTTAGCTCTGGTCCATAATATATAGAGCTTCCTTTGTCCTTAGAATCTTAATTGTACCAATTATACTTACAAATGATATAACAGCAGAGCTCTAACAAACAGCAAGCGCTGTTTATCACTGCCAACATGAATTGCTTTGCAAGGCTTAATTCCTAGTCAATCTGATTTCAATCAAAGGTGATGTGAGTGCTGAAGAAAACCCATCGGATAATCAGTGAGAGCCAATATTGTACCCTTAGGAATTATGTTTTGTTAACTTAGTGATATTATTTGTGTGCTCTCCAAGACCTTGTGTAGACCACACACCCTATGCTATGCAGTCAGTCACTGTGTAAAGTGGGGATGATACTTCTATTAGCATTGTGCTGAATAGATCTTCAGAACTCATCAATATGCATATGCCTTTTGAATCTTAAGATTCCAGGTGACAGCCAGAATTATTTTCATATCAGAGACATTCTCAATGTCCAGTGTTAGAGGGCTAGTAATTAGAAATTGTTAGGAGTCTTTTAGGAGACTCTACCAGGATAGCGACACCAGGTAACCAAATTTAAGCTGTAGTCAGGTTTCTAAAAGTAAGAAAGATTTTGAATAATTACTAAAATACACAAATTTCTAAATGATTTTGAAATGTGCACATTAGAAAGTACAAGCACATTCCATGTTTTCAAAACCTTATGGATAATCCTTGAAGCAGCTCACTATTTGCTTAGTGTTTTTCTTCCTACAAATATAATATACATGTCTATGTATATACACGTGAACATAAAATGGAATCGTATTATACATACTTCACATAGTGGCCTGTTTAGGATTCTATAAACATACCTTGGGCATCTTTTCATGTTACTTCTTATAAATTTGCTTCAGCCTTAGTAACAACCATATCTTGTGGAATGCACACAGGTCTTACAGGGTCCTTCTTAGGTTTACTATTCTGATTGGTGCTGCAATGAGCCTTCTTTACACATGTGGGCACATTTTGAGAATTCTCATAAACTAGCTTTACAGAACCAGACTTGGTGTATCATCACATGCATGCACTTTAACTTTTAATAAATAATGAAGAAGTGTGACCTAAAGAAGGAGCGCTAAAGCACAGTGTATCACAGTGCATACGGGCATATTTTCAAGAAATAACTGACAAGATGTAAGGACTTGTGGGGTCAGGAATGGAAAGCACAGTCAAAGATAACTTCAAACTCTTAGGTCTGAGTGATTTAAAGAATGGTGTCACCTTTGACAAACACAGTAAAGCTTAGGGGATCACGCTTAAAGGGAAAAAGAAAAAAGATTGGGGGGGGGGATAAAAGAACAAAAAGCCAAAGACTGAGTCTCTAGGCTGCCTACAGTAAGAAAGCAGAAAGAAAAAAACCATCAAAGGGAACCGGGGATGCGTAATCAAAAATGTAGGAGGACAAATCTACAAGGAAAGGGTTCTAAGGATAATCTGCGACGTGGCATAGAGGTAAGAAATAAAAGGCGGCTTTGGCTCTAGAGATCAGAAAAATCACTGGTAACCTTTGAGACTACAGTTTCAGATTGGGGACCTGGAAATGTTAGGAAGCATTTTTCCCCCCACAGGGATAAGGGGGATGGGAACAAAAAGTCCAGAAAGTTGGTCGTAAAGAGCAAAAGAGATAATGAATGCTGAACAGTATGTCCTCTGACACAGCTCAATGACATCATTAGGAATATTTATATTAGAGTCTTGCCTCTTTCTCAAGCTGTAAGAGGTCTGTGATAACACAGATACAGTTCCAGCAGAGTAAGTTCTTAAACTCTCCTTAATACATACATATATATGTCCATATATACATACATATGTGTGTGTGTGTGTGTGTGTGTGTGTGTGTGTGTGTGTGTGTGTGTGTGTGTGGAACTGGGAATGGCAAGAATGAAAAATTCAAGAAAGAGATATTTGAAGAAATATGGGAGGCTAGGAAAATGTTGAAGACATGCTTTTACTAACATCCATTTTTGCCTTGTTCAAATGGCCAGCCTAAATAAATACATGATATCAATATACACAATGCATCAAGACACAACCATTAACATCACTGTAAACTTTCTACACATGAATACAGACAATGTCTACTTTTTAAGGTTAAAACAGCTAATAAATGGCATATTTGTATAAAGTTACACATTTAACATCTCATTCCTGTTTGCATTTAATATATTGAAACATCCCTAGTAGTAATGAAGAAATTATCCCAGGGTAATGGAATTATCAATGCTTATTATCTTCTTCATTCTCCATTTTGACACAATTTAATAAAGGTTGAGTTTATCCTTTCACTTAACCAACCAGGGGTATTTTTAAAACTGTTTTCCTGGCTCCTGTCATTGGAAAATGGCCGTCATCACTGCCCTGGATAAGCCAATTGTAGAGAAGAGATATCAGAAAGCCTAAGACCATTCTTCCCCTGAATCTTTGTCAGGCCAAATAAGCCAGGACTCATTTTTTTTCTGGAAGCAGGGTCTCATCTTGTAACCTTGGTTGGCTAAGAACTCACTATGTAGATGAGGCTGGCCTCAAACCCACAGAGATCCTTTTACCTCTGCCTGCTAAGTGACTGGATCAAAGGCATGTACCACTATGCCTGGCAGTCTAAGGCTGGTTAAAGAGGCAATTTTTTGAGGTAGGAACAAGGATCAAGATGAGAAGTGAAATGATGCATAGAAATGGGCAAGAATGGAATGGAGTCAACTTCAAAGATGGGACAGGCAAGAAACAAGTCCAGACTTTGATGTGCTACACTGCTTTGTTTTTTAATGGTTTGCTTCTTTTGGAATTGTTGGTTAATGAGCTCCTAAAAACAACCAAACATTGACATGTAACTAAGTCTTTTTGAGTTCCAGTAAAATGTTCCTTATCAAAGAGACCTAACATGTCACTTAAAATCATATTTCTTCCACACCTTTTGCTAGTTCTACCAGCACTTTCTCACAGAGTAAACAAAACAGAACAAAAAGTCAATGATATCAGATTCTCAACTACAACTCGATTTATATAAATCTCCCAAAGGAGAATTAATTCCTTATCCTTATGGTTTTTTTTACCTTAAGAAAAATAGATTCACAAGGCTTCAGAGCACCTCTTAGCAGGTATGAAATGCTGTGAAGTTTAGAGACTGTTCTGTGTATGATAAAAGCAACCCTGCCTAAACACACACACACACACACACCATATATGACTTACTGAAGAGTATTGAACAATCTTAGCAAAGATTTTGGTCTACATTTGAAAGTAAGGAGGTAGATGGCAACAAGTTCCTCACAATTTGTTAAAGAGATGGAGGTTAAAGGCTTATTCCACTCCATTAAAACGTAACGGAGTTTACATTTAAGAAATACTTAAATGTAAGTATTTCTTTAAGCTTCACCTTCAAGTTTCATTTTAAAAATTTTAATGACATGCAGAAAACACCAGCCCTAGAGACAGAAACTCTGCCAGCAGTCATCACCGGATACCTATCATGGATTCATGGGTATGTCAAAAAGTGTTAATCATATAAACCTTTGATTAAACCAGTTTAATTATCTCCATGGTCTACATGGCAAAGCCAAGTGGATTTTCATTATGAAGGAAGAATCATTGTATAATTGCCAGTGATACAAAATTAATGAGGATAACTCAAGTCTTGTGGTAGACTAGCATAGGAATCAATAGGCATAACAGGTGTTTTGTCAAAGCGAATTCCAAAATTCAGAAACGATCTTCATTTTGCTTTTGATAAATCAGAACGATAGCCCTAAAAATGCAAAGAAAACTCTTACTCACCAAAGGGAATTCAGATAGCATAATTGCCCCTGAAAGTTTATGTAGCTGTGCCGAAAAGGATGTATACAAACCCCTCCTAGAAAAATGATGACTTTCCATTTTTAAGAACTTGCCTCAGAAATGATTACTTATTCAACCAAAGGAGAAACATGTAATGAGCAATTGAAACTCTTTGGGCCAATTAATGCTGAAAGACATCAAAACTGCACACTTTTTCCTCACCATTTATGTGGATTTTGGAGTTGTTCTCACCCATGCATACCTTCTTCTCTGAAGTAGCACAAACCTAAGACATAAGCTGCATCCTTGACTCTTCCCTCCACCTCATCCCCACTATTAAATTTATTTCTAAGATGCATTGATATCATCTTTTTAAAGTACTTGGGATATATGTGTACTTTATTCAAGTTCCACGAATACTGTCCTAGTCAAAGCTATTAGTTGCCTAATCCTGTATCATCAACATGAAACCTTGTCTTAGTCACTGTTCTATTGCTGTGAAGAGACACCATGACCAAGGCAACTGATAAAAGAAAATATTTAACTGGGGATTTGCTTCCATTCAGAGGGTGGGTCCATGACCATCAGGACAGCATAGCAGCAGGCATGGTGTTATAACAGTAGCCTAGAGCATATATATGATCTACAAGTATGAGGCAGAGACAGAAAAAGAGGGGGGAGAGGGGAAGAAAGAGGAGAGGAGAGGAGAGGAGAGGAGAGGAGAGGAGAGGAGAGGGAGGGGGAGGGAAGGAGAGAGGGGGAGGGAGGGGGAGAGAGAGCAAGGGGAGGAGAAGGGGAGAGGGAGCGAGAGAGAGGAGAGAGGAGAGGCAAAAAGAGGGGGGAGAGAAGGAGAGAGAGAAGTGGAAGAGAGAAAGGAAGAGATGGAGGGGAGAGAGAGGAGGAGAGAGAGGAGAGGAGAGGGATGGAGAGAAGGAGGGAGAGAATGAGGGAAGGAGGGAGGGACGGATGGAAGGAGGGACGGAGGGAGGGAAGGAGGGAGGGAGAAAGGGGAGGGAGGGAGAAAGGGGAGGGAGGGAGAAAGGGGAGGGAGGGAGAAAGGGGAGGGAGGGAGAAAGGAAAAGGAGGGAAGAAGGGAGAGAGGGAGGGAGAGGGGGGAGGGGGAGAGATAAAGAGACAGACAGACAGACACTGAGCTTTTGATTCCTCAAAGAACACCTCCAATGACACACCTCCTTTAACAAGGCCATACCTCCTAATCCTTTCCACCAACTAGGAACCAGACATTCAATATAGGAGCCTATAGGGGCTCCTCAAACTACCACACACCTCTTGGCTCTTTCAAATTGAACAACTCCAAAACCGAATTGGTGTTAACAGTTCCTAATCCCATCCTACCTGTTTCACTTTCAGTGTTTCCCTCTCTTCTTGAAGAGAAGCACCAAAGAGTGAATTAAGTGAGATGGGAATTTGGGTGAATGTCTCCTTTTCTTCCAGTTACAAGTAAAATCAAATTTTCTTCCCTATAGTGCCAGTCTATCCAGTTCTGCTACAGTCACCATTATACTCTTTAAATAATGCCTAAAACAATCTTGTAGGTTTTAGTTCATCTGTCTACATCTGCTCTCAACCCTAAGTTATTTTTATATGAAATAGAGGTAGTTTAAATTTATACCCTATCCCCTATCACTAAAGTCTTCACTTGGGTTTAAAATATAATTCCTCAACCAAACCTCTTTGACCCTAAGTACTGTGCATCTCCTTGCTTATTTATTCAAGTCCTTCTTACGTGTTCTAATTTCATGTTCTTTTGATCCAGGCTGCACAAACACTTTCACAAACAGTCCCAGTTGCCACAATTTCTCTCTAACAAAAGCTTGAACGTGCTTTATGTAGGAAGAAATCCCAGTGACATTACCTGAAACCCTTCCTACTTACCTACTTACCTGCTGAGCTTACTTTGGCTATCAGTTTCCCCACTGTCATCACGTGAAACAACTCTTGGGAATGTCATGCATACTATATATAATCTAGGATAACAGCACCATTCACTACTGTATACAGGGCATTACAAGTCCCAATTTCTTTTTTTTTCTCTCATTTGCAGGGAAATTGTCTTTAACTCTCTTAAAAGAATTATAGAGGGCTGGAGAGATGGCTCAGAGGTTAAGAGCACTGCCTGCTCTTCCAAAGGTCCCGAGTTCAATTCCCAGCAACCACATGGTGGCTCACAACCATCTGTAATGAGGTCTGGTGCCCTCTTCTGACCTACAGTCATACACACAGACAGAATATTGTATACATAATAAATAAATATTTTGCCGGGCGGTGGTGGCGCACGCCTTTAATCCCAGCACTTGGGAGGCAGAGGCAGGAGGATCTCTGTGAGTTCGAGACCAGCCTGGTCTACAAGAGCTAGTTCCGGGACAGGCTCCAAAACCACAGAGAAACCCTGTCTCGAAAAACCAAAAAAAAAGAAAAGAAAAGAGAGAAAGAATTATAGAATCATGCATGGGACTTTTCCACTAACCACTCAGTAACTGTGTGGGATTTGGGGGGGTGGGATTGGTTTTTGTTCTTGTTTTTAGGCAGAGTTTTTCTGTATATCCCTGACTGTAGTGGAACTCACTCTGTAGAACAAGTTGGCCTTGAACTCACAGAGATTCAACTGCCTCTGTCTCTTGAGTTCTGGGATTAAAGGTGTGTGCCACCACTGACCAGCCAGTTACATTTTTTTCTTATTTGTACAATGACTAGATCAGGTTTTCTTGCCAACCCCAACCCCTGTCCCCCGACTAAAAGAACTGTAAGGGCAAGAGCGTCACCTATTATGTTCGCTGCTCTACACTAACGCTTATCACAGTGCTTGCTATAGAGAAGTTGCAGAAGATATTCGTGATCATCAAAGATGCAAACAGGTACAGAGAAGCAAAGATGAGTTGTCTTTCTTTTTACTTTAGAATAAGATTTCCTTTTACTGCATCTTAATAGTTTCGGTGGAATTATATCTTTTATCATCCATTGTTCTATAACCTCCGCACACACGCTTGCACATGCACGCGTGCACATACATGCATATATAATTTCTTACTCTCTGCACAGATCCTTTCTTTAATTTGGTGTCCTTGAAGTCTAAGACTTTTGTTTTTGTAGAAACAGAAGCAAATCAGGCATGATAAGAAACCAGCATTTCCTACCCTAAAGTATTTAGCACATGGAAAACACAAAATAATTAATTATAATAATCATTATTACTCTTATAAATTTTCATTAGGCATAACCAATAGACTTAAACTTAATCAGTATAATTTGCCATATCAACAGATAAGAATTTTGATGAAAATTTAAAAGCCACTTACGATAAAAAAGAACTCTCATCAAACCAGAAATTAAGAATTTCTTCAATCTGATAAACAGCGTCTACAAAAAGAAATTACCACATGTAGTATGTTGATAAGAGGGTACACATAGACCAATAGAGCAGAATCAAGCCCAGAAATAAACACAAATACATGTAAGTGCCCAGAACAATATTAACTATACCAACGTTGTTTTATTATTAATTTTCCTCTGCCCTACACCACCTGCTTATTGTGCACATCCATCTCATTAGGCCCTAGGTTTCCCCTTCAATAAATCCAAATCATTTCCATTGTAAATAGTAGAATACTCCATATTTTTAAGAGGGGCTATTTGGGGGGCTGGAGAGATGGCTCCACAGTTACAAGCATGCATTGCTCTTTAGAGGACCAGAGTTCTGTTCCCAGCATCCATGTCAAGTGGCTCACAACCACCTTAACTCCAGATGCAGGGAGTTCTAAAGCCTCTAAGGACACAAAACACCTGTGTGCATATACCCCCATATTCCACATACGTGTAAGTAAAAATAAAATACCATCTACAAAAAAAGAGAGGCCATTTTCACTGTTCACCTTTTGAGTTAAGGCTACTTCTACACTTCCATCCATCAACATGGATTCCTAGTGGTGGGGGAGCTTTGGGGAATGCAGTGATTCCATAGAGTAACAGACTTGGGAGAAGTGAGGGGCACCAAAGTCATACTTGAAACAATGGACTCCAAAGAAATGGAAATTTCCCCAGGAATCTTATGCTTGGAAAAGAAAAAGGCACCAGCTACCGGGAGAAGTTCGTAAAAGACTTTTCCAACTTCTAACATGTTATAGGAGGAGGCTGAAGTCTAGACACTGATGGGTCAATGGTGGGCAGAACAACACCTTGATCGGGACTGGTTAAATGCACACATCCCTGGCTCTTCATTTTAACTTTAATTTCACTTCAGGAATTGGAAAATAGACTTGGGAAGCTAACTGCACCTCTTTGATCCCCTTCTTACCACGGCCACACTGAATGAACCTCCTTGACATTTTTTTTTATTTATTTTACATCCCAGCCACTACAGTTTCCCCTCCCATGTCCTCTCCGCCAAGCCCCTCCCCCCAGCCTACCCCCACAGTTCCTACCCCCAATCTACTACTCTGGTATTGTTTAGGAAAGGGCATATCTCTCACAGATATCAACAAACACATGGCATATCAAGTTGCAGTAAGACATTTACTGAGGCTGGGCAAGGTGACCCTGTATTAGGAATAGGCCCTCCAAAGTCAGTAAAAGAGTCAGAGACAGTTCCTGTTCCCAGTTAGGAGTCCCACAAGAGGATCAATCTACACAATTGTAAACATATGCACAGAGGACCTAGGTCAGTCTCCTGCAGACTCCCAGCTTGTTGGTTCAGTTTCTGTGAGTCCCTCTGAGCCCTGGTTAGTTGATTCTGTGGGTTTTCTTGCTTAATTTGCTTGTTGAGAAGGAGTGGCTGCACCTGGTTTGGAGCACAAGTTGTGACCCTCAAGTTTGATAATGAAACCATGATCATAAAGGGACTAAAGTACACTTTGGATGTGTCTGTCACTTGTAATAAGCTGATACTGGTGAAGGGGGAAGATGGAAATTTTTATTAGCTGCTGCTGTCATTTTATTCTAGGGACATTTTTCCATCCTTCCACCTCAGCTGGCATCAGCTGCATTTCGCTTCTACTTGATGACACATGAATAATTAGTTTGGATTTTTTTTTTGGATAATCAAGAAAAATATGATCCTTGCTTGCTACCCTTCGTTTGCCTTTGGACTCTGATGGATTATTTTTTTTTATTTTTTTTTCTGATGGATTATTTAAGAGCATCTGGCACATGACCGGAAATGTTTAGGGTTTTCTTGAATCATTTGAAATAAAGAGACTAGGATACTGAAGAGATGGCCTGCGATTTATGTATTAAGTCTTTACACTCTGGTACTCCCTAGGGAGAATGACAGTTGACACTAGTCTTTAATAAATTTAGAATGATATGGTGTGGGCATTTCCTCAGTTGAGGTTCCTTCTTCCAAAAACCTAGTCTACTATGGGAGCTCCTGGGGAAAAAAAAAAAGAAAAAAAAGAAAAAACTCCAGCTACCTCAGTTTTACCTATTTCTTTTCTCCTCCCCCACCCCCGTGTGTGTGTGTGTGTGTGTGTGTGTGTGTGTGTGTGTGTGTGTGTGTGTGTTCCTTCTTTCTTCCTCCCCACTTCCTCTCTTTCACTCAATGCACACTAATAATCATTGTTGGCATGCCTTTAATTAGCTCCTGGGTGGTTGTGTGTATGAATGTGTTTAGGGTCACTTTGAACTACATAAGAATAATTGCTTCTGTGTCTATATTTTAAAGTGAAAACCCAGGGATTCAGAAAATTTTAATTTATTTTAAAAAGAAACAAGTTTCTGGACTTTACCTCTGGCAGACTTACCTAAAAGACTAATTGAAATGTTAATTTTAAGCTTATGCCTTAAAACGATTTTAGTCTGGTGCTTTCAAATTTAAGTATGGGAAAAAATCTAATTAAAGAATTTATGAGCTATAACAAAAAGATAGCTAAAATAATCTTTATTAAGTGTTCAAAATATGAATTGCTTTTGCCAGACAAACTTTGTAAAAATTAAAAGACTAGTTTCAGAATTGACCTGTATACAGATAATTTTGCTTTGGTCCATTTAAAATGTACATAGTTTGGCAATGTTAAGATGAAAAAACTTTGGCTCTAGGATAGCTGCTAAGAAATAATCCACTGTGCTGTAAATAATGTATTTTGATATATTCATATGTTGCTGTGGCTCCCTTTCACTGCCTTAAGATGCATTGATGTAAAAATTTGGAACCAGGGCTCAGAAGGAAGAAGCTTGAGGATTATTTGATCTGGACAAGAGATTACAGTAGGCTGGATACCAGGTCCTGGACCTGTTGCTGCTACCAATCCAAATTAGAATATAGCAATTGGTAGAGGAGATAGCTTGATTGAGCAAATGGAGTAGAGATTATATCTCACAGAGAGGAAGTCCCTGATTTTGAATTTGAAGGAGATTTCGGGATTTATGGGGCAATAGATAAGAAGTTCCCATGCTTAGATAAATTCTTTGTTCTCTGGTGGAAGTTCAATCCTTGAAGGGTAGAGAGTTGAACTTACTCTTCTAGGGCTTTTCAGGCCTGGCAAGATCTTGCCCCTCTATTAACATACGAAGAGAGGAAAGGATGGTGAGAGGCAACGCGGCACAGCTGTATTACTTTGTATATTGACGCTTAGCTTAGGAAAACTCCTAACCTCCTGATCAGGCATATCTCCTTCTTTGTGTTTGTTCTTGCCTTCTATAATTTTAATCTTCTTTATTACAGTAAAAATGCCCAGTATTGGGCCAGGGATGGAAATTTTGGTCAATACCCAAAAATTCCAACAAAAAGATATTTTAGCTATCTTCTTAAAGAAAATATGTGGCCATATTGAGTAAATCTTTTTTCCTCTATTTTTCCACTATTAATTTGATTGATAATTGGACCTGATTTGGGGCACAGGTTGTGACCTCCAAGTAAAATAACAATAGCACTAAACCTCTAAGCCATCACTTGAGGACACAGCAATAAAAGACCTGTAAATAAAAACTACAGGCCGGGCGATGGTGGCGCACGCCTTTAATCCCAGCACTCGGGAGGCAGAGGCAGGCGGATCTCTGTGAGTTCGAGGCCAGCCTGGTCTATAAGAGCTAGTTCCACGACAGGCTCCAAAGCCACAGAGAAACCCTGTCTCGAAAAACCAAAAAAAAAAAAAATTAAAATTAAAAATAAAAACTACAGGATAAATGACAGCAATTCCATGTCAAAATCCCTACCTCACATAGGTTGGCAAGTCTTGTCCTTTTTTTATTGTCTACCATTTAAACTACAGCTATCCAGTCAGCAACTGCAACTCCGCTGCCCCCAGCAGCGGCTAGGCCGCAAAAGCCGCAGCCTGAAGTTCTGTTTCTTCAGGCACCGATTCTTACAAAACTCCTAAGAGAATTTATCTAAATCTCTATCCTACCAAAGAATTCAAGACCCAAAGGTTGAGGTTGAATCCTGCTTTCCCAGAAAGGCTGAACAGCCGGCAGCTTACCTAGCTCTCCTCCGCGCGGCTCCCAAGTAGTTCTCGCGCTTTTCCACGCCCCCTCCTTATAAACCTCCACCTGGCTCCTCCCTACAACTTCTGGTCAGCTAGTTGTTGACGCGGCCTCTGGACCACAGGTGAATTTTATTTAATCAAACACATTTCTGCCTCGTTAAACAAATGTTCCAGAGCATAAACAAAAGTAACACACCTTAAAATAAAATTCTACAACAATACCAAGATTTGATGACAAAGTTTGCCTTTTGCCACTGTTCCATAGGTGCCCAAACTTGGCAGGGAGACTCTGATTTGAATACAACAGTTTTACTGATAGCCACAAATGGCAAGTGTATTGCCCTTGTATTGTGATTTCCTTTCATTCCCATTGGTAGGATCAGCCAGAAAGAAGCAATACATGCAGAAGTAATGATTTAATGAACTCAGAGCCAAGAACTCAAACACCTTTTAGAGTAGGTTATAAATAAGCCAGTCCCGTGTTGACCTTCTCTCCTCAGGTAACACACAGCTGTTGCATGCTGTGGCGGTATTGATCTATCTAATTGCAAGATTATAGAAAACACTAAGGGTCAGAGCAGTTAAACTTAACAGTTCAACATGCTGAACAATGATGTTTGGCGATCTGGGAACACTGATTCTCCTAACAGTGACAGTAACATACAATTTAGGTCGCAGTCCCTTTCATACCATATTCTCTCTTTCTCCCTCTCTCTCTTTCCAACTTTCCATTATATATTATATATTTCAATATGAGCAAACCATCTAAAAATCTCTGTGCTTTAGTTTCCTTCTCTTAATTTCCAAAGGAATTGTCAGTGAAGAGATTTCCAGTTCCTCCAGTTTGTCACATAAACACCACTGCCCCCACAACCACCACCACCAATAACAACAAATCAATAGGGCTAGGAAGTTTCAGACACTCATTCTCCCACAGAAATATTGAATAAACCAGATATTGACAAAAATCACTTCATATTAGCTTAAAAAATTCAAAGTACAGCAGCTAAACAAGCTAATATTGGCAAGGAAACATACTCAACGGTTAGGAATACAATAGTAACTTTCCTTGGGCTTACTCCTCCATAGCCTAGTCTGGCACACTTTGGGGCAAATGTCAGGCCAGTACATGCCTCTTTTTCTTAAACCAGAGACAGCACAGTGGCTATAATAGGTAATTTTTTAATCTATCTGGTCGATGCCTAAGAAATTGGTGTCTATATTTCTTAAGTCAGAGCGCAGGTGGCCCAAAGTGCCCCAACTCAGATCTCTAGATTTTCTTAAATGTACTGCAGGGGGACAGCGGGCCCACAAATGCTCAGGGAAAGAGATTACAGCCAGGGACTACAATAGAGCTGCTTAAGACCCTGAGAAAAACAGTGGGAAGACTCTTGGGGAAATTAAGATGTTAAAACCCAGCTGTGCCCAATGTAAAATTGACAAAAGCACAGACACTGACCCAGAGAAGACACATGCCCAGAAAAGTGAGAGGATTTTAGCCTTCACAGCAGGGTGATTCCAAGCTCAAATATATCCTGCTAATTAGTAGAGGTCTTCCCCTGCACAGCCGGTCTGCAGAGAATGGAAGGCGTCACTGTCTTCACAAATCCAACGTCCAAGATCTTAAGGCACATGAACAAAAGGGAAACATTCCATTCAGAGGTACTAAATTCATCTTTAGAAAATATCTTAAATAAACAAAACACTTTAAAACAATGCCTGTACACATAAAAGAACTAATGGGAAATACCAAAGGAAATAAAGAAAAGAGACATAATAGACCATAAGAACAGCAGCAGAGACAAAATTTTATAGAAAGAGAAACATATGGAAATTATGTAGATGAAAATGGAAAGGTGAAAACTTAAAGAATTGAACAGATAGAAGAAATTATGTATCAATGAACTTGTAAACAACTTTTGAAAGGACCAAATCTCAGGAGTTAAAAAAAAAAAGAGTGGGGAAATCAAAGAAACAGGATCTAAGGAATATATGGAACACTATAAAGTAGAGCAAAGTCTGTATTGTGGAAGAATATAAAACAAAGGAAAAATAAGGAGCAATAGTGTCCATAAGTTATTTCATCAGAAATAACTCTTCCCACATTTCTAAATTTGGAAAAATGCATAGCTGTACAAATAGATGCTTATAAAACTCCAAGGTTAGAAGACTCAATCAAAACACGCACTAAGACATACCACAACTGAAATATTGAAAAACAAAGACAAGGAAAATCTTGATCAGATTAGAGAGAAAGCAACTTCTTACACCAGCTTGAAACAATAAGCAAGAGTCATTAGAAAGGAAGGAGCCTCAATTTGGAAAAATGCCTGTACAAGTCTGTGGGGGCACTTTCTTAACTAGTGGTTGATGTGGGAGGGCTTAGCCCATTATAGGTAGGGCCAACCTTGAGATCATGATTCTGAGTCTATAAGAAAGCACGCTGAGCAAGCCATGGGGAACAAGCCAGAAAGTAGCACCCTGCCATGGCCTCTGAGTAAGCTCCAGATTCGTGCCTTGTATGAGTTCCTTTCCTGGCTTCCTTCAGTGAGAAGCACAATGTTGAAGCATAAGCTAAATAAACCCTTTCCTCTCCAAATTGTTTTGGTCATGATGCCTTGTCATAGAAATAATAACCATTATTAAGACAGCAGTTCATCACAGGTAAACAATCTTTATCAAGGTAAGTAACCAGGGACTGAATAAGGCAGCAAAGAGTATTGGATACTCTACCAGGGGTCCGGAGTTCTATCCCCAGCACCCACGTGGCAGCTCAGTCTGAAACTCTAGTCCCAGTGGGATATGATGCTCCCATTTGGAGGGCATTGTACATATATGGTGCCCAGACTTGCATAAAAGCAAAATATCCCCCCCACACAAAACAATATAGTAATAATACAAAAAAGATTAGCAACCAATTTTAGTGTAAATTACTTTAAGCCAGAAAGACAAATAGAAAAAAATCCTGTTGAGAACTCTATATACTAAAACTGTCCTTCAAAATGAGGAAGAAATTAAGGTATTCCTAAATGAACACCAGCTGAAGAGGTTCAGTATCACTAGACCTACCCTATATTTTAGAGACTGAGAAGATTGAAAGGATGCTATTGATTAACTCAAAATGATGATATAAATTTCTCCAGTAAAAGGATATACATGGACACAAACTTTTACAGCATAAAATGGTAGGAATGAATTATTAATCCTCTTAAACACAGCCAGAAAATTAAACAGAAGGCAATATTTGGGTTTTTTTTGAGTATACAAATATCAGCTATGATACTGTCTATATTTATTATGTAGCATCCTGAAACCTCTTCGAGGATCATGTTACCCCAGTGGCAAAACCAGGCAAGTACAACACAGAAAAGGACAACTACATACCAATATCCATAAAAAGCACTAACCACAAAATCGTGAACAAAGTAATAGCAGTCTAAATTCAACAGCATATAAAAAAGACCAAATTTATTCATGAAATGCAAGAATGATTGAACATGTGAAAGTTGACCAACACAGTGCACCAAGTCAATAGAATAAAGAACAAGAGACACGCAATCTTCTCCAATAGATCAGAACAAAAAGCTTAGGCCTCCACATACATGGACACACATGTGCAGGACCACCTACACATATATGTGCACATGTGTGTGCAAACATGAATGCACACATGCACACCACACACATGCAAAATAAATAAACAGATTTATTTATTAAATAAGAAAGTTAGAAGATTTGTACTTTCTGAACTCAAAGTTACCACAAAAGCACAACAGACTAATAGTATAAAAACAGAAATCTAGAACAGACTGAAATATAAAACCCTAAATAAAATTTTATATATAAGATCATATGACTTTTATTAATATTTTCAAGATTACTCACTGGGGGAAAGTCATTCTTTTCAATATATGATTATCAATTCAAAAACTGAACAGTAAGGTATAAAATTATAGTACTCTCAGAAGAAAACATGGGTACAAAGCTTCATGGTGTTAGACTGTGACACCTAGGTCATAGACAATAAAAAGTAACACTAACAAACTGGACTACACTGAAATTAAATTATTTTTGTGCATCTAAAGATAAATTCTTTTTGTGCATCTAAAGATACAATAAACCAAATGAAAAGACAACTCCAGTATGAAATAAAATATTTGTGTATTATAATTAGATAAAATATCAATATCCAGAATGTATGAAGAACTCCAAAACTAAAAGGATATAATCTGATTTAAGATTGCGCAAATGTCTTAAAATGATTTTTCTTCAAAGAAGTAACACAAATGACCAATAAGTAATCAAAAAGATACTCAATGGCATTAATCACTAGGGTAAAATTCAAAGCCACTCTGTCCCCACTCTGTGTCCTTTAGAGTAGCTATGGCTGTGGTCTGAAAGTTTGTGCTAGTCTCCCAATTCAATTCTTTTGATGGAATTCTGACTTCCAGGGTGATAATTTTGGAAAGTAAGGTCTTTTAGAAAATGATTAGGTAAAGAGTGTAGAACCGCATGATTGAGGGTAGCGTCCTTTTAAAGAGATCTTAGAGAATTAGTTATTCCCGTGCACTCTGTGAGGAAGAAGTGAGAAGGTGCCGTCTATAAAGCAGGAAAGTAGCCCTCACTATATACCAAATACACACCATAATTTTATCCTGGAATCTCCAACCTCTAGTAAAATGAGCAATACATGTAGATTGCTTATTAGCTACTCGGTTGTGGTAAGTCATCATGACCGATCTGACTGAATTTATTTATTTTTTTAGTTATTTTATTACTTTTAAATGTGTACAGGTGTTTTGCCTACATGTAGCTTGTGTACCACATGCATGCCTGATGCGTGTGGGGGACAGAAGACGGCATCTGGTCCTCTGTAGCTGGAGTTACAGATGGTTGTGCAGAGTGCTGGGAATCAATTATGGGTACTCTATAAGAGTAACCTGTGCTCTTAGACACTGAGCTGTCTCTTCAGCCCCAACCTGCCTGCTCTTAGAAACATCATGGATACATATTTCAGGTGCATCTGTGAGGGGGTTTTCAGCAAGATTTTATTGAGAGAGAAGACCTATCCTTATTGTGGGCAGCATCATTCCTTATGTTCATGCTTCACGGTGAATAAATAAAGAAAAAGAAAAGTAGAGAATGGCAGCAGCATTCATCTTTCTCCACTTCTTGGCCAAGGACACATTATGGCCAACTATTTCACTTTCTCCAACCATTCTTATTTTGTAATGGTGTCTATACTCTCAAGCTGTAAGCCTATATGAACCCTTGGTCTCATAAGTTCTTTTAGCAAGTGATTTTATCATAGATAGGAATAAACGATTCACCGGGCTATGACACTTGTTACAGCAGCTCCAAGTCAGACAGCCATTAACAACAAAAACAGATAGGAAAGAACAAACATTAAAAGCACATGGAGAAATAAAAACTGTGTGCCTTACTGGTAGAAGCATTGAATGCCACAGCCACTATGGGTAAATAGTATGAATAAAAGGTCCTCAGATAATTAAAAAAAAAACTAGAATTTCTATATGATCCAGCAATTATACATCAAGTCCTACATACAAGATTGCTGAAAGTAGTAATATCATTTATTTTTCCATTTTCATTCATGTCGTTATTCTTCACAGTAATCAAAGATGGAAGCAATATGAGTGCTTGGCACATTCTTCAGTCTTAGTAAGGAAGGGATCTCTGGCATGAACTACAGAGTGAATGGACAAGAAGGACATTATAAGTGAGATGCAAAAACATAAAATAAAACATATTATATGATTCTACATCTATGAAGTACCTAGAATAATACAGGGGCAGAAAGATAAACAACACAAAATAGAAACTACAGAAATTAGTTTAAAACAAGAGATGACTATGAATGAGCACCTGTATAACATCATAGGACAATTTAATATCTCATTGAATTGTAATGAAGAACCTATGAAGACAAATACAGACTTCCAAGTTTAGAAAAAGAAACTAAGGCAAATATAAGGGGTGGGATGTCAACGAGTGAGGCACAGGTAAAAATCTTTATTTAAAAAAATCTAAGAAAATTAGATGTTAAAAACCCAAAATACCAACAACCTCCACTTTCTCCCACCCATATTTCTCTAAAATTCCAAGCATAAAATTCCATAGGTTCTGTCTGTTAATTCATTTAGATCCTAAAGATTCAGATATTATCTTTTTTTTTCTTTTCATGTATACTAGACACAATCAGCCTCACAGTTAAGAAACTGGCTGCCACTCCAGTGAATACCACATGGCCTAGTTTAGTGACCATAACCTCTCCACCTTGTTTCTTCTCCAGGTCTACTAGTTTTCTAGGATAATTATCTGATTTGTCAAGTTCTGAGATCCTATCTTGCTATTAATTAGACAGCTTATACCTGAGATTCTCCCATCAATACCAGATTCACTCATCGCCTGAGTGTTTACCCCTGCCTTGGATTTACCGCTGATTTATGTGGACTGTTACCACAGACTGTATGCCCTTTCTTATAATTGCACCAAACTGTTGTACTGCACCCTATTTTCCCTGCTATTTCTCAGACATAACCTGGTATGAGCTAACTAGCGTCTGTGCTAGCCACTTACAGGCCCAAATCCAAACTGATCCAAATAGCATTGAAAGCAAGAGAGGCATGTTCAAAACCACATATCTCAATGGCTAAGGATGTACCGCAGTCAGTAAAGTACTTCACAAACACCTGTACTATAAACACAAGGATCTGGGTTTTACTCCCAGACACAGAGACAAATGGAACCTCCGTGTTCTTTGGCCAGTGAGCCTAGCTTGGCTTACTCAGGCAGTCCCAGCCCAATGAGAGTTCCTATCTCAATAAACAAAGTGAGAGAGACCCGAGAAATAGTGTTCTACATTGTCCTTCAGCCTTTATACATATGCATATATGAATACATCTATGGTAGTATTTCAGTTGTATTTTAATAAATAAAGCTTGCCTGAAAATCAGAGAGTAAAACAGTCCCACTGGTCAGCCTTACAGACCAGCGGTGGTAACAAACACCTTTAATCCCAGTTGCCAAAATAGTTTGCCATAGAAACTAGGCAGTGTACGCCTTTAATCCCCGTGGTGCACACCTTTAATCCCGGCCCTAGAGAGGATTATAAAACAGGAGGAGACAGTTCTCAGTCACAGTCTCATTCTGAGATTCCTGGAGGCAGGATCTCCATTTTCCGACTGAGGTCAAGGTAAGAGCCAGTGGCTGGCTGCTTTGCTTTTCCTCAGGTTGAACTCTAATATCTGTCACTGAGTTTTTAATTAATCATGCTTTATTTGGTGACCATCCCAGGTCAGAGTTGGGATTGGAATTCCAGTTCTAGGAATTGGAACCCAAACCTAGCCACCTGGGTTCGGGAGAAGCAATAGCTCTCCCAGCTCAAATCCACCCTGGTTTAGCTTCCATGTAAAAATGGAAAGTACACAGAGAATCTGGATACTGTATGTCATTATGTTGTCTTTGAATTGTTTGACAGCTGAGGAAGGAATAAGAGCAGCTAAAAGACATTTTATTATTAATGCTGTTGGATTAATCCAAGCTATATATTTTTTAAATGCCTTAACTTTAAAATTTAAGTCAAAAGATGTTTGAAGAAGAGGTTTTGCTTTTGTTTCCTTCCACAGGATGTGAGAGGATGTGGATTTATTCTGGGTTAAGAAAAAAGGTTTGATCAAGGAAGACTCCCTGAAAAATCTCCAATATAAGCAGATGGCCCAGATGATCCAGTGTTTTAGAGCACCTCTGTTGTAGTTTCTTCTGAGTTCAACATCTGTAACAGTTTTAAGACTGCTGGCTGAGATGATCCAGCCTCACAGTCAGTAACTTGACCATAATCCTAAATTTTCTTTGGATCCATACAAGATTATCAGGACCCCTAATTAGCAGGAAGTAACCTATACAACTACACCCACTTCCCCCCCCCAAAATGGATTATGGATGCTTGTCTTTGTTTAGTGTGTTGGTTACAGTTGTTATGGTGGATGGTAAGGAAATAACCTAAACAAAGGAAATTAGAGTCAAGGTTTTTGATTTGAAAAAAAAGGGATACATTAAAATATAATGTATATACATTTCTAATCTTGTTTAAGATATTGTTCCTACACAGCTCACTTAACAATGTAATGTAAATTTTAGTCCTTGAGAATTATTATTACCAACCTTTTAAGATAATAAGGAAATATAGGTTAGTAGTTAATCACCTAGTATAATCAAACTTGTGTAGTCACATTAGGTAGGTTTTCAAAGTCAAACAAAGATATATTTTAGATAATCAGGTCATCTTTAAACAATTCAGAGAGCTACAGAATATGGTATTTAAGATGTTTTAATAACACAGGTTCTTCTTTTATATGACAATGAGGCCTGTCTTCTCCTGGCAGCACCAATCTACTTCAGAGAAGACGATGGACATTGAAGAAACTCCACATGGAATTTACTTTTTTGTGGCAAAAGTAAGCCACTGAGCAAGAAAATGCCCTTTCCCTGACTACTGAGAGTATACTGTTCAAGTTGGACAAGCAGGACACAAAAGAAAGTGACTGCATTGTCAAGACACAGAGGGACAGCCCTTCAGAATGTCCTGCTTCACAGAAAGGTCTGTCAGATATGCTAGGCCTGTAGGCTGAAGATGGATGCCCCAATTTTGCAGAGGAACTTTGGGTGACTATCCAAATAGCCAGCTGTTTCTGTCGTTACTCACATTTTTTGGAAGTCACTTGCTTGCACTTCCTGCTTACTCAGTTAATATTATTTCCTTCTTAGGTCTCTGAGGTAGTTAAAGACTAGATAGTTATAGTTTTCCTTGTTTACCTGATCTAGAAAGCAAGTTATGATAGAAAGTAAATTAGATACAAGACTTTGGACTCACAAGATAGGATAGATATGGAGTATTTTCTCTGAATTTGTCAAATGCAAATAGACTAGACATTGTTGATGTATTTATTGTCTGTATATATTTTATATAGTTATTGTACTTATTGCATACAGTTTTTTTCTTATATTAGTTACAGTCTTCTTTTTTATTTTAGACAGTAAAGAGAAATGTGGTGGCATTTCATTTGTATTTTAATAAGTTAAGATTGCCTGAAGATCAGAGAGTAAAACAGCCCCACTGCTCAGCCTTATAGACCAGGCAGTCGTAACGCACACCTTTAATCCCAGTAGCCAAACTAGTTTGCCATGGAAATCGGGTGGTGCATGCCTTTAATACCAGTGGTGCATGTCTTTCATCCCAGTCTAGAGATGATTATAGGATGGGAGGCGACACCTCTCAGTCACAGTATCATTCTGCGATTTCTGGAGGCAGGATCGCCATTTTCAGCCCGAGGTCGAGGTAAGAGTAAGTGACTTGCTGTTTTGCTTTTTAGATTTTCAACTTGAATTCCAATTTCTCGCTCTGAGCTTTTATGAATCGTACTTCATGCTCTGGCACACATATGAGCATGCACATGAATGAACAGAAAACCCAAACACACACACACACACACACACACACACACACACACACACACACCAAAATAACCCTAATAAGAAGGCGTATGAAAGCACATACAATTTAACATTTTGAATACAAAGTACAAGGTTCAATAAAAACGGTAAGGAAAGTTTTGCAAGAAAACAAGTACAAGAAAAATACTCATTTAATATCAAAGATAAACAGAAAACTGCAGAAAATTTCAACTATCCCTTTAATGACGGTGGACAAAGGAGATGTTCTAAGGAAACTGGTATTAAATTGGGGAGAGGTGCCTTGTGTTAGTCTCCAGAATGATGAATCCTCGATTAATTTCAATTTCTGCACCATTTCTGCAATGCATACACTGATAGAACTAGATCAAGCAGTAGTCAATATTGAAGATGCCCTAAGCTAAACAGGCAAAACATGATGGATAAATACTCAGAACTAAATGGACTCTAAGCAATGGATCTGGAAAGACATCCTAGGATTTGCAGACTCCTGGCAAAAAATGTGCTATGCCCTGTTGTTGAATATGAATATATATTTTGTTGAATATAAATGGATCTGGTTCTTTGTTAGGACTCCATAGAAGACCTGGTAAATTTCAGTCATAAGAGATTCACCCTGGAATCAAAAAGTCTGAGTCAAAAACTAGAGAGACCAGGATATAAATCATGGAAAGATTCCTGGCTATATTTAGAGTAAATCCAACTGCTGACACAGTGGAAAGTCTGGGAAGTAAAATGAAGATTGCATGACCTTTGGAACATGAGGGTTGGCTATCAGAGGAGTCCATCAAAGTCATATGTTGCTTTGCCAAACTCAAAGCATATTCTAAAGACAGTCTAACTTCTACTAGAGGAATAAGTCATTAAATCTCAGGAATTGTCACTGGATTGCCTGAATCCCATTTGAGGTAAAGACCCAAGGCTAGCACAATTATTTTTTTCCACAAAGCAGCAATGTTATTGTTTTGCTTTCAGGACTCTTGCCTTCTAAATATGTTATCTGAACACGAAGGACACACATTTGCCCTTCCTACCCATTCTGATCTGTCATTCCACAACCCCCCACCAGCTCATCATTACTGCCACAAATATCTCATCAACATAGTTTTCCCAGGTTCATTATTGCAATTCAAGCATGTGTTAGGTAACAGTTGCCTCCGATCTTGGAGGGGAACTCATTAAGACACAGGTTGTTGAAAAAGAGGTAAAACACAACCTCCAACAAATAAACAAGCTAAAGTTTTCAGAAAGTCCCTGAAATGTATCATATTCACTAGGATCCTCCAAGCATATATAAGCTATAAGGATAAGGGTGGCTGAGAGAAGACTCTTACACTTGCTGAGCTTCCTGGAAGAAGCAGAGATCACCGAGCTTCCTGGCTCAGACCAGCTGAGTTATTTAGAAAAGGCACTTTTCCAACCTGTTGAGCTACATGCAGGTTTTACAGGATATGCCAGATTTTATGTCACCTGCGACGCCACCTATGCTCAGGTAGATTTTTGGTGATATAGCTGTCTTTGTGTAATTTCTGCTCATGTAAATAGCTCCTCATTTGTTCACCAAAAAATAAGGACTTGAGTGACAAGCCTATTGGGGTCTGTCATGGGTTCCCTCTCTAAACTGAGTAAGACATTTGTCCACATCTCCCTAGGAATAGTGTCATGCAACGGCATGGTGTCCTGGTACAGATCAACTTGAATACCGTATGAACAATTAAGGCCTGAGTGAGCAGACTTAGCTGAACAATGTAAAGGCTACTGAGGAAGAGTACAGAAGTGCACACCAAAGCCTGTGAGAACAGACCTTCTGTTGGAAAGGGTACCAGTGGTTTTAATATTTGATTTCAATTTGATGAACACATATTAATTATACATATTTGATATTTCAAAAACATGCATACAGTGCACACTGGTCAAATCCAGCCTCCCTTCAATCTGCCTGACCCTAGTCACTGTCACTCTTTCTGCCTTCTTCAGATAATGCTTTACTCACTTCATCAGTATTATTTTACCTAACAAATGTGACGCCATTTCCAGAGAAGCTATGACATTTGAGCAGAGGGCTTTCTTTTAATTATTAAGAGTAATCCAGTGTTTCCAATATTCTTGGTACCCTACCAATCAAGGAAACAAAAGATGAACTGCAAATACTTATGCCATCAAGAGGTTAAATAATAAACTGGTACAATAATTTCTGCCAAACCTTTAACTTTACTTTCTTGGCACAATATCTGAAAAAGACCAAAATATTACAGCCTCAGAAAGGAAATGATATTGCTTTATTTTTTTAGAAGTGGGTTTATGTAGTTGAATTTCATTTGTATTTTAGTAAATAATGATTGCCTGGGGATCAGAAAAGTAAAACAGCCACACTGGCCAGCCTTACAGACCAGGCAGCAATGAGACACACCCAGTAGCCACACTAGCTTGCCCTAGAAACCAGATGGTAGTGGTGCACACCCTTAATCCCAGAACTAGAGAGGATTATAAAACAGGAGGAGACAGCTCTCAGTCTCAGTCTCATTCTGAGGTTTCCTGGAGGCAGGATCACCATTTTCAGACTGAGGTCAAGGTAAAAGCCAGTTGGTTGGCTGCTTTGTTTTCCGGGTCTTCAGGATGATCCCCAGTATCTGTCTCTGAGTTTTTACTAATCATGCTACAAGTTTATATGATTCTTCTCTAGGGTAAAAGAGTCCATCGTGTAGAGTCTTGATTTTGAAATATGTCAACGTCATTGAATCTTGTTTCTCTTGTTCCTTTCCTTGTCCAATAAGAGACACTAAAATTAAATGAAGAGCTTTCCCCCTGACAAAACGTTATGAAAAAGATGGGCAATGAGGGTCATTGAAATGGCTCAGCAGGTAAAAGTTCTTTCCACCAAGCCTCACGATCTGAATTCAATCTCTGGAACCCACACTTGCTGTGGATCGAATCGCAGGTCTCCAAACACCCGATGAAAAACTAAAACTGCTAACATATTCATCTCTACATCCTCCTAAGAAAATCCTGCTCTCAGATCCATCTTCCAGAAAACACCCCAGAGACAAAGTGGGCAGATTGTGAGCATGGCAATGATGATGCACTGAATGTGATGTTGGAACACCTGCCTCGCTGCATGGGGACCTGCAAACGAAAACAGCATCTGTGAATGGTACTAACCTGCCAGGTAAGAGCCCAGCTATTGCTAGATAGGAAGAGCCCCCGAACGCTGGGAAATTTAATGAGGTGAAACACAATGAGGTGAAAACGGCAATAATGCAGACAGAAAGGCACACAACCTAGAGGTTAGAAACCCCAGGCCCTGGAGCTGGAAAGATTACATTCGCAGCCAGCTTTGCCTACTACCAAGCGACCTTGGCAAGTGATTCCTATTCCAATTACAATTCTTCACTTAAAAATAACGGTGTTTTTTTTCTTTATAAGACTATCTTGAGCATTGACAAAGTAGATGTCTCAACAAGCAAAGCAGAAATTGCACTATTTCCTAGCAACAGTAACTAGGCCAAGTCAGTTACATTCACTCTGTTTTGTTCCTTGCAAAGTGAAACAAATAATTACTGCACCTCTCATATGATTTTCATAAATCACAAGATAAAGGGTTTATCAAGCCACATACAACAGGCATACTAAAGTATTATCGCTGATAACATAAATTGATCACCTGAAAATGCCAACTATTCAAATAAATGTCAGGATATGATTGGTTTGGTGTCTTTTTCCTATATTCATATACTAAATGTAACCTGTAACCAAATGTATACATAAAGCAATTCCTAATCAGGTCTCTTTACTGGCGCCACCTCAGTGTGAGAGATTGCCCATACTGCTCACAAGTTTAAGTCAATTAAGGCTAAGGCAATTGATTCTGTTTGTCCCACTATGGCCAACCTGATTCTTCCTGTAATTACTCAAATAGTTCCAGTCTTGAAATTCAAGTCTATTGGTATCTCCTGGACAGGCTCTTTGGACAGAGTACATGAAGGCTGCTATGTGACCTCTTTTGAAACAAACTTGTACTTAAGAATAGTTATGAAAAATATTCGTAGGTCTAGCACGTTCTGTGGAAATTGACATGAGAATATATTCCTCAGGCATGTATAGCAAGACTTCATAGTCATCCAGTTTTAATTTAAACATGAATAATCATGATCCCCAAAATACATACTTATGACCTCCCCATGGACAGCAGACTTGGTTGACTGCCAGCCCTGGAGGGAGGATGGGGAAGCCTAATATTAGAGAGAGCACCATCTGAGACCATTTATCCTTCACTCTTGTTCATTGTTCCAGTGGAAAGTTTGAGGTAGATGCAATTAGCATCATGTCTGGCACATAATGGACAATCAATACCTGTTTGGTAAATAAATTAATTACATGCTCAGTTTTAAGGTCATATCTACATAAGAGTTTTAAAGGGCAATTTCTTTGCATCCCTTATAAATAGCATTATTCTTTCCAATTGTCACAATAACAAATGCCTTGGAAAACTATTGATGTCACAAGAGATATTGGGATGCTCCAGCAGTCTCAGGCTTTATTAATAAATCAACAAAATTCAAGATTAAAAATGAACAATTATGATGACCAAAAGACTGATGGGTAAATTTCTATCAGAAAACACAGCTATATTTTCCCAGAAGGAGCCATGAGTCATAAAAAGGA
Source organism: Microtus pennsylvanicus (assembly GCF_037038515.1). Taxonomy (NCBI): domain Eukaryota; kingdom Metazoa; phylum Chordata; class Mammalia; order Rodentia; family Cricetidae; genus Microtus; species Microtus pennsylvanicus. Next base: position 57,364,365 of record NC_134601.1, on the reverse strand, counting down.
TCCCACTTTTCCCTTGGTAAATCATAATATTATTTTGTAAACTGTGATAGTCCATCTGTGTGGGAGAGATGGGAAGCCTCAAAAGTTATCATATATTGGACAAACTGTTCTTTCTTTTGAAAGCCCTGGTGTATAAGAAAACAGACACATTCCATTGGAGAGTCTCCATGTCAGGTGACAATCCAAGACTCAGTTGTGTCCTAAGGCAGGGTATTAATGTAATGGCATTGCTGACAGTAACATCTGGGCAGCAGCAAGGGGTGTGAGCCGAGAGCAGACTTCTTCCCAGAGACCACAAACTGCCTTTTAGCTCCTTTTATGTTTATTTCCAAGCCATACCTGTTATTTTTACCCCACTACCTACATTTTATTCACCTTTTCCTTTCTTTTTGATCTTTCTTTGAACTCTGAAAGAATGGAGTTTAACAGAGACACAGAGCTATGAACTCTTCTGAGAGGAGACCCAATGAAAGCCAAAACTATTAATAGCACCTGTCTCAATCAGAGTTACATGAAATGCCTTTCCATTTCTTATCATTGCTTTCTTTTTGTGAAAAGAAATTGCCTTTTCTGCCATAAATCTGGATTTATAAGGACATTACTGGGGAAGGGCTTTTAGAATACAGGTCATGTCTGTTTAGCAACACCAAAGTTTGCACAGAACACAAAAGGCAGGACAGCATACACACACACGCACACACACAGAGAGGGAAAGGGACTTGAAAAATAGAAGAAATAATTAAAATAATGATTAGTAACAAGTTTCCAATTAGCAAATTCTTTTGCTGGGGCTCACTATGTGGACTAGGCTGGCCTTGAACTCATACTATTCAACTTGCCTCTCCCTTCTAAGTTCTAGGATTGAAAGTATGTACCACTAACACCCAGCATCAAATTCATTTTTGAACCCGTTTAACCAGAACATTCACATTTGTGCCCAGAGACGGTTAATTAAAGCTCATGGTTTTCTCCATCACATCTGTAAGTTGTAGCACAGAGCTATAATCCTAGAGGCCCTTACCTCCAACACTCTGATGTTAAATAAGAACACTGACACTCAGCAAAGCCTTGGCCAGGTTATGTAGCTTGTTAGTGACTGAGCAGGGTTTAAGTATACACAGATTTAATAACAATGTAAGTTTTTATTTATTTGATTGTTTACTTTGTAGTATGACACAGTAGGGAAAGAAACAAGAAGCTCAGAAGCACTGGGTGGTGGTGACACATGCCTTCAACCCCATATTGGAGAGGCAGAGGCAGGTGGATCTCTGTGAGTTCAAGGCCAGTGTGATTTACAAAGCAAGTTCCAGGACAGCCATGGCAGTTACACAGAAAAACTATCTGGAGAAACTAATAAATAAATAAATAAATAAATAAATAAATAAATAAATAAGATATAAAAAGAAGTTCAAAAGCTATATTTGACCTTAATATTCCCTTAAACTTTTATTTATTATTGTAACATGAAGACCTGCTTGTTGGGGTTTCTATCCTGCCCAGTACCCCACACCCTGCAAGTCCCAAAGAAAATCACACAGAGGTCTCCATAAGTTATAAACTTATTGGCCCATTAGTTAAAGCATCTGGTTAGCTCTTATAACTTACATTAGCCCATTATTCTAGTGTATGTTAGCCACATGGCTCAGTATCTTTTTCAGCAGGATAAGTCACATCCTGCTTCTTTGGTGTCTGGACAGGACTGGGGAGAGAGCTTCCTTCTTCCCAGAATACTCCTGTTCTCATTGTCCCGACTCTACTTCCTGTCTGGTTGCCCCGCCTATATTTCCTGACTTGCCAATCAGCGTTTATTTAAAACATAATTGTACAGAATTGTCCCACACCATATTATTACTACAATTACAGTTGTATATGTACATATGCTTGATGTGTGTGGGGCAGTATCTGTGTGGAGGTTAGTGGACACATTTGTGAAGTCAGTTCTCTCCTTTCACCATTATGGTTATTCCAGGGGTCAAGCTCAGGTCACGAGGTTTGTACCACAAGTGCCATTCTCTGCCAAGTATTTTCACCTGCTCTGAGATAAACGCTTCTTTTGCTATATTATAAAGGAATCACAAATGGTAGGTTAATTCGGAATCTCTGTTATGGTAAAGCAAACATTTTGTTCTAATTATTTGAGATTATTTGTCTTATGTGTATAAATGTATAAATGTTTTGCTGGCCTGTGTACATGTGTGCTGCATGCATGCCTGAGGAGGTCAGAAGAGGCTGTCAGATCATCTAGAACTGGAGTTTTGGATGATTGTGAGCCACTATGTGGGTGCTGGAAATGGAATCAGGGTCCTCCCTAAGAGCAAGCAACAAATGCTCTTAACCACTGAACCAAGTCTTTAGTTCTTGGTAATAATTTTTCATGAATATTATAGAAGGAACAGTAAGGAGGTTAGAAAGACTGTATAGAGTTTATATTCATATGCCGGATGCTGTGGGCCTAGAAAGAAATGTACTTCGGCTGAATAATTAGAATTACAGAAATTATCTTAGGGATTTCAGTAAAGATTGTTATGTTCTAAAAGATTATGGAGGGAAGGGAGACTACTCAAAACTATTTTTCACCATAAAAAGAAAACAATCTCAGCTTCAATAACCAGATCAAATTCCCATACTTCCAATAGCCATCATCTTTGAATTCTATGAATAGCTCAATAAATTAGAGAAAAACTAAAGCATTATTATTAAGTTATTTTTTCTTTAAATTGAATATTCTTTGAGAGATAACACAGGATTCATATGTCATCACTAGCCAAACAAGGCTCTCTTCATGACACTTCAATTAGCTGACCAATGAATTATGAATTCACCAGCAAAAATTAAAACGAAAATGATTTATCAGCCAACTAGGGAAACTTAGGATTATGTTATCTTTTAATGGTCAACATGACCAAATTTCTTCAGAATGAAATTGAGCTACACATCAAAAAGACAGCTCTTAAATACTTTCTGACGATAGCAATTTAGTGATTAAGCCCACATATAATTGAGTAAACAACACAGATCTAGAAATTATGCAAATGCACATCTTAGTTTCACTCGGAATATTGTTCTCTTCTAAGAAGTTATAACTATGAAGAGATTCTGAATAATGAAGTAAGCCAAAGCAAGTTTCAAATGCATCAGGATCCAAAGAAGTGGCTCAGAAAGTGATAGCACTTTTGCTGAAAGCATTGAGACCTAAGACCAAATACCAAGTAACTAACCCTAATCCTGAGGCAGGGTTGTGCATGTCTGTAGCTACAGGGTTTTTGGACAGACACAGGTAGACTCCAAGGACTTCTTAGCTAGCCAGCCTAGTAGAAATGGAGAACTTCCATTCATTGAGAGGTAATGTCTCAAAAACTTAGTTAATTGGGGTTGGGATCTGGGCTGCTATAGTGAAAGACATCAGAAGTCTGAGACACAGTTATCACACTCCCACATATTCACATGTGTGCAACACACACAAACACACACACACACATTGCACCTGAATGCCTTCTAAACACCATGTATATTTTCTTTATTTTTGCCAATAATACTCACTCCAATACTTGATTAATTTAAAACTACTAGAAAAGAATTAGAAAATGCACGAAGAGGTTTGCTGACACTATTGCCATCTTTTTCATTATGGAGCAACTTTTGGGGGTTTCTTTGAGACAGGATTTCTCTGGAGCTTTGGAGCTTTTCCTGGAACTAGCTCTTGTAGACCAGGCTGGCCTTGAACTCACAAAGATCCACCTGTCTCTGCCTCCCAAATGCTGGGATTAAAAGCATGCACCACCACTGTCTGGCATAAAGAGCAACTATTTTGAATGCATATAAATGAACGATCATATAAATGTATTTTTAAAGTAAAAGCAAAATGCCTGGGTAAAATAATACATATGTTTATATGATATATATATATACATTGTACATATATAATCTAAAATATGAAATATGCTGATAATAAGGTCCTTTCCTCTTCAACCATTTGTAATGAGGAGAAGGTTGATAATGAATTGGAAAATTTTTCAGCCTTAATAGCTGTTTTATATCTTTAACAATATCTCAAAGAGATAAACTGGACCATGTTCTGAAGACCCCTAGTTCCTAGCAGCCCATTGCCCACAATTAATTGCACAGGCATGCCTAACTGCAAGAGGCCCATGATAGTAGAAAGGGGGCATCTGATGAGCTGTTACCATCTACAAACACTGATTGCTTTTTGTTTGTTGGTACCATAATAAAGTCACTTGGTATCTTTAAGCCTCACTTTAACTTTATATAAAATAAAGTACACAGTAACTTACCTTGGGGGAGCTGATGTGAGTGGTTAATAAATAAAAGGCATCCAGTTCCGAGCCCATGATCTCCCTGTTCTTTAGCACAATGAATAAATAAGTGGTGGTCTAGATATATAACACTAAGAAAACAGAGAATTAAATGGCGAAAGTGTATCTTCATCCCAGAAATTAAGTTGTTCAGATGATACAGTTAGTAAGGTGACTTTAATGAAGATTTAAGATAAAATAGGCAAGTAAGATGAGCAGAGAGGCCTTCATAGTAATGAGAATTTTCAAATAGAAAGTCTGAAGACAGAAAGAAGAGAAACAGTTTGTGGGTCAGTCAAACTTGGACTTCAATTCTGGCTCTAGCATTTCCATTTGTGAAAGTTCAAATAGTTCATAGCAGGATCTCTATGAGAACTTTTTCTGAATTCCATGAGAAGCACACTGGGTCAGTATAAGTAGGAGATTATTATTTTCCTATGACAGGTGTACAGAGAGCCTAAATGGAGGTAAATCAGCATGCCCCAATAGGGTTTTAGCCAGTGTCAAGTATTGAAAAGATGTTTCCTGGGAGACACACAAAAGCTATGATAGCCTATTCAAAAAATCTGATTGGAAATGACAACCCAAAATCTTAGGTGAGCAGAGTTAAGCTTGGCATTTGAGTACAAATGCCAACTCCAAAAAGTGAGACACAGCATTGTGTTTTAATTTCATGATAAAGTTGAAACTTTAGAATTAGATGGAGAAAGGTTAAATGGAGCACAGTTAGGAAATGGAAGAAAATGGCAAAATTTCTGGGCATCAAGCTCCTCATCTAACAAGTAGGAGAAGTTATAGCTGCTCACAACAGTTGGCATGAAGATTTATGTATTATAAAAGAAAACTGAAGATCATCAGCTGTCAGCAAAAGATCATTTTTTACCACCAAATAGATTTTAAACCTATTTCTAGGGCTAGGGAGTTGGTTTAGCAGTTAAGAACCCTCATTGCTCTTATAGAGGAGCCAGGTGTTATTTCTAGCATCCACACGATGGCTCACAACCATCTGTACCTCCAGTCCCAAGGGATCCAATGCCATCTTCTCACCTCCTTGAGCACTAAATACACATATGGTTCACATGCACGCATGTAGGCAAAACACTCTATGTATAACATAAACCTAAAACAATAAAATAAATCAACCTATTTCTAGCACCATTATTATATAAACTTCTCTAACCACAGATGAAACAAAAAAGCTATAGGCATACATGGTGGCCATGTTTTCCAGGCCTAACAGTGGTAAATGCCATAAGCAGAAAACAACACTTAGAGGGTCTCCAGCCCCTTGTGGTTCTTTTGTTTCTTCCTCTCTCCCTCCTCTCCACCCCCTCTCTCTTTTACTCTAGAAACAAAATCTTATACATTCTCTGTACTTCCACATAGTTTTGATTCATTTCTCCCAATTCCTTCCCAAGAGGCAATGGTCCCAAATAAAGCTAATAGTTAATAAGTTTCTCAGATGGCTGACAATGTTTCCACAAGTTCATAAAGAAGTTCTGTTGAACTCTGACATACCATCTTTCACCAGTCAGAATGGCTGAGAACAAAACACCAATGATAGCTTATGCTGGAGAGAATGTGAAGTAAGAGGAACACTCCTCCATTGCTGATGGGAATGCAAACTTGTACAACCACTCTGAGAATCAACATGGCAGTATCTCAGAAAGTTGGGAATCAGCCTACCTCAGGATCCAGCAATACCACTCTTGGGTGCATACCCAAGGGATGCTCAATGATACTACAAGGACATTTATTCAACTATGTTCAAAACAGCATTATTGGTAATAGATAGAACCTGGACACAACTGAGATGACCCTCAACCAAAGAATAGATAAAGAAAATGTGGTACATTTGCACAATTGAGTACTACTCAACATTAAAAAAATGACATCTTGAAATTTGCCTGCAAATGGATTGAATTAGAAAAAAACAGTCTGAGTGAGGTAACCCAAACCCAGAAAGATGAACATGGTATGTACTCACTCAGTAAGTGGATACTATCTGTAAAACAAAAGATAACAAGCCTATAGTTCATGACCCCAGAAAAGCTAAGTAAAAAAGTGAACCCTAAGAGAAACATATATAGATCCCAAAGTCCAGTTGAAGAGTGGGAGGAATGAGAATATGAGCAAAGAGGTCAAGACCATGATGGGGTCATCCACTGAAACAGCTTACCTGAGTTAATGAGAGCTCACCAAGTCCAGCTGGACAGGGAAGGAACCAGCATAGGAGCAAGCTAGACCTTCCGAATGTCGATAACAGTTGTATGGCTAGGACAGATGGCAGGGCCACTGGAAGCAGTACCAGGATTTTCCCCTGTTGCTTGTACTCACTTTTTGGAACCCATTCTCTTTAGATGGATACCTTGCTCTGCCTGGATATAGTAGGAAGGATTTTAGTCCTTCCTCAGATTAATGTGCTTTGCCTTCTCTAGTGGATGGGGGGTGGGGTAGAAGGGGTAGGTGGAGAGAATGGGAGGAGAGGAGGGAGTGGGAACTGGGATTGGTATGTTTAATGAAAGAAGATAGTTTGTTTTCTTTTTAAGTAAAATAAAACAAAGAAATTCTGTTGAAAGAAAAAATAATTCCAAAGAATTCCAACTACTAAAGACTTATCAATGTAAGGTGTCAGTTTTGAGTATAGAGAGATGTGTAAGGCACCACATGGGTGAATATGCTAATGTACCAGCCTTATCTTCCTATCCCTAAGTTCACATAATTGGCAGAACTTCTACTTCATATACATATCTTGGCGTTTCTGAGATTGAAGTATCCACAGGCATCTGCTAACCCAATACCACTCTCTTCAAGGTAAAGAAACTAAACAACACCTGGAAGCAAGGTGTGCAGTGTCTGATGCGTCTTCACACTTTCCTCTGTGCTACACTCTAGCTTGCTTCTTCATTTCACTCTGAAATGGAATGGATTAATTTAGAACAGCAATAGCTTTATGATCTTCCATTCCAGGCTAAGTAAGAAAGCTGTACAATGAGCGGCTGGCTATTTGTTTTATTCTGTAATGATTAAAGTTGATATTTTGTTTTTTTTAAAATTGGATACAGCAACCAGTCAAAACAATCACCATTCTTTTCAAGGTCTCATTAAATTACTATGGCTCCTGCTAGAAATGTATGCAAGTATTCATGGCAAAAAGACAAATGCAACATTTCAGTATAATAAGAAACTAGATTTATACCAACAGTGATTTTTAAAAGCAACCCTTCCCTGTAGATTCATTTTTAACTGCAGTGAATGAAATATTAAAGTTCACAAATATATGTGGTTGTATTAAAGTGAACAAACTTTTATGGAGTGTGTGTATGTGTGTTAGTGTCCATGCATGGTGGCTTGATTACATGAGTTCATGAGTTCATTGATTTATTTGAATAAAAGGGCATATTTTGTTTTTCCAACTAAGTATGTGAGGACATAATCACATTCCCATTGCCGTAGAGGAGCTTAATGCCTAAGTGGATCTCCTTCATAAAGTTAATTCCATGCTTGGAATAACAGAGGAATAAAAGGCACAAACGGTACCCAAGACAGCGATGGCTATGAACTGAAACATGCTCTTTTTTAAAGCAGTGAACTAATACTCCAAATTATAGGATTACCTTTTAAAAGTGTTTATAGTTATACTATATTATTGAGTGATATTTATGTTTATATCATATCATTTGCACAAATGGTTCTACACGCAAACCACTAATTAAAAGTTGGATTAGACTTTTCCAGATTGACACACTTGCAGCTAGCCTGACAGAATAATGAGAACATGCTTAATGTGCACCAACTAGGGAAAATAATAGATACCTGGCAGGTTAGTCATAAATATTGAGTGAGAATAACAAGTATGAAATACATAGTGGGATCATCAGCTAATAACAGAAATAGAAATGGTCATTCCCTTGTTCTGAAATGTAGTTTACATCATCCCTCAAGTGTTGGACATGTTAAACAATGAACTTCTAAACAATAGTTCACCAATTCATGCATGCAATACAAGGCCAATTTCCACCTTCCATAAGAATTTAGCCAGGACTCAATACCTCATTTCCATTGCCACTCCTTAATTTCCATCATGGTAGGTTAAAACAAAGATGCCCCCTCAAATCCCCTTACAATATTCCACATTTTCACCCAAATGTCATGTTTTTCCCTTGTGTCATGAACCCTTATTCTCTGATGACTACATATTTTTTTTTATTTCTGGCAAGATATCAGCAGATAATGGATTCTGCTATTTGTCCCCTGGAGGCATTGCATTTCTTAGAAGACTTTGGAAGGCATACAGTCACCTGAGAGCCAACTGGATCCATTTCTAAGAATATCACAAATACAATTAAAGTTTTCTGTAACTACATCCATTTTCTTCCTATAATTAAAATTGGTATTAGAACACTAGGGTATCAAAAGATATAAAAATCCACATAATCTTCTCTGAATATATTTGTAAGGGTTAGTTTTACCTTTCTTGTTTTTTTTTTTTACTTTTCAAAGTATTTTAATCCCATTAAATGTCACTAATATCAGTTTTCTTCAGGGACAAGTTCCCAGATAGGTTATCCAATCCAACATGGTTATCCCTAAACATATGTACATATTAGCCACGTCAAATGCACTCAGTAGGTGATTTGTGTATATGTGTGTGAGTGTACAACTACAGAAGAAGAGGTCATTTATTTGAGGGGGAACATGGGAGGAGTTGGGGGTAAAGAGGGATAGAAATAATGTGAATACAATATTCAGGTGAAATTCTCTTTTAAAAATATAAACATAACTAATATGAACATTACAGTGCTGGAGGAAATTAGGTCTGGTTTTGAAAGCCATGACAAACAAGTAAAACAATGAATGTTCAATTTTAAGTCCTCTGGGCACAGAAGAAGAAAAAAATCGAAGTATTTGTTACCTTTCAAGTAAGTTATATTCTGCTTTGTTTCTAAAAGTGATCTATGTCATAATGAGCTGCATTTTGACTTACCTATCTACCACCTCTTCTACTCTAGCCAGAGCAAATGACTCAGTAAGGGTATTAATGTAATTGGATAAAAATAATCAAACTATAATCTTCCCAAACAGGATAAATCGCAGTTTAGATTAGATATGAATAATCTAGTCATAATTCTAAATATAAGGAAAAGGAGGAAGGACTACTTAAATGACAAGCAATGAGGCATCCGTGTACTAATACTTTATGATGTACTTATATGAAATCCTTAGGGTTTTGCCTATTCCAATGATGCTGTCAACTGGTTTGCAGATCCCACCTACCAGCTTGTCAAGAGAAGTTACATAGAAAATGTAGAGTGCTTGATATTGTTGTTTTAGCAGAGTTTCAGTGATAGGAATCAAAGTGTTATTTGAAACTTTAGGTGACATAGCTGTCTTCAAATGCTATTATTTCAGGTATTTTTAGCATTTGTCCTACCTTTTCCTAATTACAATTTTCTTGCTCTTAAATAATGCTATTTCATTCTTAGCAACACTTCAGCAACCATGTTAGCACGCTTTCCATCCTGGTTCACAGTAAGCATTCAATCCTTGCCCACAATCAAGTCCTCTAAACGGTTACTTATTTCAAGTAAGCAATGGTTCAAAGTGAGTTCTTCAGAAACATAAGCTTCTACAAGAGTAGCTCAGAAGCATTTGCTGCTCAGTTATCTCACCTCTACTTTCATTAAAATGGGTTAATTGTATATATTTTATAGATTTTGGTTTGAAGGAAGATCAAAGAAAATATAGCATGACACAGTTAATCCCAACTAGAAAACTGTTCTCTTGAATATTAAAAAAAGACTATCAACCACTAGTCTAGTTTCAGTTCTGTTGCCGTGATAAAGCACACTGACAATAAACAATTTGAAGTGGTGAGGGTTTCTCTGGCTTGCAATTCCAGGTCACAGTGCGTTATTGTGAGATGTCAAGGCAGAAACTTAAACAGTTACTCACATCAGACCCATAATCAAAAGCACAGAGAAACAAGTGTTCAGTTCCTTGTCTGCTTGCTTGCTCTCTTTACTCTTATATCGTTCACAGCACAACTCAGGGAGTGGTGTCATCCATAGTGACCTGGGATTTGTGATGGTTTGAATGATAACAGCTTCCATTGGCTCATATATCTGGTCCCCAGTTGGTTGAACTGTTTGGAAAGTATTAGGAGGTCATGTTGGAAGAAATGTGTCACTTGGGATAGGCGTTAGCCTTGTAGAAACCCGTACCATTCATAGTCTATCTCTCTCTTTCTGCCTCATGCTTATATATGAAGAAGTAAGTTCTCTGTTACTGTCCCAGCGCCATGCCTGCCTGTTGGCTGTCAAGCTCCCCACTATCATGGTTGTTGGCCTAGTTTGTCTGAATCAACCATATATGTGATATATATATATATATATATATATGTATATATATATAAAATCAAACTCTTCTTAATAGGGCCCTGGTTTTATGACCTTAAAGCCCTTTAAGCTCTTATTACCTTCCAAACATTCCATCTCCAAATAGCATCACACTGAAAGTTAGCACTTTAACATATGAGTTGTTGGAGCCCACAGTTTATCTATAAGAAAGACTAATGACACTTTTAAAAAATATATGTGTTTTGCCTCAAATTTAGCATTCCTCCATAGTCTTTTTTTGATTATTTTACTGAACATTTAACATCTATTAGAATTACACAAATGTATGATTCACTGCTAATTTCCCTCCTGACTCAAATTTACCGCTCAAAATATAAACATAGTTGGTCCATCTATGTAGGATGATAAAGAGAAGTACATCTAAGGCTCTACTATTGTCAAGCCAGCCTTCAGAGGTCTGTCATGATATTGACCATTTTGCCACAAACTGCCCTAAATATTCAACATCAGAGACAGGAAGGGAAAAAATAAAATTGTCAAAGAAAATAAACTCTCTCCAGAAAACAATTATTTCTGTGAGTACATATTACCAAGAAGGGAAAGGGGCTCCCTATTGTTATAATTTATGTTTCTAGTATTAAAGGATTATTACATGAGCCCTCAGATGAGCTGCCTGCCAGTTTAAGAAGGTATGTAGTTTGACATTGAGAACATGAGGACCAAGTATATGTTTCCAGGGTGACAAGATATATAGCAACAACAAATTATTTTGCAGCTGAATAGAAAGAGCCTGTAGGGCACACTCTAACCCAATAGGCCTTGAATTTGAGTAAATCAAAAGGAAAAAAAAAATCAGAGGTATTTAGCTCATAGAAGGGCAGCCAAAGTCTATCTGCTTCCTAGAATCCTCTGGAACTAGAGACCATACTCAAATTAGTCACAGTCAACACTGTGCTAAAAGTGCTAGTTGGATGCTTTATAGAAAGGATAATGGAGCGATTCAGAACTTCAAGTGAAAATAAACTTTGACTGACCACTGAGGTTCAGTCAGGTCACTCAAAGTCATGACCTACAGAAGCAAGCAATTACTCTGCCTATCTGGTGGGTATTGCTAAGTTGAATATCTTGGGCTCAGCAGAACAACATTCCTAACTTAGATACTTTATCACAATTGAGTTTACTTCTTTGGCTCTGTCATTTTATAAACAAATAGAACATCTGTTAATTATCTTGCCCATGTGATGTGGCTTTCATCTTGACTATTACAAAAATAAGGACAAATGTAGGTATAAAGTATATTACAAAAGTCAGGAGCAATTTTCAGTAGTGAAGTATAGATGCCATCATCATGCTGATTTCAATTCGCCCTTAAGGGGTGATGAAGAGAAGCAATAAAACTTTGTCTTCCAAACTAATATAACATGTACTTACTCATAAGTGGCTTTTAGACATAAAGCAAAGAAAAACAAGCAGACAATTCACAATCACAGAGAACTTAGACAACAAAGAGGACCCTAAGAGAGACATACATGAGTCTAATCTACATTGAAAGTAGAAAAAGATAAGATCTCCCGAATAAATTGGGAGTGTGGGGATCATGGGAGAGGATCGAAGGGGAGGGGAGAGGAAGGGAGGGGAGTGGACAAAAATGTATAGCTCAATAAAAATAATAAAAAATAAAAACAAACTCTGTCTTTCCATAACACTTCTACATTACCATTTTGCTTGTTTGTTTTTTGATTGTTTTTCTTACTTCTCTAGGACTATTCATTATAAACACAATTTCAAAATTCAGAAGGACATTAATCAGGGAACTACTATTTTACCCCCTTTTCTCTGAAAAAGACAGGAGCACGGAAAAGAGAAAGGATCTGTCACTCACAGTTTCAAGCAGCTGGAATACCTTTGGGACCCAAGGTGACCCAGAACAAAATGAGCTCAGGCAAGCCTTTCTTTACATCCTTCTTGCTCCTCCACTCAAGCCAAAAGACAAAGCCTTGCATACCAATTCCCTAGCTGCTCACAGTGCCAAAGTAATTTTAACACCAAAAGCCCACTCAGCCGTGGAGAATAAGAAGGAGCATATGCACTCAGGGCTATTTGATTAAGGTTCAAGTGCTGTATCTTAGAAAGTGTCTGCCCTTTAGAAAGTTCAGAGTTCTTGGGCTATTTATGCCTTTGATTACCTCCCGTCAAAAAATCTGAGACCGCCTCTTCTTCTTCAGCATCAAAGACTACAGAAAGGGTGGGGAATTTTGAACCTACAGCATTACTTCCTCACTTCAAATATTCCGGAGAAATTAAAAACTGGCTTGGGCATACTTAAAATAGTTTCATAAAATGCACACACAGCTTGGTTGTGGAGACATTCCTAAGCATAATAAAGTAGAAAAAAGGCTATTCTTTGTACAATTTATGTACCATTTCCAGTATGAATAGCAAAACTTCAAAGAAGCAGAGAAGTCTGATGTTTCAGTAATAATTTTTTTAAGTTAACAGTTTTCTCAGTTTTAGGTTTTAAATACACAGAAAATTTGTATGGAAAGTATAGAGTTTCTACAGACCCTCATAACAATCTCAACCACTTACTTTCCCCTAACATCTTGCAGCAATATGGCATGCTTGCTAAAATCTGCGAGCTATTATTGATACTCCGTTTTGATTCAAGTCTACAGTTTACATTCTTTGTGTTGTACATTTCTCAAGCACTCTTCTCTCATCTCTGGTATCCACCATTTATGTTAGTTCTCCCTCTCTCCTCTCCAAGGATAAAGTCCATGATATTGTGTGTACTAGATAAGAATTCTACCACCAAGCCACATCCTTAGCCTTCTGATCTGTATTTCTGTTACTTTAACATTTTAGGGTCTACCTGTGAATGACACCATGCGGTATTTGTTATTTCTTTATTTGGCTTATTTCAATTAGCACAATGCCTTCCAGATTCATCCATGTTGTGACAAATGGCAGCATTTTCTTCTTTGTAAACATGAACACAATTCCAATGTTTATATATACCCCATTCTCTGTATCATTTTCCTATGTTGACAGACATTTAGGTTGTTATTCATCAGAAAAAAATAAATGAAAACCACAATGAGATTTCACTTACCATTTGTTAGGAATAAAGCTATTAAAGTGAAAGTCAAGAGGTGGAATGCTGGGATTGGAACTGCTCATGCAGGAAGAGACAGGAGTATGGGATGAAATTGAAGGAATGGTCTTTAACCTAAAGGAAGGGTACATGAAAAGTCACTTGGAAACAATACAACCACTGCAATTATGAAATCACAACTATGGTTTCCTATACTGGGTCTGCACAGAAAAACTATCAACAAGCAGGAAGAGGAAGGGCAGCTCCTAAGGCCCAATCCTTGACTAGTTAACTATTTATTGGCTACTGATAGTTTCTGAAAGACGTGGAGTCATTGTCTTCAGTTTGGTACTCACTGCTGAGCCTATCAAGCACCAATAGATAGCTTCAAAGCCATGTCCACTCAGTCTTGGTTAAACTCAGTGGGTCAGAAAAAAAATAGAAGTGAACATAAAAGATTATTGGGGTAAGGACAGGGTGGTTAGGGGGTAGTAGGGAGATGGGAGAATTTGGAGGGTAAGAGTGGTTGATATAATTATATCCATAAATGAAACTGTCAACTAACAAATTTAATTAGTATTTTTAAAACTAAAAATAGAATTATCTGATCTAGTCATCCTTCTAAGTATGTATATAAAGGAAACTAAAATCAGTCTGTGGAGGAGACATCTGTAATCCCTTGTTCAATGCATCATTATTCATTAAAGCTAATAAATGAAACAAACTTAGTGTGGAGAGTTGGAGCGTTAACTCAGTAAAGAGCTCTTGTTTTGCTTACAGAAGACCTGGGTTCAGTTCCAGCACCCATAAGGTGTCATAGTCTTTTGTACTCCAGTTCCAGGGGATTTTTTACCCTCTTCTGACCTCCATGAGCACCAGGCACACACATTGTACAAATATATATACATTCATGCAAAACACTCATACACAAATAAAATGAAGTAAGTTAAACAACTTTTTTTGATATGTATTGAGCTCTACATTTTTTCTCTGCTCTCCTCCCTGCCTTTCCCCTCTCCTCTTCAATCCTCCCACAAGGTCCCCATGCTCCCAATTTACTCAGGAGTTCTTGTCTTTTTCTACCTTCTACTTCCCATGTAGATTAGATCTATGTAAGTCTCTCTTAGTGTCTGTATTGTTGTCTAAATTCTCCAGGATTGTGGTTTGTAGGCTGGCTTTCTTTGCTTTATGTTTAAAAACCACCTATGAGTGAGTACATGTGATAACTGTCTTTCTGTATCTGGGTTACCTCACTCAAAATAATGTTTTCTAGTTCCATCCATTTTCCTGCAAAATTCAAGCTTTCGTTATTTTTTTCTGCTGTGTAGTACTCCATTGTGCAAATGTACCACATTTTTCTTATCCATTCTTTGATCAAGGGGCACACTGACATCCAAAGGGGCTGTACCAGCTTGCATTCCCACTAGCAATGCAGAAGTGTTCCTTTTCCCCCACAACCTCTCCAACGTAAGTTGTCATCAGTGTTTTTGATCTTGGCCCTTCTTACAGGTATAAGAGGGACTCTCAGAGTTGTTTTGATTTGCATTTCTCTAATGACTAAGGATGCTGAACATTTCCGTAAGTGCCTTTCAGACATTTTAGACTCCTCTGTTGAGAGTTCTCTGTTTAGGTCTGTACTCCATTTTTTTTATTGGATTATGTGATCTTTTGGTGTCCAATTTCTAAAGTTCTTTGTATATTTTAGAGATCAGACATCTGTCTGATGTGGGGTTAGTGAAGATCTTTTCCCATTCTGTAGGCTGTCATTTTGTCTTGTTGACCATGTCCTTTGCTTTACAGAAGCTTTTTAGTTTCAAGACGTCCCATTTATTAATTGTTTCTCTCAGTGTCAGTGTTGCTGGGGTTATATTTAAGAAGTGGTTCCCTGTGCCAATGTATTCAAATGTACTTCCCACTTTCTCTTCTATAAGATTCAGTGTGGCTGGCTTTAATGTTGAGGTCTTTGATCCATTTGGACTTGAGTTTTGTGCATGGTGATAGATATGGATCTATTTTCATTTTTCTACATGTTGATATCCAGTTATGCCAGCACCACTTGGTAAATATGCTTTCTTTTTTCCATTTGATATATTTTGCTTCTTTATCAAATATCAGGTGTTCAAAGATGTGTGGATTGATATTCGGGTCTTCTATTTGGTTCCATTGGTCCTCCTATCTGTTCTTATGCCAGTACCAGGCTGTTTTCAGTACTGTAGCTCTGTAGTAGAGCTCAACATAAAGCCAGCCACACTGAACCTTATAGAAGAGAAGCCATATCCCTTAGCAGTCTCTGGCTCTGACTCACTTGCTCAGTGGTTACTCCCTTTTACCTGTTCCAGTAAAGATCTTTGGCTCTGGATCTGGTTGCTGGGTCAATCCTGGTCCGCTCACGTCCTGGGACTGGGTTTGCTCCTGCTTCTGCTCCTGGTGGAGCTTGTTCTCTCTGTGTCTTAGGTAACTGGTTCAATTCCACTCCAGTTCCAGTGGAGGTTGCTGACTCTGAGTCAGGTTGTCGGCTCACTCCTGGTCTGCCAGTGTCCCAGGACTGGGTTGGCTCCCAGGGCTGGATTTGCTCCTGGCTTCTGCTCTGGGTGGAACTTGTGTCCTCTCTAAACAACTTTTTAAGTTAATATAAGTACACATTAACTCATCAAGATATAAAGAAATTGTGGAACATACACACAAGGAAGTACTATTCAGTCACAAAAAGATGAAACTCCTTCCATTTGTGAAAACATACAGGGCACCGGAGCTCATGCCCCTTGCACATATATGAATATATAAAAGTTGATCTTACAGAAACTGAGAGGAAAGTAGTGGTTACCACACACTGGGAAAGACTAGGCAGTAGGTAACTTTGACAAAAGTTTGAGCAATAAGTAATAAGCTACAGGTAGATTAGAGGGGCAGTTTTGGTACGCCATTAAATGACTACAGATAATGGAAGTGTATTACATACATTGGTTTTATACTTCATATAGAACAAGGAAATTCAGATCGCTAGGAGCTTTCAGTTCCCATTGTGCTTCCCTGTAAAGAATGTATTTAGTTGCCTGGAGAACCATTCAGTGTTTCTACTGAAGCAGAACTTCTGGAAGTATAACAAGGACAGCAAATTCTTTCCACTTGATCAGACATGGCAATCCTTGTTTGTATTTATTTTTATAGTGAAAAATGATTGCCAATGATTTGATAGGAGGAAATTATAAGGATCAGTAAGGCGGCTCTATAACTAAAGGTACTTGTTGTTTTACAAGCCCAAAGACCCACAGGTTCCCTTAATCCATGTGTACTGGTTGGGGATTGGTTGGTTTGTTTGTCAACTTGATGCAAGCTAGAGCTATCTGAGAAGAGGGAACCACAATTGAGAAAATGTCTCTATAAGACTGAACAATAAGTAAGACTGTGAGCCTTTTTTTAAAATTGCTGATGGACTAATGTGGAATGTCCAAGTCCATTGTGGATGGTGCCACCCTTGAGTCCTGGATTATATAAGAAAGCAGAATGAGCAAGCCATGGGGAGAATGCCAGTAAGCAGTACTCCTGTGTGGACTCTTGTTCAGTTCCTGCCTCCAGCTTTGAGCCTTGAGTTCCTACCCTAACTTCCCTCAGTGATGTAGTATCACCTGAGCACTGTAAGATGAAATAACCCTTCCTCCTCATGTTGCTTTTGGCCACCCTCAACACATATCACACATATGCATACACACACACACACAAATAGTAACAATAGAGTTAAATTTAAACTTTAAAGAAAAGTGATAAATGTTTGAGATTGATGTTTACCCTAGTTTCAATAGTGTACAATGTATACATACATCAAAATATCACAGGGAATTTTATATGTGATTTTCATGTCTTGGTTAAAATTGTTTTAAAATTTAAAAATTCTAGCTCTTTGCTGATACACAGGGAAGCAATCACTTTTGCATAGTAGCTTTGTATTCCACAACTTTGCAAAAACCACTATTTCCAAAACAGTTTTTAAATTTTCTGCATTGATATCCATGTCATTTGTGAAAGAAGTTAACTCTTTATTCTTCCCCAACATTATATACTTTTCCTTTCTTGTATTAATGTATTAGTTAAAATATCCAGTGCAGTATTAAAATGTAGTGATGAGAAGAGGCATCCTTGCTTTGGTTCTCCTACTAGTAAGAAAGCTTCTAATTTCTTATCATTGTGTATGACTTACCTATAGGGTTTTGTAAATCTTCTTTATCAGTCTGATGAATTTCCTTTTATTTCTACTTTGCTGAAAGATTCTAGGTGCTGCGTTTTACCAAATGCTTTTCTTAATCTCCTAATATATTGACTTATTTTCCTGTTGATGTGATAGGGTATATAAAAAGTCAACTACAATTTCCACACCTAACATCACATAATAGTACATTGATGAAACTGTGGTTTACATTCACATTTTCAACATTATTTAATGATGTGAAAATGTTAAATTATCATAAAGATGAAAAGTACCAGTATATGATACCATGTGTATAATACCCACTATGCAACCATGCATGGCTATATGTGTTCCATCACATATTCTTTTAAACTATTTTTACTTTATGTGTTTTGCCTATATGTGTGTGTGTGTGTGTGTGTGTGTGTGTGTGTGTGTGTGTGTGTGTGTGCAGTGCCTTTGGAGGCAAGAGAAAGAGCATCTAAACCACTGGAACTAGAGTTATGGTGAGCATCTGAACCATTGGAACTGGCGGAACTGGAGTTATGGTGGTTGTGGGTACCATTTGAGTTCTGGGAACCAAATCTGGGTCCTCTGCAAGAATTGCAAGTGCTCTTAATCACTGTACCATCTCTCCAGACTCTGCTATAAATACTTTTTATTCAAAACCCATATGATCTGTAGAGGTTCTCCAAACACTGATTTAACAAATACAAACATAGCTCCTAGGTGAAGCAGAGGGTCAGGTTTCAAGAAGTCCTTAGTCACATTTTCAACCAACAATGTATAACCTTGTTTTGTATCTTTCTTCATTAAAGTGTATTATTATATATATATATATATATATATATATATATATATATATATATGTGATTCATTAACATTGAACTCATGGTCAATATTCCCAGAATGGTTTATTTTCATTGCCAACCTGATTGATTTTAGAATTACCTGCATATGTCTATGAGTATATTTCCAGAGATGCATAACTGAGGAAGAAATAACTACCTTGAATATGGCTGGCATCCCCTTGAATATGGTTAGCATCTCCCCATGAACTTGGGTCACAAACTGAGTATGGAAGCAAAAGAGAAATACAGCTGAACACCAGCATTCCCTATTCTCTGCTTCCTTCTCTGCCCAGACTTGAGGGTTCCTAGCTACATGCTCCTGAGGTCACGAACTCTGATACATGCATTCACCTCCACAGTGGACTCAATTCTCTCAATCCATGAGATAAATTGAAGCATGCTCCCACACAATCTGCTTCCCAAGCATTTGGTTCCAGCAGTAAGAAAAGTTACTAATATAACTGTACGTAATTCATACCGGAGAGAAGATGCTGTGCATATTCTTTCCTCAGAGTAAATGCAAAACATTTCTGAACTTGGGAAAGCTAAATGGCACATGTTAAACAGTAAGTCATTATGGAAAAATACTAAAACTTGAAGCTGCAAGGGGAAAATTATTTACTATATAAGACTGAAATAAAAAGGCAGAACATTGATTTACTTACCCTCATCTGCAATGCTTGTGTCACCTACTCAAATGTTTAAATATTATGCCATTCTAGATGTATCTGTGAATGGCTGCAAACACTGGAAGTATTGATTTGAGAGATTGTAAATAATTTTAGAAAGTATATGTGTGTGTGTATGTGTGAATTAACTGACTCTATAACACACCACATACATAAAACTATGCCTATATAACATAATTTAAACTGTATCTAAATGTGAGGGGAAGTATATATAATTTGATAGAAATTACATCAAATTGGTATGAATATTTGTTATATGAAATTCTTACTTGAAGTTTTTGAACTTTTGTTTGTTTTTATCGATTTTAAATATAAATATGTGCATTGCAAAGTCAATCATGATGGTAAATTTAATTAACTAAAATTCTCAATGAAGAGTTCCTACATCTGATCAATCTATAACAAAGTCTTACACATAGCTTTTAAACATAATAGGTAAGAAACTTTGACAATATAGAAAATGCCTGATAAAAATTTGAATAAAAATATATAATATCCACATTTTCCATACCATATCTAAAATAGCTATGAGGACAAATGTTACCAAGATTTTCTTTTAAGTATATAACTATAGATAACTATTGGTCCTTTTCCTAAACATTTCTATATCTTTAAAATTCTTCAAAGTGTGTACCATATATATTATGTTTTTCTTCTGAGATAAGGATTTTCTACATAGCCTTGGGTGACCTGGGACTTAGTATATAAATCAGTCTTGTCTCAAACTCAGAAAGATATGCTTGCCTCTGCCTCGAAAGTACTGGAAGTAAAGATGTGCAACAAACACCATGACCATCAAATCAACCTTCTTTAAAATGGAAACTAAGGGTCTGGGGAAATAGCCGAGCATATAGAAGCACTTGCTACGAAAGTCTCATGACCCAAGTTTGGAAACTTGAGAGCCAGCTAGCCTAGCTTATGCCATGGGGAAGGAGATTATCTGTTTCAAACAAGGTAGAAAGGTAAAAACTGATACCTGAAGTTTATCCACTGATCCCCAACTGTGTGTCATGATACCCATGCTTTAACTCTTCCACACAGAAATAAATGTGTGTGCGCACACACATGACATAAAGAAAATAGAAAATAATATATTTAGTGTTCCTAGTGATTAATAAGAACCATGAATATTTAATAAGTTATTGTTGAAAAAAATTCCCAATTCTTTTTCATGGAGGATAGCAAACTTCATTTCTACTCACTTTTAGTATTTAGTTTCTCTCTCTCTCTCTCTCTCTCTCTCTCTCTCTCTCTCTCTCCATCTGTCCATCTTTCCCATTTTTCCTCAACATTTCTAAAATGAAGGTAGAAGACATTTATAATAATCCACAAATAAAAAGATAAAAAGATAATTATACTAAATAATGCTACTAAGATGTTACCAATATAAAGATGATAGAAAACTGAATTGTTGGTTTTAGGTGTATTTATACATTTTATCTCAGCATGCTGTATATGTGAATGTGCTTTAGAAAAAACTCGTGTTGGGGGGAATTCATGTGGAGGTCAGAGTGGAGGCAGATGTGAGTGGGTGCAACAGAAGGAATCATGGCTGCCAAAGTGTTTGAGTCCATCGGAAAGTTCGGCCTGGCTTTAGCAGTGGCAGGAGGCGTGGTGAACTCTGCCTTGTATAATGTGGATGCTGGACACAGAGCTGTCATCTTTGACCGATTCCGTGGAGTACAGGACGTCGTGGTAGGGGAAGGGATTTACTTTCTCATCCCTTGGGTACAGAAACCAATTATCTTTGACAATCGCTCGCGCCCACGGAATGCACCAGTCATCACTGGTAGCAAAGATTTGCAGAACGTCAACATCACACTACGTATCCTCTTCCGGCCAGTGGCCAGCCAGCTCCCTCGTATCTACACCAGCATCGGCGAGGACTATGATGAGCGGGTGCTGCCTTCCATCACTACAGAGATCCTCAAGTCGGTGGTGGCTCGCTTTGATGCTGGAGAATTGATCACCCAGCGAGAGCTGGTCTCCCGGCAGGTGAGCGAAGACCTCAGAGAGAGCAGCAACATTTGGGCTCATTCTGGATGATGTGTCCTTGACACATCTGACCTTCGGGAAGGAGTTCACAGAAGCAGTGGAAGCCAAACAGGTGGCTCAGTAGGAAGCGGAGAGGGCCAGATTTGTGGTGGAAAAGGCTGAGCAGCAGAAGAAGGCAGCCATCATCTCTGCTGAGGGCGACTCCAAGGCAGCCGAGCTGATCGCCAACTCCCTGGCCACAGCAGGCGATGGCCTGATTGAGCTGCGGAAGCTGGAAGCAGCTGAGGACATTGCTTACCAGCTCTCTCGCTCTTGGAACATCACCTACCTGCCAGCGGGGCAGTTGGTGCTCCTCCAGCTTCCCCAGTGAGGCCCCCTGCTTGCACCTTCTCAGGCCAACCAGGCCGTGGCCTCCATCATTCTGAACACACTTTCCTTCTGCCCCACCCCAGAAATCACTGTGAAATTCCATGATTGGCTTAACGTGAAGGAAATAAAAGCAGAATCACTTCAGATCTGTAATTACCAAATGAAACTTTTGTTGTTCCGCTTTTTTATCCACTTTCATATACAGAGTTGCCAAGCGCTTATGCAGACCAGCTTTGCACCTTTGGAGCCTGCCGGCCTCCCACCGCAGGCGCTGACAGTTGGCAGAAGACAGGCAGGGCAGCGCACAGCTGGCGGCCTGGGTAGACCTATTGCCTCCATCCGGTCGTATATTGAAGATCTGAGGAGGTGGCACACACAGTTGAACCAGAAAGGCAAGCCCTCAGTTTTTCCAGCCGTTTGAACCCGCACAGACACAGCTGGGGAAGGCCAGAGGAAGTGGTCTATCTTAACCGTAAGGCCCATTCCCTCTGACTGTGACTAGCGGAAGCAGGTGTGTGCGAACAGGGCATGGAGTGAGGAATCCTCCCAGCAAGGTGGGTGTGCCTAGTTGTGCTGCCCCTGTCAGAGCCCTAATACCGGGATGGACTTGGAGTAGCACAAGAGGCCTGGACTGAGATGTGAGTCCTGCTGAAGACTTCCTTTTCACTCCCCACATTGGTCCTCTCCAATGCCCAATGGGATTGCAGCTTGAAGGATTGCATCCGGCGGGGCTGAGCACACCTGCCAAGGACATGTGCATCTGCCTTCCTGCTCCCTCTAAAAGATTGCCCTTCCTTCCCAAGGGCTGCGGGGCCAGTGCTCCGAAGGAAGCAATCACGGGAAGAAAACACAATGTAAGCTGCTGTCAATAAATGACACCCAGACCTTCAAAAAAAAAAAAAAACTTGTGTTGTACGGCTATTAAACGAACGTAACAAAGACAGCACAACTTTAAAATAGGATATATAAGCTTTTATTTAAGGCAAAACTTGTAGCATAATGACTTCTAGAATGAATTTTATTCAATGAGATGTTTCCCTCATTAAGACTTTAGTTTATGGCATAGAACTTTTCTTCCAAGTCCTCACACAGACTCAAAGAGAAATAAACAATGACATCTTGAAATTTGCATGCAAATGGATGGAACTAGGAAAAAACCATCCTGAGTGAGGCAACCCAGACCCAAATATACAAACATGGTATGTACTCACTCATAAGTGAATATTAGGCATAAAGCAAAGAATAACCAACCTATAATCCATGATCCCAGAGAAGCTAGGTAACAAGGAAAACCCTAAGAGAGACATACATGGATCTCCAGGAAGGTAAAACAGATAAAACCTCCTGAGAAATTTGGGAGGTGGGAGAAGGGAGAGTGGAAGGAGAAGGAGACAGGAGGAGGGGAGGAAGGAGGAGAACACAAGGGAATGTGATACTCAAGAAGGGGGAAGGACAGTGAGGAAGAGAAAAAAAAGAGATATCTTGATTAAGGGAGCCATTAAAGGGCTAGCAAAAAAAAAAAAAAAAAAACATGGCACTAGGGAAATTCCCAGGAATCCACAAAAATGACCTAAGCAACATTGGAGAGGGTGCCTGAACTAGCCTTGCCCTGTAGTCAGATTGATGACTATCTTAAATGTCACCACAGAACCTTCATCTAACAACTGATGGAAGCAGATACAGAGATCTATAGTGAAGCCCTGGTTCGAGCTACCAGAGACTAGTCCAAGACAGGGAGGAGTGATGATATGAGCAAAGGGGTGAAGACCATGACTGTGATACCCACAGAAACAGCTGACCTGAGCTAGTGAGAAATCACTGACTCTGGGCTGATAACGGGGAAACCTACACAGGACCAAACTAGGTCATCTGAATGTGGGGTACAGTTGTGTGGCTTTGGCAATCTGTAGGGCCATTGGCAGTAGGACCAAGATTTATCCTTACTCCTTGAACTGAAATATTGGATCCCATTCTCTTTGGAGGGATATCTTACTCTGCTTAGATATGGTGCGGGGAGAGCCTTGGTCTTGCCTTGAAGTGAAGTGCCAGACTTTGATGAGTCCCCATAGGAAACCATATCCTTTCTGAGTACATAGGGGCATGGGGTGGGGGGAAGGATGGGGACAGTGGGGGAGTGGGAGTGGGAATGGAGATAGCTATATAAAATGAGAAAAGATTGGATTTTAAAAAATTATTAATTAAAGAAAAGAAAAAGAAAAATTTAGAAGTTTGGAAACTCTTGGGTTTCTAAAATCTAACAGCAAGATGCAAATAGTTGATATAGCCGATCTTCTAGAGCAAGGAGGTCACATATCATAGATAGAGTTCAAAATAAGTATTAATATCTAATGGTTTCAAAATCCAGTGGTATGAAGTGAAACAACAGCACCTGTTGCATTTCCCATAAGGCCTCTTCAGAGTAGCTGCCAGCTGTTCTCGTACTGTCAGTGCAAACGTCTACTTGTAAGAAATATGATTACAAAGTAAAATGACTATTTTAATCTAACACATGATATATCACCTTCCTCTTAATGAGCACCATTGCTTTCAAAGGAATCACTTTAAGATGCTGCATAACTATTTCACTGCTCAAAACCAGTGTGACTCTACGCTTTCACAACATCCTTCTGTCACCTGAACATTTTATTGCCATTCTATTTCTTTTTAAGTCTGATGTGGTGGCAAGACAGTGCTCTAAAATTGTTTTATTGCTTCTTATTTAAATCATCCATCTCCCTGAGAATATTGATTGGTCACCATTTAAAAATGTCTTAAATATTTAAACACAAAATTTATAATTTAAATTAGTGTTTATAGACTTTCATTGTTTGAATGAGAAACATTCCAAATAGTCTTGGGTATTGATCACTTGGTCGCCAGTTGGTGGAGCTGTTTGGGGAGGGTTAGGAGGTGTGGCCTTGCTGGAGAAAGCACATTGTAGGAGGAGGGCCCACTTATTCATCCTGGCCACCCAGAACCAAAATAATCATACAGAAAATGTATTAATTAAAACACTGCTTGGCCCATTAGCTCTAGCTTCTTATTGGCTAACTCATATTAATTTAACCCATTTCTATTAATTTGTATATTGCCACATGGCAGTGGTTTACCGGCAAAGATTCTAACCGGTGTCTGTCTCAAGTGGAGGATCCATGGCATCTCTCTGACACTGCCTTCTTTCTCCCTGAATGCCATTTAGTTTTCCCTGCCTACCTAAGTTCTGCCCTATCAACAGGCCAAGGTGGTTTCTTTATTCATTAACCAATCAAAGCAACACATAGACAGAAGGACCTCCCATACTAGCACATTACTAGCAATAGGCTTTGAGAGTGTAAGGCCTCTTTCTACTTGCAGCTCGATCTCTCTCTCTCTCTCTCTCTCTCTCTCTCTCTCTCTCTCTCTCTCTCTCTCTCTCCTTCATGTTTGTGGTTCAAGATATGAGCTCTCAGCACCCTGCTCCTGCCACTATGCCTACCACTAACTGCCATTGTTCCTCACTATGATGGGCACATATCTCTCTGAAACTATAAGACAAAATAAATTTTTGTTATATGTAATTTTACTATGATAAAATTAAAACCTTCCTTTTTATTTAAGCAGAAAAGCAGAGGTGATGTGGGAGTCCCCTCTGTGTGCTGTCATTACCATTAATGAATAAAGAAACTGCCTTGGCCTGTTGATAGGGCAGAACATAGGTAGGCAGGGAAGATAGAACTGAATGCTGAAAGAAAGAAGGGCAGAGTCAGAGGAACACCTTGGAGCCACTAGGGACAGATGTTGAGGATTTTACCCGGTAAGCCACTGCCATGTGGTGATAAACAGATTACTAGAAATGGGTGAAATTAAGATGTAAGAGTTAGCCAATAAGATGCTAGAGCTAAGAACAAGAACAAGCAACCACCTTCTCCTACAATAAACTCTTTTGCAACTTACCTTGGTCATGGTGTTTTACCATAGCAGCAAAAGTAACTGATACTTTGACATATAAAAATGTATTCAATATATCATTGCTTAAAATAATTTATCAAATAGCATATAGAGTATAATATTTTTATATAGACAGATATATAATTTTTATTTAAATCATATTTAGTAAGCAAAATATCATAGACAAGATGATGTTTATCATTTAAACTACAAACAAAACAAGGTCCCTGCCATAGAAAGTTTTCAACCTGATATGAGACATATACAATAAATAACTCAATATGTATAAACACACAATGTTGTTAGGTAAGGATACATGCTAGAAAGAAAGAAAGTAAGGCAACTACACAGGGGTATAACCTTCCTAACAGGGTAAACAACAAACTGAAGTCGCTGAGGCTGAATTATACATCAGTCACTTGAGACCAGTTTGGTTTAAATGGAGCGAGGAAAAGAATGACTGGAGAAACAGTAGGGGGGGGGGCAGAAAGCAAGTGGAGCTCATAGGCCATGTAAAGGCAGTGTTGTTTAGGTGTTGTTTCTCAAACTGTGATAGACAATTATTAGTCCTTTTGAATAGGGAAATGACCTGAGGAAAAATTTAAAAGATAATCCTGGATTCTGGGGAAAGACTGGACTATAGACCATCTTGGAAGCTAGTGATATCGTTTAACAGATTTAAAAAAAAAAAGAATGTGAGGGTGGAAAGGTGCCTCAGAGGTTAAGTGAATTTACTACAGGAGCATCAGGGTCCGAGTTTGGAACCCAGCAATTCTAACTCCAGAGATGTGGAGGGTGTAGCCTGAAGGACCAGTGGTACTTGCTGTCTGCTGTCCTAATTTCAGGTTCAGTCAGAAACCTTGTCACAAGGGAATAAAGTCTCTCCACAAATATCTTCACACACAAACTCTCTCTCTCTCTCTCTCTCTCTCTCTCTCTCTCTCTCTCTCTCTCTCTCTCTCTCTCTCTCTTACACACACACACACACACACACGTACCCATGCACACACGTGCACATACATATGTGCATACACATACACACACACACATACACACAAAAAGGGAAAGAAAGAGAGAGAGAGAGATGGTGGCAATAAGAATGTCAATATTGAAGGTAGTAAGAGCTAATCTGCTTTAATGCATTTTTTTAAGATACATAAAACGTTAACAGAAAGTATTTGTGAATTTTGGTGCTATGAATAATTTTCAGTTTCCTTTTACATGTCCCCATTGGTTGTTCATTTAGGACTAGAGGGCACAATCAACAACCCAGACCTTAAAGCCAGTAACAAACATATAGTGAGGTTGCTGCTGCCAAAAGCACAACTGGGGGTGGGGGTTGGGGTCCCTTCTAAGAAGTGATGGGCATTGGATAATGGCACAGGATAGTGTAATCTCAAGGCATAAAGACTTCCTTGAGAAAGTCAGCCTCCCAGTGAACAACTTAGCAGTAATCAGAGAAGGTAATCTTGGTTAAATTGGGAAGTGTGCCAAGAGCCTGTCAGGAGGCAACAAGCAGAGGCTAAAGCTTGCAGCAAGGGGAAGATATGGTAGCAGGCAAGATTTTCTAACAAAGCTCCGTTCTGGTTTCAAGGCACATGACAGTGAGCAGAGGTCCAACCAGACAGGTGAATACACAGAAAAATATGGCAGAAACTCTAGAAGTAAATCTCTATCAAATGTACAGAAGTTATATAACCCATTAGCAAACTGATTGAAAGACTGAGGGTCCCTTGATAAGAGATATTAGAATTCTTCATTGATAATCATAAATTACCATAATGATTTCACTCTGCAATCCCTAAAGCTGCAGATATGTCTGCCTTATAAGGCTAATTAAAATAGAAATAAGAGTCCAAGGATGCTAATATAGTCCCTCAGTTCAAAGCTCCATGAGGTAGCATGCTTACTCATCTGCAGGCTTTTCTTAGCTTATCATAAAGTACAAACTGTATGCGCACTTTTATTAGATTCTTTCCTGAAATGTTGACTCTGAGCTCATGCTTAGTGAGAATCATGTTTTACTTGTCTTTTTATCCTCAGCATATCTAGTAGTTGGTTCATAATGATGTTCTCCAGATATGAAGGGATAAATAGATGAGTGGATTTTATTCAGCCCAAAGTGCCTGTGAAAAATCAACATATAAGGGGGAATATTTTTATTTTGGCTTGTAGAATTAAAGGGTTTCAGTCATGGTCACATTGTCTTCTTTCTCTGGGCCTGTGTAGAGGCAGCACTGTGTGGTGAACAACATGGAAAGCAGCATAAGGAATCATCTCATGGCAGAAAGGGAGTTTATTGATTGATTCTAGGGTCCCAGTATCACCTTCAGGATAACACCCCTTATGAACCAACACCGTTCCATGTGACCACATCTGCCAAAGGTTCCACCACCCCTCAATAGTTCCGTCTGCTATGGACTATATCTTTGATACAGGTACCTTTAGATGACATTTAAGACACAAATCATGAGACAAGGGAGATGCTTCAGTGGTAAAGAGAAGTTACTTCTCTTAACAGAGGACCTTGGTTCAGTTTCCACCACCCACACAGTGCCTCACAACTGCCTATGACATTAGCGTCAGGGGTATCTGCAGCCCTTTTCTGACCTCAGTGGGCTCTGTCATTCACGTGGTGTACATATTTACAAGTGGGAAAAACATTTATGCACATGAAACAAATCTAAAAATAATGCTTAAAAGAGATCCAAATAATAATGGAATAGATAAAGCTAATACTGTAAGAAATTCTATTTAGTGACATTATGAAGACACTAAATTTCAAATATATACTTATATATATATAAATTTTACATTCCTCTCTATAATGTTACCTACCCAAACATAATAATTTCCTCCAGGGAAAATAACCTATAAAAATGCAGGGTAACCTAAATAGCTTTCTAACTTCCTCCTGTAATTTTATACATGTTGATTACAAATCATCTTGAGCTAGTCTTAGATCCAGTAGTTACATGACTAGCCTGTGACACTAATGTCTTCTAGAGATATAAAAATATCCTTTCTTTTTATTATTACCACGCTGTAATATTTCCTACCTAAGAGAAGTGACTGAAAGTCATGGCAGTACCAATGTACTAATAACTCTGGGTGATTAGCATTTTGATAAGATATTTGATTGGTTTGGGTATCCAGAGAGCATGGTCCCAGACCCAGCTCTGTAAATGGCAAAGTGACCCCCCACAGCTGACTTTGCTTTTTTATGGTACCATTTACTTAGCTGTACAATATATAAGTAGAGCCAGTAAATGCAAACCGTTGTTTTCAACTTTAGATTTGCATAACAGCTACAAGGACAGGAACCTATGAACATTCCACAGACATTTTGAATACTCATCTAATTACATTTTGAATATATACTTTCACATAAATTTTACATCCCTCTCCATAATATTACCTGCTCAAACATGATGGATTCTACCAAAACTACAGATGGCATGTCTTTCACACACAAAGTAGAAAGGGTCTTGGTGGATGAGTGCAGAGAAGTCTGGACACGGTGCAATTCTCGATGCAAGCCCTTGTACTTGTAAAGGAATCCCCGTAGGGACTCAAGTTCTATCAAAATTTAGCAACACAGTCACAGCAGATGAAAAATAGTTCCCAGACCAAAGGGTGTGATAAATTAAGAGAAAGAGACTTTCCTAAAACATAAGGGATGAGGTTGTGCTTTGCGATTCGGAGAAATGTAACTTGTATACATTTTTGACATATCACTGGAAATATTTAGTTAGCATATGCAGACCTGAGGGCACCATAAAGTCCACACAAGTAATACTTGAGTTAATTGTAGTCAACATACCCTCATGAGCCTCTAAATTATTCCTGCATACTTTTCCAATTAGTCTTTAGTGTAAGAAGAATTTATATTAACCACTTGCTAAAATTTTCATTTCCTCTACTAAACAATAACTTAGAGTAAATAACAATGGCCCCACACATTTTGATTAAAAGTGATCAAAATGGGGCTGGGGAAAAATAGTTCAGTCTGTCAAGAATCTCCCGTGCACACATGAGTACCTGAATTTAGATTGAAGGCACTAACATAAAAACCTTGATGTGATGCTGAGCCTTAAATCTTAGTGCTAGAGAAGCAAAGGCAGGCAGACCCCTGAAGCTCACAGGGAAGCCGACACTGCCAAATTGTCAGCTCTAGGTCAACTTATAGACCTTGCCTCACAAAACAGACTAGAGGGAAGTACCCAGCATCAATCTCTGGCTTCTACACACAAATTCACACTTGTGTGCACACTCATCAACACACATGCACATATAGAAACATGCATGTATGTATAGCACTACACACAAATAATAAATACAAAGAGTAATCATATTATTATCTTAAGTACAACGCAGAATATTTTCCATGCACCATATACACGGTCAAGAGCACTTTAGGCATCTCTTTTTGTTTAATGCTCACAATGACCCTATGAATTAGTTATCATAATTACTGTTTTACAGATGAATACATGAAGTTTACTAAGGTCAAATAACTTGATCAGGGTATTCATAGCTCATGGGTAACAAGCCTAGCATATAAATCTCAGCTGCACAATTTAAATTCTTTGCCATAGTGTTACTATTCTGTAACACATTTGTGCCAGACAAACATCTTTCCAGTAAGTATCCATTTTTAAGTAGAGTAACGATGTTTTAGTTAGGGTTTCTATTGCTGTGATGAAAAAGCAAGACCAAAAAGCAAGTTAGGGAGAAAGAAGTTTATTTGGCTTACCTTTCCATATAGTTGTTTGTTATTGACAGAAGTCACGACAGTTACTCAAACAAGGCAGGAACATGGAGACAGGAGCTGATGCAGAATCCATGAAGTGGTGTTGCTTGCTAGTTTGCTTCCCTTGCCTTGCTCAACCCATCTTCTTAAAGTACCCAGAACCAGCAGCCCGGGGATGGCACCACCCACTGTGGGATAAACTCACCCCCATTGATCACTATTTGAGAAAATGCCTTACAGCTGGATCTCATAGAGACATTTCCTCAACTGAGGCTCTGTCCTCTGATGACTCTAGCTTGTGTCAAGTTGACATAAAACCAGCCAGTATAGATGATGAACGAAGAGTTTGTGGGAGATCACACAGCAAATACTTTTTAAATGGGAACTTTAAAATTCCCTCCCATCCCACTGCCTTAAATAAACTGCTTTGTTATAGAAGTCCGCTTGTGTGTTCCCAACTGCCCAGACTTGTGAAATAACCACACAGAAAATATATTATTTACAATACTCTTTGGCCAATAGCTTAAGCATATTTCTGGCTAACTTTTATATCCTAAACTAACCCATCTGCATTCATTTGTGTATCGCCACATGACTGTGGCTTACCGGCAAAATTCTGGCATCTATCCCCGACAGGGCTACACGGCTTCTCTAGACTCCACCCTTCTTTCTCCCAGCATTCACTTTAGTTTTCCCTGCCCAGCTCTACTCTACCCTATCAGGCCAAGCCAGTTTTTTATTAACCAATGGTATTCACAGCATAGAGAGGGGAATCCCACATTACTGCATCAACTATTCATATGCATCAATTTCTATAGGCACTTCATCAGTGGGTTCAACTGGCCTTACACATAAGTGGATTTTTCTCAGCTATGATTTTCATGAGATGACAAATATTTGCGTCCTGTCCTCTGCATAAAAGAGTTCCTCAAGCATAGGATTAATGAAATTAATGAAATAGAAGCTTTGTAAATATTTTCTTTCTTAAGAAAAACTGGTAGCATCATGTACTGTCATAACACTAATGAAGCATGCATGTGGACCTCAGTGTTTGCATTGTCTCTATAAAAGTTAACAAGATTGTGGAACTTGTCACAAACACATATCTGAAAAATCTGTCCTAAGTCTTTTTAGTCACTCTCTAATTTCATTTAGAGGCTGAGATACCCATTTCCATATATATATATATATTCAATTATTTGTCCTATGAATCTGAGGAGGTTCTATGCTGGAATCACAATAAATATTATAGTAATGGCTATGATAATTTCCTGCATTGTTCAATGTGTTTTATATAAGCATTATTCCACTTTATCCTTTGCCCTAATTTGCTTTCTCTAACTGACAAAACTATTGACTAAAAGCAACTTGGAAAGAAAGGGTTTATTTCACCTTATACTTCTAAGTTATAGTTTATTATTTTTATCATTGAGAAAATTAAGGGCAGAAATTCCAGCAATAGCAGAGACAGTGACCATGTAGGAAAGCTGATTACTGGTTCTCTCTCTCTCTCTCTCTCTCTCTCTCTCTCTCTCTCTCTCTCTCTCTCTCTCTCACACACACACACACACACACACATGCACACATACATACACACTCTCTTACCCCCCCAACCAAAGCTAACTTGGAGATCATACAATTAAGTTTTGTTATTTATGTTTCTCAAATGAGAAACATAAAACCTTCAAAATGAGGTGCTATACCCAAGAATCTGGATGTGAGCCAAGACTCAAGGTGCAAAGTCTTGACTGCTGAAGACACTGACAAACAGTGATGAAGCAGGTAGCACGGAGCCTGCTTTGGGGAATTGCTTGAAGATTACATGCCTCACAGAAGCTTCTTTTAAAAATGTAACTTAGTTATTTTACATCCCAACTGCAGAGTCCCCTTCCTTCTCTCCTCTCATTACCTCCTCCTTCCCTCAGCATCCCCCAAATCGACTCCTCCTCTGCTTCTTTTTTGAAAGGGGCAGGCTTCCCTTGGGTATCAAAAGATATGGTATATCAAGATGCAGTAAAATTAAGCACCTCCATTTGTAGTGAGGATGTGCAAGACAATCCAGTATGAGGAATGGGTTTCCAAGAGCCAGCCAAAGCATTAGAGGCAGCCCCTGTTCCCACTGTTTCACATACAGACCAAGCTACACAATGGTCACCTATACAGAGGACCTAGGTTGGTACCATGCAGGCTCCCTGGTTGTTGGTTCAGACTCTGTGAGTTCCCATGAGCAAGGTTAGTTGTTTCTGTGGGTTTTCTTTTAATGCCCTTGACCTATATGGCTCCTACAATCCTTTCTCCCTCTCTTCAGCAGGATTTCCTGAGCTGGAGCTAATGTTTGGCTGTGGATCTCTGCATGTGTTTTCATAAATTACTGGATGAAGGTTCTCTGATGACAATTGGGGTCATCACCAATCTGATAACAGGCGATGTCCAGTTCAAGCTACGTATTCACTATTGATATTAGTCTTAGCTGAAGTCATCCTTCTAGGTTTGTAAGAGTTTTCCTTGAATCAGGTTTCTACCTGACCCTGAAATGCCCCCTTTCCAGTCATCTCTTTCAATTCTCTACTCCTCTATACACCCCTCAATCTGATCCTTCAAGTTCCCCTCCCCGTCTGTTCCCCAGTCCACCCAAGACATCTCTTTCATTTCCCCTTCTCAGGGAGATCCATACATCCTCCGCCTTGGGCCCTCCTTGTTACCTACTTTTCTGGGTCTGTGGATTATATTGTAGTTTTCCTATTTACAGTTTATATCCACTTATGAGTGAGTGAGTACATACCAGGTTTGTCTTTCTAGGCCTGAGTTACCTCACTCAAAATGATTTTGCTTCTAGTTCTAGTGCCTGCAAATTTCATGATATCATCGTTTTTAACAGCTGAGTAATACTCCATTATGTAAATGTACCACATTTTCTCTATCCATTCTTTGGTTGAAGGACATCTAGATCACTTACAGGTTCTGCCTATTACAAATAAAGCTTCTATTAACATAGTTGAATAAGTATTCTCATGATATGATTGAACATCCTTTGACTATGTACCCAAGAGTGGTATTGCTGTGTCTTGAAATTGTGCTGCCATAACTGTATGTCTGCATGTAGAAGAATATAATCTATCACCCTGCAGAAAACTCAAGTACAAATACATCAAAGACCTCAACATAAAACCAGATACACTGAATCTGATAGAAGAAAAAGTGGGGAATAGTCTTGAATATATTGGCACAGAAGACAACTTCCTAAATAAAACATCAATGGTAAAGACACTAAGATCAACAATAAATGTGACTTCATGAAGCTGAAAAGGTTCTGTAAGGCAAAGAACATTGTCAATAAGACAAAACGGCAGCCTACAGCATAGAAAAAAATCTTTACCAAACCCACATCTGACAGAGGACTGTTTTCCAAAATATATAAAGAACTCAAGAAACTAGACATCACCAAACCAAAGAATATATTTAAAAATGGGGTGCAGACCTAAATAGGGAATTCTCAACAGAAGAATCTCAAAGGGCAGAGAAATACTTAAAATGTTCAACATCCTTAGCCATCAGAGAAATGCAAATCAAAATGACTCTGGGATCCTATCTTATGCCTGTCAGAGTGGCTAAGATAAAAAACACAAATGACAGGTTATTTTGGAGAGGATATAGAGCAAGGGGAACAGTTCTCCCTTGCTAGCGGGAATGAAAACTTGTACAGCCACTTTGAAAATCAACATGGTGGTTTCTCAGAAAAATGGGAATCAACCTACCTCAAGATCCAGCTATACCAACCACTCATGAGCATATACCCAAAGGATGTTCAATCATACCAAAAGGAAATTTGCTAAACTTTGTTCATAACAGTATTATTCATAATAGGCAGAACTTGGATAAAACTAGATGCCTCTCAACTGGGACTGGATAAAAAAATACATTTATACAACAATGAAGTATTACTTGGAAATATCTTTTCTCGTTTTACATAGCAATCCCAATTCCCACTCCCTCTCATCCTTTTGCTCTCTCCACATTCCCTTTTTCCCACCCTCCCATCCACTCCTCAGAGAAGGTAAAGGAAGCTTCTTTTTATACACAAAACCATCATGAGCACAACTAAAAAGGCATATCTCTCCCCCAATTCCTTCCTCTCTTTCCCTCCTCCATCTCTTTACTTGCTATTGTTCATGAAATAAATCAGCTTCTCTGCCACATACTCCCATGTTGCTTATATTCTGCCCAAGTGTATGGGGCCAGGCAACCATGTACTAAACCTTTCAAAACCATCTTCCAAAATGAAAATGAGTCTTACCATTCCTTGAGTTGTTTATTATTGTAGAAAAATGTTTTAAGGTTTATTACATTTGTTTATGCTCTGGAACATTTGTTTAACAATGTAAAGATATATTCCTTTTTATGCTGCATTTGTTTAAGTCTATGAAACTGTGTTTCTTTGCCTGTCTAAAACATCTGATGGTCTAATAAATAGCTGAACGGCCAATAGGAAGCCAGGAGAAAGTATAGGTGGGGCTGGCAGACTAGAAAGAGAAGGAGAAATGAAAAGAAGGGGCAAGAGAGGCCAAGGAGCCATGGAGGATGAGTGAAAATAAGATTACATAAGTAAGAAAAGGAAAAAGTCCAGAGGCGAAAGGTAGATGTGATAATTTAAGATAAGAAAAGCTGGCTAGAAACAAGTCAAGCAAAGGTTGGGTGTTTATAAAAAAAGAAAGCGCCTCCATGTATTAATTTGGGAGATGGGTGGCAGATCCCCCAAAAGAGCAAAAGAGTAAAATAAGAATCAACAAGAGTTTATGTTAGGCTTTTTGTCACACTCATAGGAAAAGTAACTCCCTCTTGTCTGTTGCCTTGTCCTTTTATTCTTTTGGTTCTCCCCTTAGCATCCATCCCAGCAGCCCAAGCTCAGCTGTGCTGTTATTCATGGCAGCCCCATTGTCCCCACTTTCCAAGGCCATCACTATCATTGGACTACCATTTAAATGAAACTGTAAAACTTACCTAAATGAAGCACACAATTTCTCTCAAGAACGAACTTTAAAACAAACGTCAGAGTACACTATTGGGAAATACCAATTCAACATTTCCATACACAGAAGGCTTTCATGAAAGAACACATTTGACTTAGGGCTTTAGCTCAGTAGTACAACACTTGCTTACCAAATACAGGGTTCAGGGTTCAGTGTTAGTGGGATAGAAGGAAGGAGACACTGCATTTATTCTCCCATAAGATGCTGTGGATGATTTGTGAGAAGGAAAATGCACTGAGGGGAGGGAGGAGCAAAACCTTTGTCAGATGTAAATAAGATCCCATGAAACAATAACAAAATCAGCATTTTAAATTTACCTTTAACAATTATGTAAGTATTTTATTTATCACTGAAAAGAAAACACCGTAGCATTTTTATGCGAACACTAAATACTTTGTAAAAAATTCTGTCCACATATCACCCTCATATTTTTCTCTTCTCCAATTCCAAACAATTGCTACTGTTCTAATGCTAAGGTACTTCTTCACCCTACAGCCCATAGACAGTCATCTCCCTGATTCTTGTCCTGTCTAATTCCTTGCCAGAATCTGCTGATAACTCCACAGGACAAGCTCTGTCTGTGATAATCAAAGGGATGGAGAAAAGTGATTGAATTCACCATTCTCCAGCCCCACGTGGCACGCCAGCTGCAGTCTGTGCAGACCTATTACAAGTAAAAGCTGTGTTATCTGGCAGTTACCCAACTGGAAAGAACTGGAAACCAGCATTTTTAAAATGCCCTAATACAAATCTCCAATCTAGTCGCTGAAATTGATGCTATTGAAATTCAACTACAGCGACACAACCCTTTGAAAGGGGCCTGATCAAAATGCAAAGCTAAAAGTTGTCTCTGATGACTTGAGCTAAGTAGCATAAACCTGGTAGGCAAAATAAAATCTATCCTCTCAACTTTATATGGATTGAAGCAAAACAAAACCCCAAGCCACAGAATGGCAAATGTATCTCCAGACTCTAAATAGGAGGAAGAACTTAAGAGAGAACTGCAAAACCTTCAAAAGAACTGGATCTTCAAATTAACATAATTATAATACTTAAATGTAGAAACCTGCATAATACATAATAAATAAAAACAATACATAGAATCCTTATAATTACAACTGTAGAAATCGATGTGCAGAAATAAATGGGGAAGAAAACATGGCATTAAGATCCTTCTTGACTTTAGGATGCTGACACTTGAACCACTGTTTTTCCTTTATAAAATGTACATAATGCCATTAGCGTATTATTTGCTGCTTAAAGGAGTAAAGAGGGCAATATCCCCCACTAAGACTGAAGTACTCAAACTCATTATGCTTACAGAAGCGAAGGATAGCAAACGACATCTGAGGTTGCTTCTAACATTAAGCCAACTAGATCCCAAGACTCCATCTACTGCATTCATATTAAATGGTCACATTTAAAACATTAGAAGCAGGGAAGTGTTCTTCAATTGCCTAGTGCCTGGGAAATTTAACTCAATTAAAAATATTTATGAGGCTTGAACTGTACACTTCTTTCTTTGCAATGGCAATGAAATATAGAGGAATCTTGATTATTTCCCTGCAGACTGAGACCATTCAACTGAGTGCGGGCTGCTTCCTGCAAGCTCCCCTTGCTTGCATTTTCCTTCTGCTTCTCAGATCCTGCTTATACTGGATGTCATCTCTCCATTTGAAAGATGGTAATCACTTTCTAAATTCAGGTATTGATCAACGTGATTAAAGAAATACTAAGGATCTCCTACACCAACTGATGACTACAATGTCTATTTATTAACCTTCCAAGTTGGTGCTGAGCACAGTGAAAACAGAATTGCTTCATGACAGATTGAAACCATCAAGATCCAGTGCCTTTCATTTTCCTCCATATTTGATGCATGTAGTTCACATTATGGCCCAGAGGTTAATGTTTGCCTGGGCTTATGTGTGGTCACCAGTCCTCATGGGCATGACAAA
This sequence comes from Microtus pennsylvanicus, assembly GCF_037038515.1. Taxonomy (NCBI): domain Eukaryota; kingdom Metazoa; phylum Chordata; class Mammalia; order Rodentia; family Cricetidae; genus Microtus; species Microtus pennsylvanicus. The sequence continues at coordinate 57,326,847 of NC_134601.1, read as the reverse complement.
GAAACCCGAGAACCTAGTCCACTTATGCTTTTCTCACATGAGATGTATAACCTGTTAATTCCTATACTTTGTTATTGTAACAAACTCCAGTTGTTCAACATACAAACTGATTAATCAAGACCAGTATTCAAGAAATATGACTGTGTCTAATCATTGATGCCTAGATGCTCATATCAATAAAGAGATGAGCCCCAAATTTTAGTCATTGGTAATCCACTTTATGTTTCGGACCTTGGTTCCCTCACCTATAAACCAGGATGCTATGAGTTACTTCCAATCAAGTACATGGAACCAAATGAAATGCAGTCCCTTTCAACCCTAATGTATGGAGCAGTATGAAGACAGCACACCTAGGTTTTACACTACTTTTCAGTCTTTCTTCTAAATAGATGTTTAACTTTTATTAATTCACTATTTCATGATTAGAGAGATAACGTGTGCAATTAAGAATATGCCTCACCTGCCAGGTGGTGATGGTGCACATCTTTAATCCCAGGACTCAGGAGGCAGAGGCAGGCAAATCTCTGTGAGTTCAAGGTCAGCCTGGTCCAAAAAGTAAGTTTAGGACAGCCAGAGCTGTTACACAGAGAAACTCTGTCTCAAAAAAAAAAAACACGAGGGAGAGAGAGAGAGAGAGAGAGAGAGAGAGAGAGAGAGAGAGAGAGAGAGAGAGAGAGAGAATACCTCATTTGCAGAAGAACTTTTCAAATAAGGTCCCATCTAAGTTGGGCATACATAATACTTACTCCAAATATTGTCCTGTGTCCTGTTAGTGTGTGTGTGTCTCTCTCCCCTTCCCTCCTTCCCTCCCTCCACCTTTCTATCTCTCTCTCTCTGAACACACACACACACAGCTGTGTATATGTGTGTGGGTGCATGAATATAATTTATGTGTGTGTGCTCATGCATGTGCATATGTGTGCTTGTGTAAAGTAGAAAGTTGGTGTTAAGCACAACCAGGTTTTGAGAAACAAGGAATCCAAGGAAATAAAGGAAGTCTGTAGGCGGGCAATAATTGAGGTGGCACTTAGGTGAAGGAGTTCTGGAGCTGTGGTTGCATTAATAATCACAATTTCTATATATTTAATTTTCATTTCACAGAGAAGAGTGTACAGTCAGGCTTCATAAGTATTTTTAATTGATTTAAATTTCTTAGGAACTTGGCAATTAAAATATTTCTTTGCTTTCAATATCTTATCTAATACAGGCTTAATTGGTAACAATAGATTTATTCCCTAGATACAGCAGCTTAATGGTTTAGAAACAACTCCATACATATGTGAAGTACATATATATATATAATTTGTATATGTGTATTATATTTTAACTTTCTAGTTAAAATAAATAGAATAGAAACTGTCCTATTTTAACTTTACAGTTTATCTACTAAATATAATATCTGAAATGTAATGAGGTACATCTGTCTCTTTCTCCTCCCTCTCTCACATGTACAGCCACACAAAAGCAAACATTCCCACGGCAATAGCCTTAATGATATTAAAGAACCATGTTACATCTCTTTTCTTTTCAAGGACAGGTGATACTATAAACAGCTCCCAGTAAGAAACTCAACCGCAAGCATGTTAAAAGTTCAAAATTCAAAGTAGCAGTTAAAGACTACCACTATCAGTTTAAACTATGAGCTACTATGCAACATATCTTTCCCCCACAAGATAGTATTTCTCTGTGTAGCCCTGGCTCTCATGGGGCTTGATCTCTAGGCCAGGCTAGCTTTGAACTCAGCTGTCCACCTACCTCTGCCTCCTGAATGCTGGGACTGAAGGCATGTGCCACTGCCACCTGGTCCATGCAGCACATCTTTAAGAAAAAGTACAGAAATCTACTGTCTAGCCCAATGAAGCCTCACACTTGCCGTTCTTATCTGACAATAAGCACCAAATATTTAACTCACTGGTTTGGGTTGATAACTTCTCTGTTGCCTCTCACCTAGCAAGTTTGTGGCTTTAAATCCCATGTCTAACAGAGTAGAGACTGAATAGAATTACTTTTTTTTTCACTGTGGATTCGTTTTTATAAACACACACATTTACACACAGACACATGAATACACACACACACACACCATTCTCATTCTGCTTACCAGTTTTACAATGCCAAACAAATCTTGAAGGGTTGTCAAGTACAAGTGAAACTATAAACAGAGTCCAGGTATGACATTCAACCCCAGGTAGGAGACATGTACTTCACACTTAAAGATTGCCACTATCAGGTTAAGCTATAAGATGACTATAAGCTACCAAGTAAATCCATGTAGCACATCTTTTGTCCCCTGAGACAGGGTTTCTCTGTGTAGCCCTGGCTGTCCTGGGATAGGTCATAGGTCAAGTTAGTTCACAAACTGCATCCCTTTTGCTTACACGTACACAGTATTTCCTTTAAAACAATTGAAACATTTACCAGTATTTAACATGACAAGCATCACTTTTTAAAGACTCCTAGTTTTGGCTATGCATTCTCACAGGATGTGAGGATGTGGGCTACACAGCGGCTGCTCTCTTTCCATTGGGGATAATTTGTCACTGCCAATCTCTACTATCCTTCATTTAACTATGCTCCTTACTAAGCCCTTGTATGCCAGTGAGTCCATATTCATTGTTCTAAGCATGATCAGCCTTTTTAGGACAAGGTCACATTTTCCTTGGAAGTTGATAGTACAGTAGAAAAATATTGGACTCATGAATACTCTTGGTGTCCCAGGGATGTTTGCATTTTTCAGTGCTCTTATCTCAGCCCCATTCTTTTCTTCTCTTACCTAGATGACTAGAGCAGTCTTCAATTATTTCTCTACTATTTCAGACCTTTTGAGTAAGCTTCCAGATGGCTCTGTGTGAGCTTGTTTCTATAAAGCAGATCATGTGGTTCTCCTATTTGACACCTCTGAAAGATTACTCAGCCATCTACCTGCAATGTTCTGAATGTTGCTCTAAAACTTAGGCTGAAATTCAGTTGCCATTTTAACAGTATTAAAAGTGAGAGGGCATTGTGAATAGATTAAGATAAATCACCGTATCTTCATAGGAAGATATGAAGATATATTAGCTATTTGGAGATTGGGTGAGCTACAAAATAGAGGCATTCAGTACTCCTTTCATCCTTTTCTCTTTCCTTATGATGCCTTGTTCTATGTTTTAATAGAAAGACAAAGCCTCCAATCTTGGACTTCCTAACTTCCAGAACTATGGGATAAATAAATTCCACTTCTACATAAAATACTTAATAGTTCGTATTCTCTCCTGTAAACATAGATGAACTAAGATAGTACATTTGGCTAGAATCCAATCTAAACTTCCAAGCACAGCAAATGAGATATGAATTTCAACACTCAAATATGTAGGCACAAAATTTTGTTCTTATATAACATAAGACAATCACTATTTAGAGATCACTTTCCACCAGAAAGCAGAAAATAAAATTTAGCCAGCTCCAGGTGTTTTTTCTCAGTTTATTTTAGGGTTAAACACAGCTCAGGATTTCCACCTCTTTGTGTTTCTCGGTTTTGAACTAAACTCATATGTTCTAAGCTCATATGTCTTCAACACAGTCAAAAGGATTCAAGATTCATACTCACCATCTACCCTCTATCAAATGTTAGGCCTGTAAACCAAATAATGTTCTTGACTTTCATTCCCTTTCTATACTTAGGATTTCTGTAGTATAAATCTACCATAGGATGCAGCTCTACCACTCCTGGGCTTATTCCCAAAGGGTTCTGTATCCTACTACAGAGACACTTCTTGCTATCTTACTCCTCAGTCACTTGCTTAGCCACATTCACAATTCCTGATGGCCATCAACTGACAAATAAACAATGAAATTTTCTTTAGCTGTAAAGAAAATGAAATTTTCAGATAGATAGATAGATAGATAGATAGATAGATAGATAGATAGATAGATAGATAGGGAAAATATTACACTGACTAACATAACTCAGACTCAATAAAACAAATGCTACATGTTCTTTCATGTGTGGGTGTTAGTTTTGATTCTTTAGATAAGTATGTTTAAACTGGAGTGCCCATGAATGTCAGAAAACCAGTAAGGAGCCATGTGGGGAATTTCAAAGGAAGGTGGAAAAAGCATAGGAGGTATTGGGGGGAAGATGAGTAACAGAACAGAAAGGGCTTGTTGGGGTGGTGGATGATGGGAAGGCAGGGTAGAGCAGGGAGTATTACAGAACAGGCTCCAAAGCTACAGAGAAACCCTGCCTTGAAAACCCAAAAACAAAGAAAGACATTATTATGTCCAGGCAACAGTTTCCCCTCCCCCCTGCCCCCAGTCCCTCCTCATGCTTCCCTTCTCCCCCAGATCCACTCTTCCTCCATTTCTCTTTTTAAAAAAGAGCAGGTTTCTCAGGGATATCCGCTGAACATGGCCTAACAAGCTACAATAAGACTAGGCACAAACCCTCATGTCAAGGCTGACAAAGCAACTCAGTAGAAGGAAAGGGTCCCAAAAGCAGGCAAAAGAGTTAGAGACAGCCCCTGCTCCTACTTTTAGGAGTCCCACAAGAACATCAAGCTACATAACCATGAGATATATGCAGTGGACCTAGCTCAGACCCATATATGGTCCATGCTTGTCACTTCAGTTTCTTTAAATAAGTTATGCGCCTATTAGTTTGTTCTGTGGGCTGTGTTCTTGTGGTGTCCGCAAACCCTCTGGCTCCCCCAATCCTCCATCCCATTCTTCCATAAGGTTCCCTGAATTCTGCCTAATGTTTGGGTATGAGGCTCTGCATTCTACTCCCATCTACTGCTGGAGGAAACCTCTCTCATGATGACTGGCCTAGGCACTGAGCTATGAATATAGCAGAATATCATTAGGAATCATTACATTGACTTTTTTTAGTATTTGGTCTACCTTAAATCTTGACACTGTCTAGCCTCTGGTTCCAGGCCATTCAGGCAGTATAAAGCATGAACTCCTGTTGTAGAATATTATTTTAAGATGTGTTAAAATTGTTTATGCAGTGGAATGTTTCTTTAATGATGCAAAGGTGAGTTAAATTCTTTTAAGTCGTATTTGTTTAACTCTGTGAAGCTGTGTTATTTTGCCTGTCTAAATCACCTGATTGGCCTAATAAAGAGCTGAATGGCCAATAGCTAGGTGAGAGAAAGGATAGGAGGGGCTGGAAGACATAGAGAATAAATGGGAGGAGAAATCTGAGAAGAAAGGAGGAATGAGACAAGAAGGAGAGGAGATCTCGATGGATGGAGATAGAGACAGAGACCCACACTGGAGCACTGGACTAAGCTCCCAATGTCCCAATGAGGAGCAGAAGGAGGGAGAACATGAGCAAAGAAGTCGGGACCACGAGGGGTGCACCCACCCACTGAGACAGTGGAGCTGATCTTTTGGGAGCTCACCAAGGCCAGCTGGACTGTGACTGAAAAAGCATGGGATAAAACTGGACTCTCTGAACATGGCGAACAATGAGGGCTGATGAGACGCAAAGGACAATGGCATGGGGTTTTGATCCTACGTAATGTGCTGGCTTTGTGGGAGCCTAGCCAGTTTGGATGTTCACCTTCCTAGATATGGACTGAGGGGGGGAGGACCTAGGCCTTACCACAGGGCAGAAAACCCTGACTGCTCTTTGGACTGGAGAGGGAGGGGGAAAGGAATGGGGGAGGGGGAGGAGGGTGGGAGGAGGGGGAGAAGAGTGGGAGGAGGGGGAGGGAAATGGGAGGTTGGGAGGAGGTGGAAACTTGTTTTTTTTCTCCTTTTCTCAATAAAAAAAAAAGAAGGAGAGGAGGACATCAGGGACCAGCCACACAGTCACACAGCCAGACATGGAATAAGAAAGAAAGAAAAGATATACAGAAATAGACAAAGGCAAGATTGGGCATGTACAAGGTGGTAAGGCAGTAGATGTGACAGGCTTTGTTGACTTCCCATGGGAGGCCTCACCCTTTTTGAAAAATGGATGGGGATGGGGTGGGGAGAAGGTGGGAGGAGGATAGGGAAAGGGACCTGGAATCAATATGTAAAATAAGATTGTTTTTAAAATTAAAAAGAAAGAGAGAAAAAATAAAATAAAATCTTCTGCAAATAGAGAGAAAAATCAAAAATATACAAAGGTAAAAACTCAGAGGCAAAAGTTCCATTTGCTTGGAAAGTCTTTATCCTAATCATTTCCTCTGAGGTAATATTTATCTCTGCTGTTGGGATGTTTCTTGTATGCAGAAGGATGGATCCTGTTTCCACATTCATTCTATAAATGTGTCATTTTTTTAGGAAATTGAGTCAATTGGCATTGAGAAATATCATAACCAGTGATTGCTAATTCCTGTTATTTTGTTGGTGGTGGCAATTGTGTCTGTGTTTTCCTCCTTTTGGTTTTGCTGGTGTGAGATTATTTCCTGTGTTTTCATGGATTTAGTTAACCTCCTTGGTTTGGAGTTTTCCTTCTAGTACCTTTTGTAGGGCTGTATTTGTGGATAGATATTGTTTAAATTTGAATTTGTCATGGAATAACTTATTTTCTCTATCTATGGTGATTGGAAGTTTTGATGAATTGTAGTTTGGGCTGGCCTCTGAGTCTGTAATGTAACATGGAGGGGGGCTAGGCCTGCTTGTTTGGGTTTCTGTCCTGCCCGGTACCCCACAACTGTTTAGCCCCAAAGAAAATCACACATAGGTCTCCATAAATTATAAGCTGATTGGCCCATTAGCTCTAGCCTCTCACTGGCTAACTCTCACATCTTGATTGACCCATTTTTCTGATCTATGTTAGCCATGTGTGATGGAGGAAGATCATTGGTTAAAAATATAAAGAAACTGCTTGGCTGGCCCTCATAGGTTAAAACATAGGTGGGAGGAATAAACAGAACAGAATGCTGGGAGGAAGAGGAAGTGAGCTCAGACTCGACAGCTCACCTCTCAGGGACAGACGCCTCGGAGAGACGCCATGCTCCGCTCTCCTGGGGAGAGGCGATTCAGCTCCAACCCAGGATGGACATAGGCTAGAATCTTCCTGGTAAGCGCACCTTGGGGTGCAACATAGATGATTAGAGATGGGCTAAATTAATATGTGAGAATTAGCCTAGAAGAGGCTAGATAGAAATGGGACAAGCAGTGTTTAAAAGAATACAATGTCCGTGTAATTATTTCAGGGCATAAGCTAGAGCTAGCCATGTGGGCGGCCGGGGTACCGGGGACGCAGCCCCACCGCTCCTATTACTACACATGTGGCTCAGTACCTTTTTTCAGTGGGGCAGATCACATCCTACTGCTTTGGTGGTCTGGGCAGGAGTGGGAGGAATCAGCTTCCTCCTTCTCAGAATTCTCCTGTTCTCATCACATCATTTCTACTTCCTGTCTCATTTTTCCTGCCTATATTTCCTGCCTGGCCAATCAGCATTTATTTAAAACATGATTGACAGAATACAGACAATTCTCCTGCACCACTGTAAGACATCTGCCCAGGTCATTCTGGCTTTTCTGGTCTCCTTTGAGAAGTCAGATATGATTCTAATAGGTATGCCTTTATATGTTGCTTGACCTTTTCTTCTTGAAGCTTTTAATATTCTTTCTTTATTCTGTATGTTTAGTGCTTCGATTACTACGTGTCTTTGACAGTCTTATTCATTTCCTTCACCTAACCTATTTGTTTTTACTTGGCTTTCTTTGTGGGGTTTATTTATTTTCTCCAATTTTTTGTTTTTTTTTTCTTGACTTTTTTAGGGGATTTTTTTCCATTTTCTCTTTTAAGGACCTCTATCATCTTCATAGCATTACTTTTAAGGGTGTTTCTTGTGTTTCAACTCTGTTGGAATATTCAAGGCTTGCTATAGTAGGAAAGCTGGATTTTGGTGGTGACATAATGCCCTGGCTGTTGTTGGTTGTGTTCTTAAACTATTGTCTAGGCATCTGGGTTTGGGGTTATTACAGATCTAGGTGCTGATTTCTGAGTTTTTCTTTTTTAGATGGGTGTTTTTTCTCCCCTCCTTTGTTTCCCCTCTGGTCTTCTGGCTGGAGTGCTCTGTGGTTGAGTAGCAGGCTTCTACCAAAGAGGGGTGGAATCCTGGTGGCCTCTGTGTCCTCTGGTCCAGCTGGGGATCCTCCGCAGGAGTTGGGGGCCAGGACATAGTGATGGGGAAGGGTGTTGGAGGATAGGCTGGGTGGGCACTGACTGGGGATAGTGTTGGGGCAGGTGGGCTAACTGCAATTCTTGTGGCCAGCATGTCCTCTGGTCCTACAGAATACCTCTGTCTAAGCTGGAACTGGGATATAATGAGGAGGAGGTGAGGGCTATTTGGAGGTGGGCAGGTCAAGCACTGAAAACATGGGGGTAATTTTCGGGCAACTAGCCTGCCTGGTTCTGACGGCCAGCATGACCTCTGGTGGGGCAGGAAGCTTCCACTAGAGTTTTGGGCCCATATATGATGACAAGGTGAGGAAGGGTGGTTGGGGTAGGCTGGGTGGCACTGAAGGAGTGCTGTGGTCTGGAGGCAGGGGATTTACCTGGGGTCCCGAGTGTCAGCATGACCGCTGGTAAATCAAGGGCCTTCTGCCAGAACTGTGAGCAGGAATCTCTAGGTACTATTTCTAAAAAATTGCTACTTATTTTATTCTTTTACAGTATCCATCCTTATCACTAGGAGAATAATGCTAAGTTTTAAGAATATATTAGTATATTTTTCCTCAAAACCTATTATTATGGGTTGGCTCGAAAGCAAAATAGTTGGTGGATGAGAAAAGTTGCTTTACATGCTAGCTTCATCTGTTTATCAGAGCCTTTTGCAACTATCTACATACAGACACACACACACGGAGGGGGTGTTGCTACAGCTGGAGGCACACATAAAGAAGCATAGGGTGCTATGGAAAGGCTTAATAGGGAAAAGTACATGAATGCAACTTTACCAAGGCAGATCTATGTGAGGAAGTGATATTTCAATGCTGAGACTATGGCACAACTGAGTCCCACCACGATTCCTTTCCATGGACACATTTATAATACATAAGTTAACACAAGCACTTTCCAACAGCGATTTCAACATGTCTTTCAAGTACTAGACCTTTTTAGAAATGCCTGAGGGGTAGGCATGGGAAATTAAGGGGGTTTAGAAGGCAGAGTAATAACACTTAAAATAATGTTACCTAAAGGTGTCCATATCCCCATTCTTGATAACATGTACATCTTGCATGACAAATGCATGCATTGCAAATATTAAGCTTCAGCATCCTGACAAGTTTATCTGGCTTCTCCAGGTAGGTTCAATTAAGTTACAGGGCTCCTTGAATGTTTAGAAACTTCTCAGTTGTGACCAGAAATGGGGTTGTAAAGGTAACATCTGTTGGCTAGGGCAGCAATGGCTTTCAGGATGAAAGGAGGAGGTCATGAGCCAAGGAACTTGAACAGCCTCTGGAATCTGCAAAATATAGCAAACAGATTCTCCCTTTCAGCCCTACTGGCACTGTGATTTTAGCAGAGTGACCTTCACAGGCACAGGCGTAGGTAGGAAATTTGCACTGTTGAAAGTGTATTGTGCTTTTGCTATGGAAACCACAGAAAAACACTAGCATTCCCTTATTATATAACCCCTTTACTGATTCTAACAGAGTGGCTCGAATTTAAATGTTTTCTACACTGGTGTTCTATAGAAAAGTCTACTTAAAGTCAAGGTTTCAACATAGCCTGCTGGTCATTTCCCTCAAATATGCCTCGCCACCTTTTCTCCTGTTGTTGCCCTAGCTAGACTTCCTTATTGCAACTACTCAGATTTGTTCCTCATCCTTCTAGTCACACCTCGAAGATAAATTTTCTCTAACTGTGCCCACTCGACAATCCCAGATAAAGTCCACCCATCTTTCCTCTGTGCTTCATTGTGCATTGTGTGCGCTTTTCTTACTGAATTGACTAATTGACTAATTGTAATTGTAAATTGACTAATCCCACCGAAGGACCAGAATCTGGACCATTGATTATCTACATCTTTTTTGACTAATTAACCTTTTCTTTTGCAGGGCTATACTAGAACTCAGGACCTTATGCATATGAGGCAAGAACTGTCATCACCCAGACACTTATGGTGCTTTCTGTAAAATTGTTAGGATATTTGAATTAATAAAATGATTACTTTGGTTGTTTTTTATAAATGTATATCATATATTTTGGTCACTCCATGTTCCTCTCTGGTGTCCTCCCCTCTTTCTCTTTAAGAAGGTACCTAGTAGAGTGTTTTTCCAGGTACATTCTTCTTCTCATGTTTACATGAGCCTCTTATATGTTTTCAGTCATTCTTTGCTTCTATCTTTCGTAGCAGTTAATGCTAACACAATCCTGTATTGATTTATTTATGTCTTTAATGCCCATCTTCCCAGTAGACCATGTTTACTGACAACATGTCAGTCCTGTTTACTATATGGTACCTTCAGCATCTGCCACAGTATAGGCAAATAGCAAATATTTCGAAAATCAATGCATTGTTGAACACATTCTGCTCAGTTTCCTAGTATATAGGAGACTAAGGTCTATTTGCATAAGCATGAATGTCAGGGGTCACAGAAAGCAGACTGCCGCAAAGGGGCTAGAGATCATTTCTACCCACTGTCTCTGTACTCACAGTATCCAACCGCTCTGTTCCTAATAGGAAGAGCCAGGCCTCATCTCACTGAAGCAGCTGTTCACTCCCAAGAGAGTGACTAAAGGGAGTCCTGGCACGGAGCTCTGAAAGATTGCCAACTTCCAGTACAACTTGTCACTGTATATTGGAGACATTTATGTGAGAAAATTAGTAAGCCTTCTGTGCATCGAAAGTGACCCAAATCCAGAGCATTCCTATTGAGATAGATCATTGTTGTTTGCTAAACTTCATCAGAGAATATGATTTTCAGTTTCCGCAATCAAATCAATACAGTGAGCAAACCGTATTGGATACCGCATATTGGACAGCTTCTAATAATCAGGATGGTTTGCTAACTACCAGGTTGCTACAGATAAACTGTTCATAAGTACATATTAGGAAGCCCCAGTGAGAAGTGTGCTCCTTTGCAGCTGTTACATAATATACCTGCACCTACAGCAAGGATTTGTTGTAGACAGATTAGTCTGTTTTTCCTTAATCATCTCTCCCAGTGTTGGCTCCACCTAAAAGCTCACAGTGTTCCCCCAATTTAAAGCTGTCTTCATGCCCATGCAGTAAACAATGAAATGTCTCAGGGATGGGGGTGTACCACAGCAGTCAGGTATGGTCTTAGCATACACAAGACCCTGAGTTTAATCCCCAGTATAACATAAAATGTAAAACTAAGTAAGATATTTTTAAAACTTTATATAAGTGAATGAATGTTTTGCTGGTGTGTATGTATGTTCGCCATGTATATACCTGGTGTCTTCAAAAGTCAGAAGTCTTCAGATGCCCTGGAACAAAGCTAGAAATAGTTGGGAACCACCATGTGGATGCTTGGAATTGAACCCAGCTCCTCTAAAAGAGCAATGAGTGCTCTTAACTGCTAAGTTATCTATTCAGACTCTAAAGTAAAAATTTTAATTAAATATTTGGAAATGAACATTCTAGTTTCTAACTGTAATAAGATGATATGATTCTAAATTGAGAAAAGGATTGAAAATGTGTGAGTTTTTTATATGTTGTGAGGATGGGGAAGAGTTTGAATCATGCAGAAGAAATAACGATGAGAAGCGAGTGGAAAGTTGGCTTTGTGACAGAGGTAAGATATGACTACAGGTAAAATGTCCAACCTCAGGTTTTCCTAAGGACACCCAGCCTGACCACTTCCTCCCACAAATAAATTTTCATATGACAGAGTCTTCTTAGAGGCTTAGGGATATGGATCAGAAGCTAAGAGCACTGACTGCTCTTCCAGAGGACTATGCTCTACTTCCAGTGCCTACACGGCAGCTCACGATTGTCTGTAAGTACAATTACAGGGATTCCAATGCTCTCTTCTGGCTTCTGAGAAAATGAGGCATGCCAAGTGATGCACAGACATAAAAGCAGGCAAAAGACCCAAATACATAAAATTATTTTTTTAAAATAATAATGTTTTCTTCTGGGAAAGTGACAACTCCTGTTCTTTTTGATTTTTAATTTTTTATTCATTTTACATACGAATCACAATCCCTCCTCCCTCCCTTCTTCTCACTCTTTCCCCCACCTCCTCCCTGCACTGCATCCCCATTCACTCCTTATTAAGAGTAAGGCCTCCCATGGGGAGTCAACAAAGCCTGGCACATAAAGTCTAGGGAGGACCAAGTCCCTCCCCCCTGCATCAAAGCTGAACAAGGTGTCCCTCCATAGAGAATGGGCTCCAAAAAGCCAGCTCATGTACCAGGGATAGATCCTGGTTCCAGTGCCAGGGACTCCACAAATAAACCAAATCACATAGCTGTCATCCACATGCAGAAGAAGGCCTAGTTCAGTTCCATGAAGGCTCCCCAGCTGTCAGTCTAGAGTCCTTGAGCTCCCACTAGCTCAGGTCATCTGTCTCTGTTGGTTTCCCCATCATGATATTGTTACCTCCCCTGCTCATATAATCCCTCCTCCCTCTCCTCGACTGGACTCCCAGATCCCGGTCCAGTGCTTGGCCCTGGATCTCTGCATCTCTTTTCATCAGTTACCAGATAAAAGTACTCTGATGATAATTATGGTAGTCACCAATCTAATTAGAGGGGAAGGCCAGTTCAGGCACCCTCTCCACTATTGCTGAGGATATCCTTGTGGGATTTGCCTAGCACCAGGTTTCTCCACTCTCTCAGGCCCTCTCTCAGAAAAAGTTCAAAGCTGATCATGTTTCCAACAGTTCTTTTCTATGGCCTCTTCTAGGCAGTACTCTTCCCATTTCTTTACTTGGACTCCAGGTAAAGAATTCAAAGACTCTAAAACAGCCATCTACTTGGTTTTATGTTTTATTTTGAAATAAAAATTGATACCTGTTAAAAATACGTGAGGTGAGGCATCGGGGAATTGGTAGAAGGGCAATTGGGAATAGGAATAAGGGTGTAGTTTTAGATGGATAGAAAGGTTGCCACAAATCCTTAAAATCAGGCATCCATCACCTTAATCTAGTAGTCAATTTTTATACCATTAATGGTGAGACCGTTTCCTGATGTAATACAGAACAGAATTCCCAATGTCATTAATAGTATAAAGTAAACATAAATGTTTGGCTTGAATCTGTGAAAAACTTTTCTACAGCCATGGGGAAATTTGCCAAATAGCACATCAAGTTCAAGGATGCCTAGAAAAAGACTGGCCTAATTTCTTAGTTTCCTTCCATCCCACCCCTCCTCTCTCATCTCCATATCCCTGTCTGTCCTCCTTTTTAGGTTCTAGGGATCAAGCCTTGTAAATGCTAAGACTATGTTCCACTACTGAGGTAAGCCATTAGTAAAAATAAAATTCAAGTATGCATTGGCATTAAATAATATTATTTTTGCTATATTTGTGTGATTTTGACACTGGAAGAAAAATATTCATATTTGTAGAGAGGTTCCAAAATAAAATATGATGCCTATAATGCACTTTATCATAAAACAAAGTTCTAAAATGTATACCATCCCTATTATTATATATTTCTTATGATTAAATATAATTTAGCCAGATGATTTCAGTATAGATAAAGGATCATAGTTTGAACTTTGCTATGTAAAAGACCCTAAGTATACTTCTAAAATATACCAAATGGAGTTGCAATGGAATATAATATTGAGTTAGTTTACTAAAGACATTCTACCATTTGCGTTTTTGTACAGATGAGTGAAAACTGGTACATTTTATTGATTTAATAGTTGAAATAGATCAGAGTATATGTAGTTGTATGAATAAATATTTAAAGAGAGAATATTAAAACTCATGGTAAATGAATAACTACTTAAATAATGCTGTTTCTAAAAACACAACACAAAAATACAGTCATAAGTTAGTTAATGCTACCCCAAGTATAGAGAGTCCAATAAGATATAAGTTCTTATAACTCATTAGAAACAATGGTAGGAAACCTAAGGCCATGGGTTCTATTGCCTACCCAGATTCTGTATTTGAATGCCAGTTCTGTCACCTCTCAACTGAGTTTTACAGGAAGCAGTTACTTTGGGAAATGCAGTTTCATCATTTATAAAATAGTAAGTGTATTTACCTCATAGGGTCATTTTGTGATTAATGAAACACTGGATATGAAATGTTTAACACAGCGTCTGGGACATACTCAGCAGTCAGTTGATGGGCACCATTTTCCCTCATCTCTAAATAGCTCTTAATCACTGATCCATTGATAGACTTTGAAGAGACCATTATCTCTATGAAGGTGAATGTAAAATTTTGTGAACTCTTATTTTTCGAAATGAAGGTCCTTAATTTTTAAATACTCTCTCAGAGGTCAACAAGCACCTCACACAGTTAAGATTCCCTGCCCCAAAAGCATTAACATGTCTAGTCAATTGCAGATATATACTGTAACTATGGGAACAAATGGAGGCTGATTGCCACATATTATATGTGTCCTGTCAAAACATTGTTGTCATCTCATCTAACAACACTTGGATTTGCTAAGTATCAGCAGCCAAGAGTAAACAGAAAGATTGATGAAAGACAGGTCACTGTGAGACCTACTCTTAGGAGCAAGCTCAGCAAGATGGTACACAATAGGCAGCTGATACCATGCCCCCCCCCCCAATCTAATACTTATTCGCTCCAAAGAAGGTAGCCCTGATTAATGCCTTGTTATAACATTTTCAAAGGTCAGCCTATACAATGAAAGGATCCATGCCCTAACTGCATCATTTAGAAAGACCATATTTGATTAGGAAAAGAGCACGGCACTTTTCTGAAATTCACATGTCACCCAGATGTTCTGCCTTCTTGAAAATGTTAGTATTTCAAACCTCTTGGTAATCATACTTGAGGAACACCATTTTGCTATGGCCCTGTTGTTCAACAGGGCCATAGTACATATCTCTTAAGGGGGGCTATATGATTCTGACATATCAGTAATATTCATCCTGAAGATGCTATGTTTTTTTTTATTTTTACTACAACTCCACTTTATCATTGTCATGGGATGGTTTCACATCATAATTTATGTTCTCGGATGTAGAAAATTTCTGGTCAGATGGTATGAACTTAGAGCAACAGAATAAAACAGACAAAATAGTTCGTTTGGAAGGCATGCACAGAGCATGATTTGGGGTAAGGCAAGCAATTTGTACAATTGACAACTACTTACTGTGCACCAACTGAGTTCTAGGCATTATATTACATTCAAAGAGCCCATAGTAAAAACATTCTTTCTATCATCAAGAAGACAGGCATGTAAGAAGAGGATGTCAATACACTATCATAAAAGGCATTAACAATAGGATATACAGGATACAATAGGATATACACGATACTGTATAACTCATCAAAAGAGGCTTTGTTAGGGAGAACACATCTAAATGTATTCAGAGCACATGTGTATGGAAAAATGTTATAAACAAAGGAGATTACATGGATACATGCTTGTGGGTAAAAGATACATTTAAGGAATACCAAGTGATTGTATGGCTGTTCTCTAAAGATCAAGAGAGGAATTTCAGAGCATGAAGTTTTTAACAATCACTAATAAGGTGTTGATACTATTTAGAAAGAAAAAGAACTTTAAATTTATTTATTTAGTATTACTTGGAGGGGCATGTGCCAAAATGCATGTATGGAGGTCAAAAAACAGCTTGGCTAAGTTGGTTCTCTTCTTCTATCTTTAGATGAGTTCCGGGAATTGAACTAGGGTCTTCAGGCTTGTGCAGCAAGTGCTTTTACTTGCTGAGCCGTCTTGCCCACCCTGGCATAAGGAACTCTTAAAGAGTTGTAAGCCATACAAACATAATAACAAATGACTCTGAGATAATACTGGTTGTACTACACCAAATAGATTGAAGTAAGGGAACATGTGAAGAATGGGGGCAAATTGGAAGTGATCCAAGCAAAAGATGGTGTGCTACGAATTCAGTGCTCTAATACTCTTGCGGGTGCTGCAGCAAGCCTTCAGTAACTACCATTCAAACCAAGGCATTCAATACTACCCCTGATCTCTGCAGGTAGCTGATGCCCAACATGAGGCAATGAAGGAATTCAGACTTGTGCTTATCCCTCACCTCAACTGAAGACAACATTGAAGGACCACCTCAGCTTGTGAGCTCCCCATGGAACCAGCATAAGTTATTGTTGGGATTGTACCCCAGTTCAAGCTACTCCTTCTGTCTAATTTTGCTTTGCCTATTCCCTTGCTGGTTTGTCCCTGAGAGTATTTCTTGATATATTTCCTATATTCAAACCTGTGCCTCCACATCTTTCCAAGGGACCAGATCAAAGGTAGAACCTCAGCAGTGCCTATCTACAAAACAAGAGGGCTGCCAGGCTGCTTTGCTGTAAGCACTTTCTATCTTCTCTACCATTTTGTGGACTTTGGGATTCTTTGACAATTCTTGCAGCTGTTGGAAAACAGCAGGAAACTAATATGGCAGACGTTTAATTTTAGCAACCCCAGCAGGACTCACCACAGTAATTAGAAATGTTTCACAACATACCACCCACAAATCTTGGACCCAGTTGGGGTTGACAGTGTCTACTTTCAGAGATATAAAATTCTTTATAGCATTCATGCCAAAGCTTGCTTCTCATGAAAAATACTGCTATTCCCTGCAGACCGGCAGGAATAGTGCAGTTATCTTTTGCTGATACCAGAACTAAAGCAGTAAGTCCGGTGCTTTTTAAAATGTGCAGCAAAGCTAAATATGTGATTAATATATCAAGATGGATATTGCTAATATGTCTTTCTTCCCCTCTCAAAAAGTTTCTCAGTAAAATACAAGGGAAATGCCGGGTTCTTTCATGAGTTATTACAGCTACTCCTCACTTTTATCAATGGCAGTCCGTTCCTAAACTTTAACTTCTGAGATTCTGCGCACATCAGCACAGAGGCTTCACAGCAAATTTCTGTGATTGATGAAGGACATTTTAATATAAAGAACTCCCAGAAAGCATGTGTTTATAAAGTGGAGTACCGATTTTAGAATCAGAGGGACAAAGAACTTCCAAAAGGTAGTCAGGGAGTTTTCATCCTAGCATCTCTGGGAATTTGTGGTATCCAGGGGATCTGTGAAGCCGAAGAAGTATGTGCAAAATTTATTGGAGAGATGTTGTAACTTTTATTAGACTATGAAATCTAATATGCAGGAGGTCTGTAGGCCATGAAAGCCTAAAACCATTATCTACCCCAAGTCCTGCTTTGTGCTTCAAAGTAAAGTTTAAAGAAATGAAGTTCCAATGACTTATCCAAGGTGGACCACTTTATTAGATGCTCTGCTGGGACTATCTTGTTTGCTTCCCAGGAAAATCCAGCAAGCTCTCTGCATCATTCATAGTACATTAGAGTTCATTCCCACTCTCTCTCCTCACACCACTTACCTGCTATCACAAAAGGAAATAGAAGCTTTCTGCTAAGCTGAGTGACTTCTATAATACCTCCTTATTTAGCTAGCATTTCGTGGCTTTTCAGGGCACTTCCCTGTACTTGATTACATTTGATTTGAGCCTCAAAAACCTTTTCAAGGGGAGAAGTTATGAGGAAAAAGCACAAGAGTCTGGAACAGGACTACCTGCTGTGGAATGACTTAGCCAGCGGGTGAGACGCCCTAAACAAGTCATTTGGTAGATTTTTGTGTCTCGGCTTCTTCATTCACGTGACGAAGATAATAATGGTATCTATATAAGTAATTTATTCTAAAACTAAGTAGATTATTGCATGGAAATCACATAGTTTATCCCACCGTAGAGTCCACATTTAATTAACATTAACTGTCACCATGAGGAACATTTGATGCTTACCAATGGAAGGCTCAAAAAAAAAAACAGTTGATGCATATGACTTCCTTTTTAATCCTATGCCCAAACTTTTACAAAGTATAACATGTAGAATTCAGAGTATAAATATAACAACTACAAAGCAGTCAATCTTCCATGATTAACACAGCTATTAATTTATTTATGTTTAGCAATAAGCCAGATGTCATGCTAGCATGTCTAATGTGTAAAATTCTAAATCTGTCCCAAGAATCACTTCTCATTCCTGTTTTTAAGTTCACAGAAGAGAAAATCTAATCAAATCATTGAATGCATTCTATTAAAGCCTCTTTTGAAACCACATTGCTCACATCCCTCAAAGAATATTTTTAAATAAAGAAAACATCTTGAGTATGCTCAACGATTTGAGGGCAATTTGTTCTAAATAAAATAATATGTCATTTTAAAACTCAAACCTCCTCCATAAAAGCTCAAAAAAACGTCCATGTCACATTCTCAAATGATCGTTAAGGCCTGGACTTAGGGTGTGATTACATCCTGGCTAAAAGAAGAAGGAAATGGCAGTGATCACTTTGGCTGTGTGAACATAGAATTCCCAAATGCACATCAGATGTAGAGGCCTTTTAAATGACCTTCTCCGTTACCATAAAGCATTTTATAAACTTCTCTACGTGAGTCCCTTTGTGCTAGGTGGGCTAGTAAACTGTGAAATGCATCCCTTTTTGGCAAGAGCCCCCTGAGGCCAGTGTGCATGTTCTTCAGAGATAGATTAATAAGTTATAATGTGAAAAACAAGGGAAAGCCTATAGCTCTTTATTTTACCCATTCTGCTACTTTGCAAGTTTCAGTACACATCTTTCTCAAAAGGCTGTCTACACTTGGTTGTTCTTAGCAGAAGACTAGCTAAAATGGTTGCATTAGGAAAGTGGGGATATTATTTTCTAACCTCAACTTTACTCCCCAGTAAAACCATCCATGTTTTTCAGTGCCCTGAAAAATTACAGTATCAATCAATGGCTTGAGTAATATCTATACCTTCCTGTAAAAGAACAATTCAAATGAAGATATTTTGGCAAACAAGAATCTAGTCTTGACTCTGTTTGTATTAAGCCCAAAACGACATAATCTGATGTGCTTATAAGGTTGAAAAGAGGTTGTTTATATGACTTATATCCAGAAGAGGAGAATGCTGAAGCCTGGATCAGGTGTAAGACTTAAAAGACCACGATTGTGGTCCAAACTACTTATAGTGCTGGAAACCATCCATTGGGTTAATCTACACAGACACGTGTGACCTGCACTTCAAGACATGTCCTGGCTCAAGGCAAAAAGACAGTAGTATGACAGAAAGGTCACCAACTAGATTAAGCATCCGGACTCTGAAGACTACTGCTAACTCTGCTGCAATTTATCTGGTGACCTTATAAAAGTTACTTCTATCTGGAACTGTTTTCTCATCTATAATATGAAATATAGAGATGATATATAATATGAGATAAAATTACATTCATTAGCCAGTTATCACACACCAATATAAAGAGCCCCAAACCAGCAAATCATGGAACTCATATGTGGGGATTCTAACATCCCATCAGCTATGTCTGCATCTCTAAACAGAAGAGCCCACTTAGCAACCTGATCTCACAGTGATTTAATATCTGCCCTTCCAGAAGTGGGTCTTCAATGTTTATGCTGGCTATTCCATTTGCCATTCCTTTAGCTTCTCCATAACAGGTACCATTTAGTACCTATTGAATAGATGTCATATACTAGCCTGGGTAGACATTCTAGGCCCTGAAGTTACTTCATTCATTCATCTGTTGGTTTGTTGATTCATTCTGGGGCACCAACCCATGTGTATCATGAGCCTGCTCACCCTTCATGCTAGCATATTAGCGTCCTAGATTTAGGCCTCTATTAGAGGTGTTCACTGTCTAAATCACACGTTTACTTCTATACTCTTATTCTCCAACTCCCTGATCTATTTTGCATTGACTTTCCTAGTTTTCTCGAGCATACCATTGCCCAAGGAGCCCATCGTTTTCAGACTTTTCCAACTCCATCTCAGAGTCTGGCTTATTGTCCCAGAGTTTTCCTGATGCACAAAAAGCTGCCCTTTAAACTTAAGATGTAAGTGGGCAAGAGAGTCTGGTCTTACAACCCTTCCTGGAATGTTCGTGTAGGGACCAAAAACAAGTTTTGTGACTATAGTACTATTTTGCATCTATACAAAATGATGTGATGGAAGTGTCCCACTGATCAGACCTGGCCATCATGTATCATTATTGTGCTGATTTGTTGATACCTATTGTGATGGCTAGTTTTCTGTTATCTTGAAACTTGATACAAGCTAGAGTCATTTGGGAAGAAGGAACTTCAACTGAGAAAATGCATCCACAAAACTGGCCTGTGGAGAGGGAAGGGGAATGGAGGGAGTGAGAGGGAAATGGGAGGAGGGGATGAGATGGAAATTTTTTATAAATAAATAAATAAATAAACTGGCCTGCAAGCAAGCCTGTAGGGCATTTCGTTAGTTGATGATCGATTTGAGAAGGCCTAGTTCCTGTAGGTGGCACCACCCCGGGCAGGCTTGTGTGAGAAAGCAGACTGCAATCCATGAGGAACAAGCCCATAAGTAGTGTTCCTCCATGGTCTCTGCTTTAGTTCCTGGTTCCTGGTTCCTGCCTTGAGTTCCTGGTCTGATTTTCCTCTGTCTGAGAGTGTAAGTGAAATAAAACCTTTCCTCCCCAAGTGCTTTTTGATCATGGTGTTTTATCACAACAGAAACCCTAACCGAAATATCCATGGTTTTCAGTCTGATAAGCATTAAATCACTCTTTCATAAGACTTATGACAACTACCTCTCTTTTTCTATGTATAGTCTCAGGTCCCACTGTACTGACTCCATATCATTAATGTGAAATAAAAAATGAGTTCTTGATTTCATATTATTTCTAAACTTTCTTCTCCACTCACAGTTGAATGATTCCATAAATCTCTTTAGGTGTTTTTTAAAGATTCAAACTTATTTTTTATCTTGACTGTTTTATTATATGCATATGCATGTGTGCCTAGGTATATGCATGTATACATGGAGATCAGAAGAGGGCACTGGATCCCTTAGAACTGTAGTTACAGGTGATTGTGTGCTACCATGTGGGTGCTGGGAACCAAATTAGGGTTATCTGCAAGAACAATTAGTTCTCTTAACCTCTGTGGCACCTCTCCATACCGCAGGCATATTTTTAAGATTCCAGCTGAAGCAGGCAAAATCCTGTAGAAGCTTCTCTCTGTTGTCTATAACTCTCTGATTATTCTATTACACACAGACCTAAGCTTGATTGTGAAGGTACTTTGTAGAATTTCTTTTCCGAAACTTATGTTGGGGACATTTATCTTGAATTATCCTGGTAGGCCATTTGCTTCCATGACCTCTTAAAATAGATAATCTTTACTATATAAAGGCAGAAGAGGTGGAAGGAATGAGGCAGAGGAGGAAGTCAGAGAACTTTAAGGAACATGAGGGCTAGTGTTGACCATGAAGATGGTCACTAAGCAATCTGTAGAAATTGAGAACAGCCTTCATGCCTGTAGCAAACAAAGAAACAAATATTTCAGTTCTTAACATCACGGAATTAAGCCTAATGGAGCCTCCCTTACAGATTTCGAAACAGAATGCACCCTCTCACCTTGGCATTGCCTTGCGAAACTCTAAGCAGTGGCATCATCTGTATCATATTGTGCCAGCCTTAGATTTTCAGAACTGTGAAATAATTTGTGTTATTTTAATTCAATATATTTTTATCACTTTAGAGTAGATGTAGACAACTAATATATAAGATTTTTCTCGGTGTTCAGTATTATTTTTTCTTTATCATTATAGTTAAAAATATTTTAAGCTAGTAAGCATATCAATATTTTCTAGCCAGTCAGAATGGTGCACACCTTTAATTCTAGAACTCAGGAAGCAGAAGCAGGCTGGTCTTTGTATATTTGAGGCTAGCTTGGGCAACATAGCAACACATTGTCTCAAAAATATTTGTCTGTTCCATCTTTACTGGTCATTTTTTAAAATTGGGAATCTGGATTTTCCGTTCAAACTTTCATCTAATACTCATTTTTCCATACCAAACTCCAGCCCATTCAAGCAAAAAGACATCAGTCTTGGTGATGCCGCTACTCACATCCCAGCAGGATGCCACCTCTAGGGAAAAGTCATGCTGCAAAGTTTATGAGTATACTTACTTTAAAAATAAAAGAATTTATTTGAAGGTAATAGACTCTCAGGTCACAGTTTAGTGTTCCGTACTATATCCATTCCCAATCTGTGTATCCCCCCCTGCCCCTTCTTCTTTTAAATCTTATTTTAATTATCATACAAAGTATTAGATTTCATTAGATCATTGTCAAGTATTACTGCGTTTTGTTGATCCTCCACATCTTCTAATCCACCAGATTAGATTTCTGATCCCAGCAGATTACTTTAGACTTTCATATCACATATATTCTATTATATGCCCCCATTCCTTAATAGCTCTTTTTTCCTTCTTGTAGTCCCCTATCTGATTACATGACTTAAACACATATGGGTGTGGGACACATGCACGTGCACACATGAAGGCATGAATGCACACACACACACACACACACACTTACAGCTAGGATTTGCATATAAGAGAGAGCATGAGTGATGTGTTTGAATTCAGATTACCTTGTTTGATATTGCATCTTCTAGATCCATGTTCTGAAATTTTGATAATTTCATTTTTCTTTATGGATGTTGAGGACTTATACTACATTTTCACTGTTCATTCACCTATTCATAGATATCTAGGCTGGCTCAATTTCTTGCCACTTTGAATAATGCAGCAATAAATACAGTTGTTTCTGTGGTAGGATACCAAGCCATTGGGACATATGCCCAGAGGTAGTACAGCTGGATCATATGATAGCTCTGCCTTTATTCATTTTCATAATGACTATACCAATGGGGCAGAAAGCTTTCTCTTTCCCCTCATCCTTGTTAGAATGTGTTGCATTTTTTTTGATGATAGATATTCTGCCTGGGATGATAAGAAATCTCAAATTAGTTTTAATTTGCATTTCTCTGATGTCTAAGGATGTGGAACACCTTTTGAAATATTTATTGGTCATTTGTGTTTCTTCTTTGATTTTCCCACTTATTGGTTGACATGTTTGTTCTTCTGGTGTTTAAATGTTGCCAATTTTATATATTTTGAACAATACCATCTATAGCCAGCAAAGATTTTCCTCACCCTGTAGGCTGTTCTCTGTCGATAGTGTCTTTGGCTGCTTGAAAGCTTTTGATTTTCATACATTCCTATTTATCAATCCTTGCAGTCATTTCCTGTGCAACTAGAGAACCATTTGCACAGTTCTTCCCCATGTCTATATCTTTTTTGTCATTATTGTTGACATTCTTTTCTCTTTTTTCATTTATTAATTGTAAAAACTAATGGGTTTCATTGTATTTCATATATGTATGTAATATACTTTGATCATCTTTAGTCCCCTATTATATACTCCTCCCTCCTCCTACTGTTACCTTCCCTCTAACCTCCGAGATCTCTACTTCCATATGTCATCTAGATTATTTTCTCTTCCAACTCTTAATTATTACTGTTACATGTATTGTTCAGGTCTTCTCTAGGCTATCATATTGCTGAGATTTTATGAGTGCAGCTTCCGCATCCTATATGAGTACTTTGTCCAGAAGTTTTGGCATTTCATAAGATCTTTGATTCATTTTGAGTTGACTTTTGTGCAGTTGAGAGATGTGGGTTTAATTTTATTCTTCTGCACGTGGTATTGGCACTGTCTCTTGCTGTATAGTCCCTGAACTCCACATTCAGATATAGGCCAGAGTTATCACGTTTTCTAACAATTGTATTAGAAATCTGTGGTTAGCCATGGCTATGATTTTCTTTTTAACATGGAGCGTTTACAATCATAGGTAAATCTACTTTAAGTCCCATCCCCTTGGAATGTTAATTTGCTTAAAAGTTACTGGTTTTTTTTTTTCCAGTGGGCAGTCCCCCATAGGGAGAAAATTGTTACACAAAACTCAGGAGCAGCCTGTTTTCATGTTCTCAAATTTAGGTTCAATTTTCATCTCATTTAGGTACAGATTTTCTTGGTGTAGAAAGTAATCTCATGAAATACACAAACTAGTCTACTGAAGGTTTGAATTGGAATGAACTCTGGAGTTGATTGGATGCATGTTGGTCAATTATCATTTCAAACAAGTATCAAAGAAGCAGAGGAAGATTTCTTTACTGGCATCAATTGAAAGACTTTGGAGACTATAGGAACCTAATTTTCCCTACAAAGTTAAAGAGAAGAAATAAGAATAAATTTGATTGGAGTTTGGGGGGAACATTTTTCATTGTAAATAAATCTTATTTCAGTGCAGGAGCTAAGATTTTCTACAAAAAGCAATATTTGAAGCTTCTAAAATGTTTTCTTTTTCTGATATAGAGATATAACTTTATATCCTTGTCTATTACACATGAAACATCTTTAGAAGCCTCTATAGAAGCAAAATGTCCCACTTACATGACCTCAGAGAGGCAGATGCTGGTAGTGCCAACCTTTTGTTACACTGCGATAAAGCTTTAAATAGAAGGAAAGGGTAGAAAATAGGAACTACTTGCAGATTGCTTTGTCATTATCCGAGTCCTTTAGCCTTGGAAAAAAGGAATCTGAGCCTCTCTAGGGTACCTAACATCATCACTTGCAGCTTCACATTAAAAATAATCTTGCCCTTGCTGAGGATACATGAACTTCAATGTTCTAGATCTCAGCAGACTTTCCAGCTTCACAAATCCCTATCATCTAATGTCTCTAAATCATTAGTCACACTTGGCCTTCTGGCACCCCAAGACTGGGATTCATGCTCAGGGTTTGTTTACAGGCAGCAGAAAGAGAACTATGCCTGAATTCCTCAAGGACAGCAGAGCATTTGCATAGTATTCTGTTGAGAAGTCAGTACTCAACTGTCTACTAATGGATTTTGTAAGTTATGTATTTCCCATATATCAAAGGTAGTCAGCACAGCAAGGATTCATAGGTTCCGAACCTACCCCTTCATACCAAATAACTAATCAATGTAGGAAGTCAAGCTCCCACCAATGGAATGAGATATAGTCAGCATCTATATTAGACAGAGAAGACAGAAGCCATCTTGGCCCAGTGCGCTTGCTAGCTCAGTTTGGGTTCTGATATACACTTTTTGCAAGAAGAATTGTCATTTGGCATTACTTTGACTTTGTTCATGTGTTCCTTTCGATGACACTGAGATTCTTCATTGTGGCTAACATGAATAATAAACAAAATGTGTCAAATACTTCTGCCTCTAAGACATTCACATCTTAAGGCAACTTAAAAAGAAAAAAGAGCAGGCATGTATTCCAGTGGACAGTATCATTTACCGGGATCAGCTCTCTGGAGTTCAAGCTGAGCACCTGGCAGCAACTCCTGGCTAGTTAAAGTGACCCTGAAAACTCCCAGGTCTCTTCTCATCCTGATCAGTTTTGTCAAAGTCAGTCTAAGCCCAAGAAAATAGAGAGGAATGATGATACAGGCTGGCTCAGAGCCTCCTCTAGCTTTCTACCCTATAAAGTAAGTAGACAAATCACAAATCCAATGTCTATTCACTAAGAAGTATCTTTCTCACCTGGAATAACCTGAAAAATTTTTCCCCTGTGGTTGACTGCAGATCCTATCCTCTTTCTCAATTACACAGGTGGGAGAGAGACGGAATTGAAGAATATGTGACAATGAGGATCCGATGTTTCCAAAGAATGATTTCAAGATTAAGGACATCAATAGCCCAGAGTCTCTCTGTCTCTCAGAAATGGAAATACGAAAATTTCAATACAACCATGAGCCATACCACTGGCTTGTAATGTGGCCTCTGGCAGATCAGTGATATTTTCACTCTGCCTGCATTTCCCAGCTCATATCTGCCACCGGGGCTGCCAACCTGTTCCCAGCAGACTCTCGTGCTCGCGGCACATCTCATCCAGAATGTCTTATTTGAAATGCTTTCACGTTGGCCATCACTGATGCCTGAAATAATATCACACCAGAATAGCTGTAGACGGAAGTGCATCGCTGACTCTGTCCTCCTGTTGGGTCTCATGCTGTTGCTCTGCTCGGTGGCTAGCTATTAAAGAAATAACAGTGACTCTAGCACCCCTGCTTAATAGACTATTCCTCTGCACCTCTGCTCTATTACTCCAAGGAAATAAGGTTTCCCAGTGCTTCATGGACAGTACAATGGAAAAATGGGCTATGAATTAAAATTTAACAGGGAAGACAAATGCAAAGACACCTTTAGAAGTTAAAAATAATATGCAGACTTGTTTACTGCCTTGGCTATTTCCAAGATAACAACCTTAATTCTAGGAGGAAAGCACAACCACCAGCAAATGGAATAATGCTGTGAGCTAGTCAAAGCATATACCTCTTCACTGTACCTCTTCCCCTTAACTCCATGCCAAGCACAGGAAATAGAAAACATTATCCCGAGTGAGGTAAGCCAGACCCAAAAAGAGGAACATGGGATGTACTCACTCATAATTGGTTTCTAGCCATAAATAAAGGACATTGAACCTATAATTCGCAATCCTAGAGAAGCTAAATAAGAAGGTGAACCCATGTAGCAGGGCGATGGTGGCGCATGCCTTTAATCCCAGCACTCGGGAGGCAGAGACAGGCGGATCTCTGTGAGTTCGATCTCTGTGAGTTCAAGACCAGCCTGGTCTACAGAGCTAGTTTCAGGACAGGCTCCAAAGCCACAGAGAAACCCTGTAAAAAAAAAAAAAGGTGAACCCAAAGAAAAACATATAGGCATCCTCCTGGATATTAACCTTCATCAGGCGATGAAAGGAGACAGAGACAGAGTCCCACATTGAAGCACCGGACTGAAACCCCAAGGTCCAAATCAGGAGCAGAAGGAGAGAGAGCACGAGCAAGGAACTCAGGACCGTGAGGGATGCACCCACACACTGCGACAATGGAGATGTTCTATCGGGGACCCACCAAGGCCAGCTGGACTGGGTCTGAAAAAGCATGGGATAAAACCGGACTCTCTGAACATAGCGGACAATGAGGACTGCTGTAGAAGTCAAGAACAATGGCATTGGGTTTTGATCCTACTGCACGTACTGGCTTTGTGGGAGCCTAGGCTGTTTGGATGCTCACCTTACTAGACCTGGTAGGAGTGGGGAGGTCCTTGGACTCCCCATAGGGCAGGGAACCCTGACTGCTCTTTGGGCTGACAAGGGAGGGGGAGTTGATTGGGGGAGGGGGAGGGAAATGGGAGGCGGTGGCGGGGAGGAGACAGAAATCTTTAATAAATAAATAAATAATAAAAAATGCATGTATCAAATTCTCAGCTGATTTTTTTAAATGAGTAAAAGGTGTGAAGAAGCCTTATGAAACATCACTGGTTCATAAGTGGATTAAAGTATAAATTAAAGAAAAGAATTGAAAGGAGCACCACGTCTGTTTTGCTATACATCCTTGGAGAAAGGAGCAACTCTAATTAAAATATTACAGCATGAAAATTTACATAATAACCAAACTAGGGAGAAAAAACAGGGAACCCTTGCAGTAGTGTTAGGGATATTTTTCCAACAAAGGAGGAAGCCAGGGTGAGAGCAGGCTGTAAGGGTATGTTTAGCTTTGTTCCAAGTGGCTCCGATAGACCTCAGCTACTCACTATGTTGAGTTCTATTCATCTATCAGTTACAGAAAAAGTAACCTGTCCCTTTGTAATAAGATAACAGCAGATTTGGGCTCCTTCAAAAGTCCAACCCATTCACTTTTAACTTGGGTGGTGTGACACACTATAAACAGAAATATGTAGAAAATACTAAATGATGAAATAACTCCCTCCTGAAGACAGCAACAAAGAACTTAATCTGAACATATTACTAGATAATGGTGGTCAAATATCAAACACTGACTTTTGATTTTGAATAGCTTAACAGGAAAACATAAACCCTTGATATGACCTGGATTCAGATGCTTTTAGCCAGTTTCATAGCTCATAGCCAAGAAAACAAAGTGACTGATTATATGAAGTTCCATGAATAAATTGTAGGATACTAAAGTATATGAAAGATGAAGAATTTTTATCCTGCTTAAATAAGTCTCCTACTTAGTTCATATTAAGGCTCTTAAAAACAATTCTAGAACAATAATAATCTCTCAGGTTAGTTCACCCCTTTACATATGGATAAAATTTGACAAAAGTTTTTCTTCAGCATAGACAAAATCAATTCTTCAAATATTTAAATATATATTCCTTTTTATCTGATTTTAAACTCTCTTAGCCACATTTGCAATAGAAAATTTTAAATTCTTTTGTATACACTTGTAAAGCCTACCAAATTTGTTCATAGTGTTCTTTTTTCATTGCCATTATATCTGTTCAGGAAAATTTCGCCAAAAATGCAGTGTTTAAGAAATAAATTCCCTGCATTTCCACAATATTTGTCATCACTGTGTACATTTGAGTTTATACTGCGAACAATATGTCTACATTCCCTTTCTTAAAGGACATAAAGCCTATAGGTATGCTACCATCAGCTAGGCAGGTTTTTGAGGTTATGGTCTTGCCATCCAAATAGAGATCATCTCAGGATAGGCTCCAGCTAAAAGAAAGGCCAAGGAAGAAGGAAAATGGGACAGTGAAACTGCCTCCCAATCTCTAGCCTTGGCCTGAGCACTCCCTGGGAAATCAGCTGTTCTGTACTACAGCCTAGAAAGCAGAAAGTGCTATCTGCCCAAGACACACTTGCCCTGTATTTCAAAAACATATCATCTTTGATAGAATATGCTGGCCTTTGCCATCCTTCTAATTCTCTTGACAATTACCTTTGTCCCACTTTGATTTCTACTTCTAAATCACCCCTTATTGAAAACGAGAGCCCTGTGTTGTATTTATATCCATGTTCCTTGGGTTTAAAATCCTTGTTATGTTGTCTACAGTACTGAACATCCCATCATTCAAATTGATAGTGCTTATGTATGTACATATGTTATATATATAAACATATATCTTTGCATATATATGTGCAAAGATACACACAGGCATTTGTTTCAGATACAAATAAATTCTCCTGAAACACTCTACATGGTTTTTAAAAGATTCATTTATTATAAGCATATGAGTGTTTTACCTGAATTTATATATGGGTACTATTGGTATATCTGTCACCCTCAGAGAGTATGTTCCCATACTAACTGGAACTGAAGTTAAAGATGGTTGTGAGCCACATGTTGGTGCAGGGAATCTAGTGGGGGTCCTCTCTAAGTGCTGTAAAGCACTGAGCCATGTCTCCATCCCCTACAAATGATTTCTAACCGCGACCTAGGGAAATGTAATACATAATCTAGGCTGCAATTTTAATGATAGTTCAAATGAAACAGCAGCAAATGCTGTTCAGTTTATTCCTAGATGTTCGCCTTGTGCCTAAATATTGACTTTGTAGCTCACTCTGTGTGTATATTTTATAGACATTAATTCCTATGTATATATGTTTATATATGCTTATGATGGGACTGTTGTTTTATAAATGTTCTCCTAATTAGTTGTCATTCCATTGCCGATGCCTCCACAGATCAGGTAGACCTATAGTCCTCAATGTACCACTCTTCTACTGAAAAGAGCTCCATTTCCTGGTCTGAATTTCTAACATCTAAATTTTCTTTTCCTGTTATCAGAAAGAAAGGAATGAGGGGAAAATTATGGTCATACCCTGCACTTGCTCACAGCATGCTGTCTGAGCCTTTTAGTTGACATTAGCATACAGTTGGTTTCCTTAGAAACTTAGGCCACGAAACCTCTTTTAGAAGCACTGAAAAATTTAAAGGGCCATGTCCTCTTCCCCGCTGTACAATTTAAAAGAATATTTCAACAAAGGCTGCTCGGCTTTTACATGGCAAGGACACTACAACAGCATTTTCTACAGCTACAACATAAGATGTTTGTAACAACAACACCAGCACCAAAATGCCTACTAAAACATATGCTTATATATACATATAGCCATATACAAAACCATGCACACATGGGAAAAATCAAGACCTAAATTGATCTTTCTGCCTTGCTGGCTAGGCTCAAGTTCAGAGGCTTCTCATAGATTTTTAAAAGGAAATGGTGTGACATGCATATTCTCATGGGGTCATAAATAATTCTGGGTTACACTGCTCCTGGCCTGTGTTCAGGGTTCCTGAGCTCCACACAGTATTTGAATCATGTCCCAGCTGCTCAAACATCCCTTTCTTCCATACAGTTTACCTCTTATGTTTTCTATGACACCACACTGTCGCCAATAGCTTAAGAGCTAGACTATACCTCTTAGATGGAGTTTATAAACTCTGCTCTCCCTTCTCACTGCATTATGACTCCATTTTAGACCCACGACTTTTCTTGGTCTCTGGGAGTTGCCTCACTGACAGCGCCAATGCTATAGTTTCCACTACTATCTTACTAGGAATACCATCTTAATTTCTCCACTGAGCCCCGGCTTCTCTCTGGAGCTTGAATCTCAAACAGCCAGGCAAAGATATCAACCAGCACATCCAGCTGAAATCCTGCTCAATGAACTTGAAACCAGACATCTATCTTATTCCATAAATTATCAGGCCCTCTAGCTTTCCCACTTGTCTATTAGAAATAGTACTATGTTCCTATATTTCAAACCTGATCCATTTTTATTTATTTTTTATTTTATTTTATTTTATTTTGCTTTTTCAAGACAAGGTTTCTCTGTGTGACTTTGGTGCCTGTCCTGGAACTACCTCTTGTAGACCAGGTTGGCATCAAACTCACAGAGTTCACATGCCTTTGCCTCCGGAGTACTGGCATTAAAGGCGTGCACCAACACCACCTGCCCTGGTCCATTTTTGTCCTAATGTATTCTTTTTCCTTTGCCAAGCTGTCTGCCATGAAATGCTTAGAAGATATTCATTCTACAAACATTTACTGAGGGCCTAACACAAACTACTAAGTTTGACATTAAGAAAAGAGTGGGGTTGTTTCTAAACTTTTCCATGTACAGGTAATGTAGAAATGTTCAGTTACAAAGAGTGTAATTGTAAAAGGTTCCCTAAATCTTTGATGTTCTAAAGAACTAGAAATGGGATTTATTTTTTAAAGTTAGACTTTTGTATGTTTGGTCAAACTCCCTGAAACAAAGGCAGTCACTTAAAAACCAATCTCAGCTGACACCTGAATACCAGGGCAGTTGAGGTAGAAATAGCCTTAATGATATTGGGCTGGTAGATGATGGTCTTTCTTGACCCTTATAATTTTCTTTCATTTTAATGTACAGATGGTAAGGTTCAAGCAGGAAAGAAATTAAGAAAGAATGTTTTGAGATCCTTAAAAGCCTACATTTTCATTAAAAGCGTAGGTAGGGAAATAATATCTCTGTTAAGATGTAAAAAGGATTGAAAATATTTGTTCACTGGGAGAATACTATAGGCATAAGGAATTTCCAATATGGCTTCCAACTATATAGTAAATGTGTATCCTCATACCCACAGATAAGTATAGCTTTTGGCCTTTATCTAAGTTTCTTTTAGCAGCATATGGAGGCTACAACTGGTGAAATGCAAAGAATAAGTGACCACTGGACATCTAGCCTCAACTGGTCCACCTACAACACAAACACCACATCTAAGACTCAGGGAACTTCTGAGAGGAGAGAGAGAGAGAGAGAGAGAGAGAGAGAGAGAGAGAGAGAGAGAGAGAGAAGAGATTAGAAGAGCCAAAGGACCAGGACATCTACTTCAGAATAGTGTCTTCTAGACATGACAGGGAAGTTGCACTGGTACCGTCTCAGCAATGTGGCTGCCTGCACAAGATGTTCACGATGACCTTACCAGTTGACACGTCAACATGGATGGAATGAACCTCACAAGGCTCCACCCATAAATGAAGAGAAATGGGCAACCCACGGCTGCTGAGGGAGTGAGAGTTTATTTTCTCCCAGAACAATCTCCCTGATAGGAAGATCTAACCCAAATGGTCAGCCTTAAACATATGTGTGCATATGGACAAGACTTAATTGGCTCAGTAGGTTGTGTGTGTGAGAGGGGAGAGAGAGAGAATAATAATTACAGAATGAGAAGGTTATGGATTTTAGAAAAGGTGGAGGAATATGAGGGGAACTGGAGAGATGGAGGACTGGAGCTCATGTATGAAATTCTCAAAAGAATAATTTAAGAAATGAAAACATTAAGGATACCAAAGTCCCACTCATTTAGTGATATTTTTCCCAATGTGACTTCATAGGTCCATGCTCAAATTGAGATTTGAACCCAGACTTCTTTTGTAAGTTCAGTTATGTTGAAATTCAAACAAACTATTCAACAATCCAAAGAAATGGGACACAGTCAAGTCCTGACTATTTTTAAGCTATAATTCTGCTTATAGGATCAAAGCACTAGCTTTCTGAAATGTAGCCCAGGCTTTCTCTTGTCTCCCTGCTACATTATACTTAACTTACTCAGTTGGCTACACTAGTAGTATAAATGCACTTTTATCTTATTACAAACTTTCAAAGGTTTATATCCCATTTTGAGATGTATACTGGTTACCCATCTTAGCAAGCAGATATATGTGGTTAAGTGGAGATTTTTTTCTCGTTGGTTTGAGTGAGGTTAGTGGATGACTTAGTGGAGAACTGAACAGATACTAGATACATTTCTGGACACTTCATGAAGATTACATTGGTTCTATACATGAATAAGTTTCTTTCCTACTGATGGATAAGTGGGAACTGAATATGTCACGACAACATCCCGAGTATTTACATATACAAAAATAAAATATATCCACAAAACAACTTACAGCACTATTCACACAGAAAAATATGGAAACAATCCAAATACGCATCAACTGATGACTGGATAATCAAATTTTGGCACGTCTGTGTACTGGAATGCTATCCAGCAATAAAGAATAAAGTGCTGATCCATGCATGAGCCTTTAAAGTGTTATGTAAAAAGAAAAGACACTCATAAAAGGCCACTTATTTTATAATTCTAGTTACATAAATTTCTTTGAACAATTCAAATAAACAGAACATATATTATTAGTTGTGTGTGTACTTAGACCTTTAAAGCTTCTCTCCTGCTTTTTTCAAAATAACACATAATAGATTCTTTCAAGTGTACTCAACTCACTGTACTGTAGCTCACTAGAACATATTGTTTCGATCCAACTGCATTTGGATATATATTATCTAACTTCCCACTCCTTCTCCTCTCCCTCCAAATCTTCTGGTAATTGCTATTCTACATTCAGGCCAACATTTTATAGTTTCCATACATAAAGACAGCTTGCAGTATGTCTTCCCATGTCTGAATTATTTCATTTCACACAATGACTCCAAGTTCCATTAATTTTCTACAAAATGCATAATTGAAATATTCTTCATGGCTTCATAAAAATTCCATATATATATACATATATATGTATATATATATGGCATAGTTTCTTTTTCTAGTCATCTATAGATTGACATTTAAGCTCATTTTATATCTCTCATACTATGAATGGAGTCACTATTTAAAAACATTGGAATATAACGGTTTCTCTGTGATATGTTGGCATAGATTCCTTTCGATGTATAGTCAGGAGTGAGAGAGCAGATTTACATGGTTGTACACTTTTTAGTTTTCATGGTGACTGTGTTGGTTTACTTCACACTGCCATTGTATAAAGGCTCCTCTTTTCCCATATCCTCCACAAGATTTATTGCTATTTCTTTGATGATGACTGATATCAAAGCATTCTTTTACCAAAAATTTCCATTTCCTTTCCTTAATCAAATTTAAGCATTGAATGAAGGCTCCACCTGACCAGGCTGATAGGAACCTTTAATTAGTAAGGACATTCTATGTTTTTCCAGAGATTTCCCCAAATCAAGAAGTTTTATCTAGGCCCTCCAAAATCAGATGTTCACCGACTGTCCCATTGTCCCTCCAGGATCCTTTGCCTTCTTCTTGCTCACTGTTCCCAACTCCAGATGTTTCCTGGTATAATTGCAGTCATGGGGTTTAGGTGCCATTGGACCCATCTTCAGCGTCAGAGATGAAATGGTCCTTGCCAGTCCACCAGGATTCATCACTGCATCCAGCTGCCACTGGCTCGTTCGTGGTTTGCAGAAGTTCAAACCTCTGGATGTATTTTCTTTGGTTGTGAGAATCCATGATTTCGGTCCTATAAGTGAATATGGAAAGTGCAACCCCATGGAAGGCAGCAGCTGTAGAATTTACTTTTCAAAGCTTGTAACCTGTGATATTTTCTTAGGCTAGGATAATAAACAAGTACAACAGCATGCAGAACACAGAAACACCATGTGGAAATAAGGACAGATGCCACTAGAAATAAACAGAAAACAATGGACTATCCGATAATGCTTCTCAGACAACTACTTTATTGTATAGAAATGTCAACACAAAATAATCATCTTTTTGCAATGTTAATTAAAATGAATTCCCAGGCTTTATCATTTTCAGTATTACTAAAACCCTGAAACATGATAAAGAACATTACAGAGAGTAGTTTAACGTATAACTTTGGGTAAGGGTGAGTGCTTAAATAAGACACAAAAAGTACAAGAAAACAATAATAAAGTGAACAATCTTACTTGTAAAAGCTTCATCTGGGCATGGTTGCTTATACCTTGTGATGAATAATTTTTATTTTCAACTTTCTTAGTTCAAGAAACACCTAGGGGATACGGAAGTCATGGCACAGCAGTTACAAGAGCTACATGGTAGGACATTATACAATATGAATTAGTATATAAAAATAAAGAGACAAGAAGTAGAATATGTGAAACTATCTTGCACCTTATAACCTACAAAACATCAGGCAGTGAAACTACACTGTCCAGAATGACAGCTATGCGGGGCTGCTGAGCATTCAGAACACAGTTGACTGGAACTGTGCTGCAGGAAGTGTAAAATGCCATATATATATTTTGAGGGCATTGCAATGAAAAATACGTAATTCCCCATATCTCGTTTGTGATTTCATTATGGGCTAAATGTTGAAATAATATTTTTGAGATATATATATTAAATATATTATTAATATGAACACCAATTGGTTCTTACTATTCTCCTTAATGCATGTATTAGCAACTTTGGGGGGGGGGGTTGAGACAGGATTTCTCTGTAGCTTTGGAGTCTATCCTGGAACTAACTCTTGTCGACCAGGCTGGCCTCGAACTCACAGAGATCTGCCTGCCTTTGCCTCCTGAGTTCTGGGATTAAAAGCGTGTGCCACCACCGCCCCCGGCTTTCTAGCAATTCTTAAAGAGCAACTCTTAAAGTTCATTTGTCTCATATTAGATTTCTATTGGACAGCATTGATACAGAACAAAGGGAAAGTTATAGAAATTCACTAGTCTAAAAATGTAAAAAAGGTACACAATCTCCTAATGAACAAGAAAATACAAATTTAAATAACAATGTATATCACATTGGCAAGTTTTTAAATATCTGATCTTACCTAGTTTTTGCAGGAATATGGAACAACTGGAAATATATGGGCATCTATGGAGGTATCTGGAAGCCTTTTTGAAAGACCTTTAGTGTCTCTGACCTCACTACTTTAACCTTAACATTCATGTTAAATGTAATTTTGAAAATGCCTGTAATAGCATTGTAGAGGCTGAAACAAGAGGATTGTGAGTTTCAAGGTAAAACTAGGCTGCACAGTGAGTTTTAGATACCCCGTCTAAGAGGTAAATCTGTGACAAGTATTATGGCATACAGTTTTAATCCCAGTTCCCAGAAGGCAGAGGCAGGTGAATCTCTGAGACTTTTAGGCTAGCTTGGTATCTACAGCAAGTTCCAGGACAGCCTAAGCTACATAAGGAGATCCTATCCCAAAGTGGAAATAAGATGTGTGTGTGTGTGTGTGTGTGTGTGTGTGTGTGTGTGTTTATGTATCTGTGTGGTTGTATATAGAGAGGTGAGCGGAAATAGGAAATGCAATAGCAGATTTTCCCATAGCTAAAATTAAGAAACTGGAGCAGCAGTTTTCAAAGCATGACCACAGAAATTTGTTAGCAATGTAAATTCCTAGACTCCAAGTGAGACCAACTGCACAAAAATCTTTGGGAGCAAGGGCAACAAGATGTGTTCTAAATAGCTGTACTTTGAGAACTATTCAAAATGAGCTATATTACTGGACAGATTTCAAAAACAAGGATACTGCAAAAAGGTAGGTACATTACGGCATCATTTTTAATAACCTTAAAAATATGATTTTATGTTACCTGTGGACACATATGTGTCAGTGAAAATATGAAACAACATGCCAGAACTCTCTAATTGGACTTAAGACCCGTTCAACAAGAAGGAAATCATGCCTGGATACCGGAAACCTAAGCAACTACTCAGGGCTAGTCAAGTCATGAATCTTGGAGGAGAACCTACAACCATCACTTTACTAAACCAGCATAATCCCTAACTGCACTCTTAATCTATGTCTTTATATCCACAGACAAGTACAGTCCTCACCCCTCATCAAGAAAACATCTCATTGCAACAGAGACCATTATAGAAAACCGCAACCAATCAAAATGCAGAATCGTGGAGCCCAGTTGCAATAGATACATCTACAAAACATCTCCTGTATCTAAGGCTCAGGGAACATTGTGGAAAAGGGGGCGGACAGACTGTAAGAGCCAGAGGATCAGGGAGTCTGCTGTGAGACTGTCTCCCTTAGTAATTTCAGAAGCTACATCCACAAAATCTCACCACTATGAAGGGCTAAACATGAGCTGGAACAGGATGACAGCAATAGACAAGGCCAAAGTGGCTGAGGAAAAGCCCAAGAGGCCTTAACCACACACTAAAAAACCAACAGATAGCAAAAGAATACTAAGATCCAGAGAAATAATCATCTCCGGGGAAAAGCACATCAATAAACCAAGTGGTCAACCCTGAAAACATGCATACAAATAAAATTATACAGAATAAACAGGTTATATTTAGGAATATATATATATATATATACATGCATATAATAACAATTAGTAAAAGGGGCCATAAATTTGACACAGAGCAAGGACAGGTACATGGGAGAGTTTGGAGTAGGAAAGGGAAGGGAGAAACAATGTAATTATATTACAATCTCAAAAATAACAGAAAGAACCATGCGTGGAGATGATCTGCTTCAAATTCATGATATCACTTCTAGAGCACTGAAGGAAGTAAATGTGATATGGGCGATGAGGGGTCAAGGCAGGTTTCAAACACTCAAAAGTGTTAAAAAGTATTTGAGATGCTTAGATAAATGCTCTGCACACACGCCATGACACCGCTGCCTAATTAATTCCTTAGAATCAATTCTGAGAGACAGAATCACTGAACCATTCCTTTTCATTACCACCAACACTATCTTGGTCATCATCTCCTTGGGTAGGTTGCATTGCAATTGTTCATTACTGTTAACTTTCATATATACCCAAACAGCTCAGCATACACAGTGAATGAACAAAAGCTGCAAATGTGAAGAAATATCACTTTATGTACTATATTTTCTGTTTGAGTAACAAACTTTGTACTCCCCTCCTGATATTTAAGTACATTCAAAATTTGGTTCTTATCTAAGTCATTGTGCTGGCTAATTTCATGCCCACTTGACACAGGCAGTGGTCATCAGAAAAGGGAGAACCTCAACTGAGAAAATGTCACCA
The DNA here is from genome assembly GCF_037038515.1 of Microtus pennsylvanicus. Taxonomy (NCBI): domain Eukaryota; kingdom Metazoa; phylum Chordata; class Mammalia; order Rodentia; family Cricetidae; genus Microtus; species Microtus pennsylvanicus. The sequence continues at coordinate 57,289,259 of NC_134601.1, read as the reverse complement.
TAAGATCAAGCTTCAGGGCATTTTCTTAATTAGTGGTTGACAGGGAGGGCCTAGCCTATTGTGAGTAGGGCCATCCCTGGGCTGGTGGTCCTGGTTTCTCTAATAAAGAAGGCCGAGCAAGCGATGGGAAGCAAGCCAGTAAGCAGCACCTTCCATGGTCTCTACATCAGCTCCTATCTCCAGGTTCCTGCCCTGTTTAAGTTCCTGTCCTGAATTCCTTCAATGATGAACAGCAATATGGAAGTTTAGGGCAAATAAACCCTTTCTTACCCAACTAGAGTTTTGGTCATAGTGTTTCATCACAGCAATAGAAACACTTACCTAAGACACGCAACTATATAATGCGAGTTACTTACAGTATGCTACACAAAATGGGTTTTCTTTGGTCAAATGATTCTATTAATTGACTCATAAACTTGCAAGACACTTTTCTGCCCCCCTACTGTTGCTCATTGCTTCCAATCCCCTTACCTGCCATCTAAGATCTAAGATCTTTCTTATACTATATGTCCTGTCTCATGGTACCAGACACACAATGCTTTTTTATATACTTGTGCATATATCCAACTATGCTATATTCTTTTTCCAAGTAAAGATTACTCTTTCTCAAAAAGAACTGAAGGTGGGTACAATATAAAAACTCCAAGGCCACAGTGCCTAGATTCACAGATATTCTAGAATAGACGCTCTATTGGAATAACAACCATGGCTATTTTATTCATACACATTTAAGCAATGAGAAAATTTCATAGCACTCCTAATAGATGTTCAACAATCATTTGTTTTCTTAAATAAATGAGTGAATGGATACGTGGTCTTATAATTTTGTTTCAATAAACAAATGTTTCTTGCAGGAAATAAATACTATTTGAGATCTAGAGAATAAATTCAGAAGATGACAAACCTCTTAGATGCTCTACAGGCAACACCATTAATCTGGCAAAGATTATTATTTTGATTGTAAATGAGTTTTATAAGCCTGCTGTGTACCTCGCTATTTGAGAGTAAGGTTCATAGCTAGTGTTAATTGAGTGTTTGGTTTAGACAGGTGCTGTGTTAGCCTGCTGTTTCTATGATTTAATCTTCAGGATAATCCTGTGGGACAAGACTGGAAAACTATGCTTGCTCCAAATTGAGGATAAAGAAACTGAAGTCCAAAGAGATTATGACTTGTTCTACCTGCCATATCTGATAAATGAGCAAATGAGGGCTTGGAATTACAATGGCCAAGTTCAAAACAATGATGGTGTCTTCAGATTAGTTAATTGGAATGAGGTAAGTATGCGGATCAATGTAACCCTTCAAGTTCATGTTGAAAACCTCTTGCATGAAAACTGGTTTGTATTTGTAGAAGGAAAATGAACACTGACTAGCCTTCTACTATCCATATATGGCTTTGCTGTGCCCTATTTGATTCATTTCATCTCTAGAATAAATGCTGAGCAAGATATATTTATTTCCATTCTGAAGACAAAGCAATGGAGAATTGGAGAATTGAAATACCATTATCAAGATCATATAATTAGCACTGGAAGAACTTAGTTTGGTCTCTGACTCTGTATGTTTTACATAGTTGATTTTTTTAGATGCACTGATATACCATATGATTAAATAAAACTCATAATAATTTATTTTAAATGTCATAGCGACATAAATAAGAGAAAGTCCAATGCCATTTAATATGTAAAGATTGTACTTGTCTTCACAGAATCTAATCAATATGTAAATTTTAACTCAAAGGTTTTAATATCCCCAAATTCAACATTCCCATAGATCCTAGTACAAGCCAATAGACAAAGTAAATGTTCATGTTGTCAGCTGACACCACACCACACCAGGTGAGCAAAGGCAGCAGCCTCAAGACACAGTTTTGATTACTATATATTCTAGCTAAGAATCAAAGAGGTAATTATTTACAGTCTGAAATGCCTTAAAGATTTCTAGAAATATTGACCTTTGATGAAATACTTCATGGTTCACTGACTCCTCTTAATACACCTATTACAGTATTTGTAGAACTATAATTATAGCCACTATATCTTGTTTATACAATATTCAATTACATGGCATGTCATTTTTCTTGATAATTAATCTCAATAATTATTCTATTAAATCTAAATGAGTTTTTAAATCAATCTATATGCTAAAAGTTTCTCCACCATCGTACCCCCATCCTCATGTCTATCATCTTTATGGGAGCAGCTCCCTGGGAGGTTGGAGCAAATCAGCATGCAGGAAGCTATAAGAGTAACGGGAAAGAGAAGCAAGATTTTATGGCTCTTTGACATTGTTTATGCAAAATAATTGGCAAGATACTTCGCATACCAAAAATCATTCAATCTATTCATGGAGTCACTCAGCCCCCACCACCCTAACTCCCTAGGGATACTTAAACAGAGCCTACTTTGTCCTAGAAAAAACAGGAAAGGGATTAAATGAAAGGAACTGTACTGTTAGCCATTTGCTGAGAAGAGGGGCGTGCTCAGCTTACTCGCTGAATCCTGCCTGCACACTTCTCTGTCTCTTTCTTGCCCAGGCATGAAGGACTCGAGTCACAGCCCAGTGTTCCCTGCTCAGTGCAATCTATACTTGTTGGAAGTCATGAACTCGAATATATTTAACCACTGTGACTTTTCAGTCCTGCTCTAATGCTGTTTCCCTTGTCAGTCTCATTCCTATTGGGATGGGAAATTGCAAAGAGACCACACACATTTACTTCTATCACAACTCATTTTATCTGGCACAAATACCACAAGCATTCTGGACACAAAGGAACAGAGACTAGGCAGTATTGTGAAATATAAGGCATTTCATCTCTGTTGGACATCTTTGGTTAAGCATAGGGGGAAAGTACAGGGCTGAGGAAGTTTATGGTGAAGAAGCATGTTCTTCCACATGACTGCCATGCCCCACATGCTTTTCCTGTTAATATGAGAGTAAAAAGAGTTCATATGATCTATGCACCCATTCCTTTTCCTTACTTTGGTCCCTAACATAATTCTTTAAGTGTCCCACCCAATGTACTATTCTTGCTGCATTCTAAGGTTTATTAATTTAAAATTTAGAGCTTAGGTACCTGGAGGTCCAGGGGGTCAAATGGACTATTCCTTTGTATGTATTTAGAACAGCAGAGGAAAGAAGAGGGAGGGTAGCAGGAAAGCTCAAGGAAGGAATATACAGTCAATCAACCCCACCCACCAAAGAACAGGTGTTCCCTATCAGCCTATGTGCTCTATGTGCAAACAAGGGAGCTCTTATGCCATGCACTTCACAGTCATTAAGAAACTAGGCAAGATATATTAAGTAGCAGCAATAGTCATTCCTTTAATGCCAATGGTAATGACCAGACCATGAAATTACACAGCTCTTTCAAGTATCGTAAAAAGGGCATTAAATTTATATCCAAGTACAAATTAAAAGAGACTTTAAGGAGCGTGGCTCAGAGCCCACCTTAGAAGCAATAATTTTTTACAGCATTACCAGTATGGATATTTCTAACGAACAACTCACTGTCCTTGCCACACCTCATTTTCCACATGTATGCAAAGCTCTCATGAGACTACATCAGTGGTTTTCAAAGACCTGCTGTGCACAACGTCTGTATGAAAATCACCAGAGTGGGAGTATTTTAACACTAAGCTTCAAGGACATGATGGATGGAAGAAAAAACTCAGAGGTTAGGGCAAGATAATATGCACATAGCTCTTCCTCCTCTCACCTTCCTCTCAAGTGATTCTGGTCTATATTTACTAGTAGAAAAGTCGCTTCATTAAACTCCTGTTATGTTCTTACATTTTTCTTAACTGCAGTTTACCTCCAAACATACTTGCTGTGCTCAAATGCTACAATACTGTCAAGTGTGCTTCTGAAACACTGGCATCAGAAAACAAAGGAGCACCTAAAAGGTGAATAGAAATCTCCACGAGTGACTAATGACGACTCTTTAAAAATAACACTGCCAGATAAACTTCACTTCTAAGTTTTACAATCTGTTGTCTTCTAGTTTGCCATTATACTAATTCTTAGTGCTTCAAGAGACCTCCAAGCGGGCTGGAGACATGATGCAGAGGTTCAAAGCACTTGCTGCTCTTACAGAAAAGCTGGGTTTAGTTCTTGTTACTAACATGGTAGCTCACAACCATCTATAACCAGGGTATACAATCCCCTCTTTTGATCTTTATGGGTACCAGGCGTGCACATGATACATATGCATATATTCAAGTAAAACACCTCCACACATGAAATAATAAATCCTTTTTTAAAAAGTTGGAATAATGGAGAACCCCACGAAGCACAATTCATGGGAAATTCTGATCAGGAGATAAGGGAATCTCAGGAGGGAAGTCCAAACTCTCTAATTGTTAGACAGATTCGGGCAAACTCTATTGTCAAGGATCACTAAGTTGTGGCAAGGAATGTTGCTAAATCATTTCCCATGGTTAATGTTTTCAAGCCAAAAAAGAAAGAAGAAAAGTGTCTTCCGACAAGGACATTCTACCTTTGTGAATTCTTCAGGGACAGCAGACTATCGTTACTTATTTTTTCAGAGACCTTCCATTATCTTCTTAATAAGTCCATGTACAATAAAATTGTCCACTGCAGAATACTCTACAGACTTTGTTGTCAGTAGAGCCATCATCTGCACACAATGGCTGACAACCCACCTATCTCCCCAGGACTGGTCCAGGTAGCTCATTCTCCCAGTGACCCACAGAGTCTGTGCAATACAACTCGGAAAGCATTCAAAACCCATATCTACATGCAAAATAAGGCAGATAGTGTGGAGTTATCTAAATTAGTCAAAGCATAACAAACCCCCACAGCTACAAACATGTTGCTGACTAATATAAAATATATTGTTTCATGTTCAATGCAGGTTCTTTTGTGTTAAAATTTTTAAAAAGTACACAGTATAGTGAAATTTCATTATGACCTTTTCATAATATATGGCATTACATTTTGCTCTGAGTAATTTATTTCTGCATTTTCTTTTGGTCCTCTCCCCATGTGGGCCTTTGCTGGTCTTCTTCCTCCCACCATATAGTCCTTTTGCATACATGTTACATACATGTCCTTCCTCTCTTTCCTTCCTCTCTCCTCCCTTATGATTTCTTCTTTTTAAGGTTGCAGAAATGGCTTGGTGGTTAAAGCACCTGCTATTCTTAAAGAAAAACTGTGTTTAATTCCCAGCAACCACATGGTAGCTCACAACTATCTGTAACTCAAGTTCCAGGCAATCTGATGTCCACATCTGATTTCAGTAGACACTAAGTATGCATGTGATGTACACATATGCATGTGGCCAAAACACTCTTACAATGCAATACAATAAATAAATAAATCTAAATAATTGTAAATTTCTTCTCTCAAGGTTCCTTTTCTACTTTTATGGCTTACACACACACGCACGCACACACATACACACACACGCACACAATACACACTGTAATTAGGAGAAAACAAATTGTATTTGTCCATTTTCCTGCAAATGTCATGACTTCGCTTTTCATTATGGTTGAATAAAATATCATGTGCATTTTCCTTATTTATTCATTATTGATGGCCAATAAATATTTGAAAGTGTTCAACACCTTAGCCACCACAAAAATGAATATTAAAATCTTATTAAGATTCCATCTCACTGCCATCAGAATAGCTATCATTTTTTTAAAATAAAATAAAGAACAATAAATGCTGGTGAACATGTAGGGAAAGTGGAACCCTTTTTTACCATTAGTACATATGTACATTGGTATACTGTGCAAATTAATATGGAGTGTGAATGAGTATGGTTATCATGGGCTCGTATATTTGAACACACGGCCCTCCTACTTCCTCCTATTTTAGCAAATTTTACCAGCAGGCTCATATATTTAAATATTTTGTCACCAATTGGTAGGCCTGTTTGGGAAGGATTAGATGCGGCCTTGCTGGAGGTGGGGGCTTTGACATTTTAAATGCCCACACCATTATCTCTCTACCTCATTCTTATAGAGAAGATATAAGCTCTAAGATCCCGCTCCAGTGCCACGATGGCCTGCCTTCTACCTTGTTCCCCACCATGATGGTCAGGGACTCACCATCTGAAATTGTAAACAAGTCCACATTAAATACTTTCTTTTCTAGGTTGCTCTGGTCATGGTGTTTTGTTATCGCAACAAAACAGTAACTAAGACATGGAGGTTCCTCCAAAAAAACAAAGGAAAGAAGGAAGGAAGGAAGGGAGGAAGGAAGGGAGGGAGGGAGGGAGGGAGGAAGGAAGGAAGGAAGGAAGGAAGGAAGGAAGGAAGGAAGGAAGGAAGGAAGGAAGGAAGCGCTAAAACTAGAACTACCAGATGATTCAACCATGCCACTCCTGGATAAATACTCCACAAACTTGGAATAAATACACCACTGAAATGCTTGTATAACCATGTTTATTGCTACACTAGTCACAATAGTTAAAAATGAAAATATCTAGACATTCAATGTACCTCCTCAAGATAAATGCTATGGAGAAGTTTGGTACATTCAGACTCTTTCCAGGTGCAAACATGAGCCATTCTAATGATCTGACACTGTGTGATCTGCAACAGTCCCATACCATGAAGTGACACTACTCCTGGACTTAGTACTGATGCCTAGAACTGTAATGAAGACCTTTGCCATATCGGTACATTTGTCTAATCAACAAACACTTATGATACTAGTCCCAAAGGCCAACTCTAGGTGTGGTAACATGGCAATGAACATGGCAGTTAAAGTGGCTTCCCTTGTAGGATTTATATTCTAATGGAGCAAATTTACAATAGTGAAATAATTTTAAATTGCATTAAATGCCAAGAAGAAAACACAACTAAATAATGTAACAGTGACTAGGAGATTGGGAAACTATGTTGGAAAGATTGGTAAACGTCTATCAAACCTGAATTGAAACCAAATTGACAAGAAGCAAACAGCATGAAGATCTGGTGACAGACAGAAGTGGAATCGCAAATATAAGACCTCCGAAGCAGAAGAGTATGGCATGATGGAGGCATAACATGAAAGTCAATCTTATACACTAAAGGATCATCTGGAGGCATTACCATCCCTGACTTCAAACTCTATTACAGAGCTACAGTATTGAAAACAGCCTGGTATTGGCATAAAAACAGAGAAGTCGACCAATGGAATCGAATAGAAGACCCTGACTTTAACCCACAAACCTATGAACACCTGATTTTCGATAAAGGAGCTAAAAGTATACAATGGAAAAAAGAGAGCATCTTCAACAAATGGTGCTGGCATAACTGGATGTCAATCTGTAGAAGAATGAAAATAGATCCATATCTATCACCATGCACAAAACTCAAGTCCAGGTGGATTAAAGACCTCAATATCAGTCCGAACACACTGAACCTGATAGAAGAGAAAGTGGGAAGTACTCTACAACACATGGCACAGGAGACCACTTCCTATGTATAACCCCAGCAGCACAGACATTAAGGGCAACATTGAATAAATGGGACCTCCTGAGACTGAGAAGCTTCTGCAAAGCAAAGGACACTGTCACTAAGACAAAAAGGCACCCACTGACTGGGAGAAGATCTTCACCAACCCCGCAACTGACAAAGGTCTGATCTCCAAAATATATAAAGAACTCAAGAAACTAGACTTTAAAATGCTAATTAACCCAATTTTAAAATGGGGCACTGAGCTGAACAGAGAATTCTCAACAGAAGAAGTTCAAATGGCCAAAAGACACTTAAGGTCATGCTCAACTTCCTTAGCAATCAGGGAAATGCAAATCAAAACAACTTTGAAATACCATCTTACACCTGTCAGAATGGCTAAAATCAAAAACACCAATGATAGCCTTTGCTGGAGAGGTTGTGGAGTAAGGGGTACACTCATCCATTGCTGGTGGGAATGCAAAGTTGTGCAACCACTCTGGAAAGCAGTGTGGCGGTTTTTCAGGAAATTCGGGATCAACCTACCCCAGGACCCAGCAATACCACTCTTGGGAATATACCCAAGAGATGCCCTATCATACAACAAAAGTATATGCTCAACTATGTTCATAGCAGCATTGTTTGTAATAGCCAGAACCTGGAAACAACCTAGATGCCCTTCAATGGAAGAATGGATGAAGAAAGTATGGGATATATACATATTAGAGTACTACTCAGCAGTAAAAAAACAATGTCTTCTTGAATTTTGCATGCAAATGGACAGAAATAGAAAACACTATCCTGAGTTAGGTAAGCCAGACACAAAAAGAGGAACATGGGATGTACTCACTCATAATTGGTTTCTAGCCATAAATAAAGAACATTGAGCATATAATTTGTGATCCTAGAGAAGCTAAATAAGAAGGTGAACCCAAAGAAAAACATATAGTCATCCTCCTGGACATTAACCTTCATCAGGCAATGAAAGGAGAAAGAGACAGAGTCCCACATTGGAGCACCGGACTGAAATCTCAAGATCCAAATCAGGAGCAGAAGGAGAGAGAGCATGAGCAAGGAACTCAGGACCACGAGGGGTGCACCCACACACTGAGACAGTGGGGATGATCGGGAACTCACCAAGGCCAGCTGGACTGGTTCTGAAAAAGCATGGGATAAAACCGGACTCGCTGAGCATAGCAGACAATGAGGACTGCTGAGAAGTCAAGAACAATGGCAATGGGTTTTGATCCTACTGCATGTACTGGCTTTGTGGGAGCCTAGGCAGTTTGGATGCTCACCTTCGTAGACCTGGAAGGAGGTGGGAGGTCCTTGGACTTCCCATAGGGCAGGGAACCCTGACTGCTCTTTGGGCTGACAAGGGAGGGGGACTTGATCGCGGGAGGGGGAGGGAAATGGGAGACGTTGGCGGGGAGGAGGCAGAAATCTTGAAAGAAAGAAAGAAAGAAAGAAAGAAAGAAAGAAAGAAAGAAAGAAAGAAAGAAAGAAAGAAAGAAAGAAAGAAAGAAAGAAAGAAAGAAAGAAAGAAAGAGAAAGAAAAAGAAAGAAAGTCAATGTGGGCCTGGTGGAAAAAAATGGCAGGATCAGAGTTAGTTAAATACAGAAATCCAGATTATATAGGACATTTTAAGCCATGGAAAGGAGCACAGAGTTTATACTAAGCGTAATAGGAAGCAAATACTCTGTGAGTGTCATGCAAACATACTTGAAAATATATTTGTCTTCTCATTGGTGGCAACAGTTCTTATATATTAAGTCAGTATCGTGTGTTGACATAAATTACTAAACACCATGTTTAAACCTTTCAGCACCTCTAGAAAGCCCGAACTTTCCCAGATAAGCAACATGAAATTCATATTCTACATGGCTAATAACTAAGAATTCAATTTATGACTGTCCATCAACTCACTGTTAATTAATTGTAACACAAAGGTTAAATTAAATGTCTCTATGTAGAAATAACAGTGTTTTACTTTTATGAGAAGTTTGCTATATATGTCAGGAACTGAACTGAACTCAGTCTTTATCACTACTCTGTAAAGCAGGTAGGTAGTATTTTGTCCCTTTACAGATAAGTAAATTTTGTGATTGACAGAAGTTAAGGACTTATGTTCAAAAGGTTGAGAATTCAAACCTAAATTTATCTGACTCTAAACTCTATAGGAGCAGTATTTCTACACGGTGTCAAATATTATTTGTCTTTAGGATTATTTTAATTCAAATACTAGCCTAACTTGGAAAGGTACTATTGTCTTGTTCATCTCTGCATGGTCAGCCAGAACTCTCAAGAGACAGTAAGTGACCTGACATGAAAAACTGAACTAATATAGGAAGGAAAATGAGACTTGCAAGATGGCTCTTGTTAGATCTTAAATATGAGATGTCTCCCACAAGCTCACATGTTAAAATCTTGATCCTCAGCTAGTGACACTTTAAGGAAGGTTATGGAAATTTATGGGAGGAGGCGCATGGTTGGAGAAAGCAGGTCAGTGGGAACTGGTGCGGGAGAATTGTCTGTATTCTGTCAATCATGTTTTGAATAAATAGTGATTGGCCAGGCAGGAAGTATAGATGGGTCAACCAGATAGGAAATAGAGGCGGGGCAATGAGAACAGGAGAATGCTAGGAAGGAGGAAGCCCATTCTTCCCATTCGAGCCCAGACCACCGAGAAGGAAGATGTAACCTCCCCAGCTAAAAGGTACCAAGCCACGTGGCTAACATAGATAAGAATAATGGGTTCATATAAGCTACAAGAGCTAATAAAAAGACTGAGCTAATGGGCCAATCAGTATATAATTAATGCAGACTCTCTGTGTGATTTTCTTTGGGGCTTTTTGGCTGTGGAGTATTGGGTGGGACAGAAACCCCAACAAGCAGGCCCCTTCATGATACAGGGAACAAGAATTTGAAGGATATATTTTGCCTGGCCACTTCCTGTTTATCTTTCCATTCACCATAAGGTAAACAATATCCTCCTCTATCTGCCCTACCCATGGTAGAGCCAAAGAATATGGACAAAGCTATCTGAAATGAACTAGGCATTCTAGCTATAGCTATGGAAAAGTAACAAATACAGTATTCACCTTCAGCCTCTTGCACATGAAAGCCTCCTCCTGTTGATGTAAGGAGAGGAAGCTTGACGATTTTCTTTATGTGCCTGCTTCTAATAGACAATGACTCTTCTATAAATGGAAAAGACACAATTAGATATGGATGGAACATCTTTAGGAGTGTTAAGACCCAAGCAACTGGTGATAATTTACCTAGAACAGAATATCTAAATGAGTATGATAGACATATCTATTCCTTCTCCATGTGCCCAACAATGTGTAGAATTCCTGAGGGCTCCCTCCAAACAGGGAAAGTGAAGAAAAGTTGGAGTTACTTTGAAGATGGTTTTATTTATTTATTTATTTACTCATTCCTTTTCATTAGAAATACTAATATTCTAATTTCATTAGAATACAAACAAACACTTACTATCTCAGGGTGATCTGAAACACAAGATAACCTTCAACTTGTAATCCTTCTGCTTTGGTTTCCAAAGTACTGGGATTACAGGTATGCACCACAACGCTTAGTGTCTGGGAATGTTGTATAACTTGAAGACTAATGTTGACTATCATTTTAACATTAGAAGACACTAAATATTAGAATGCTGTTTATCCATAAAGGGAAAAAGTATTTACTCGTACATGATGCAGCATAAATTCATGTTGAAAACATTGTATAATATAAAACATGTTAATAATAATAATAATAGATGATAAATCATGTTATGATTCCACTTACCTAAAATGCCCACAGTAGCTAATTCTAAATGGAGAGAATATATATCACTGGTTGGCTAGTGTTAGTAGGCTTATGTGGAATGGTGTACAACTAGTTTCGGTTTCTCAGATAGTGATAAAATATTCTAAAATCAGATCATGATGATGGTTTTGCCACAGTATGAATTCATAAGAAAGCACTGACTTTTCTACTTCAGTTGAATTTTATGGATTATGAATTATGTCTTATCAAAGCTGTAACAAACACCATACATTTGAGGTGATACTATTATACTCTATATATATGAACCCATTTTCACTACAAAATCCCAGCAACTTGCTATTAGGACCTGGCCCTTTAGAAACTCCACCCTGAAAGTTTCCCTTTTCCTCCTCAGCTTCTTTTCTCTTTCAGTTTCCCCCAAAACAACAGATTGATGAGGCAACATACAGGATGCGATGACAGTCTTTACCAGATATACACCCAATAGTGGTTAATAAGCAAAATATATTTTTAAAAAAACTATAAAAAAGAACAATTCCAAAAGAACTAAGAAAGAGTCTTCTTGCAGCTCTCCAAGTGTATGCACAAGGAGAAGGTTCAACACTCAGACAGGAAGAAAAGAGATCTTAAGTTTATGAGTAGACTTTGGCACAGACCTCTCATGTGCCATCAGTGATTGGCACATGACATTAACAGAAAAGTATAGTACTGGCTGCAGTTTTGAGAGCCCATGTGACTTCCTATGCTGAAAAAAAACATAATACACAGTATTAACCACAATGATGGTCATACTGTTTGATGGGAGTAAAATCAGAGAGCAGTATTTAGTACTTGCTATGTGCTAGGTATTATGCTTATATGTTAAAATGCATGATATATAAATTATTAGAGATAGTAAATATTATATCAATATTAATTGATACATTACTAAAAGGTGATATAAAAATATTACATATAATATAATAATGCTAATAGCTATGCATTATATAATTATGTATGTAAAATTTTACTTAGTCTTACTAACTCATGAAACAAGTATCACTATTTATCTTACAAAACAGGTAATAAAATTGAGACAAATGAAGCTTAAACATTGTTACAACATTGGTAATCTGACCATCCAGAGGAAGACTTAAACAGGAAAGTTACTGACTTCTGAGGCCTTCCCAGCATCAGAGAAGAGAACCAACAACCTGATCTCAGCACTGGTCAGAGCACTTTCTGTCTGCATCAATAATGATTCCTATAGAGACCTATAACTAGTCAAACTGCTGAGAGTAAGCGACTGTCAAGTGACATTTGTATTACTCATCTAAAACCTCAGCCAAGGCTTAAGGAGCATTGCCAAAGGGGGAAGGATGAAAAGAAATTTAAGAGTCAGAGAATGGGGAAGAGTGCTGTAGGAAGTCTTACAACCAGTGGAGAGAGGCCTATTATACTATATATGCTGATGTAGAGCATGTGTCCGGCCTCTTTTCCAGCCTCTCTGTTCCGGTTGCTGATTTTGGTTTCTGATCTCCGTTCAAGCAGAGGATTCTGATTTGTGAGTCTACCCCTAAATAAATAACCATCTATTTCTCAATTCTGAGCTAGCATGGGATTTCTTTTAAGCATCCTTCTTCAAAGAAGTGCTATGAAATGCTGTCCTCTAGCTGTGACATGGCCAGTGTGTTCATGAACTCACCCCAGCAACAGCTACCCACCTAAAACTTGCCCAGTACTGAGTCCAACAACATTCCATCATGGAAGAGAGAAGGGTTAACGAATTCCCATCCCACTATGAGGGGCCATAGGCAGTTAATAGTTGCTGTAGGGGTGGTCACCTTCCTCTGTGGCTTAGTACCTCCATTCTCTTGTAAGCAATCCTAATTAAATGAATATGGCACAAAAAGACATGAAATCAGGTGCAGGACTTGTTGAGAAGAGAATGTTCAGTGATGGAAAGGGGGAGATGAGAAAGAATAATGGAAGGGATATGATTAAAGTACATTATATGTGTGTATGAAATTTTGAATTAATAAATCTTAAATATGTGTACATTAAAAAGAAAAGTTAACTTATCTCATGTCAAAACTAGTAAGTGGGGAGTACCTAAGTAAGGTCTAGCTAGTCTGATGAGCTTATGTTCTTATATTATAGTATACGTAATTCTATGACAGGAATAAGAAACAATAACATCAGTTGAAATGGGACAAACACCTTCTTATCAGACAGTCTACCTCTGTGATAGATATTAATATATTAATCTCATTTTTAAAGTGGTGAGCAATTCATAGCATAGAAAGATGTGGTACTTATGTGAGGTCAGTCAAGAAGACAATCAAGCTTCTTAGAAGGTAGCACAGAAAAGGCTCAAATCCAGGCTATTACTACACTATGCCACCTCCTCTCTGGCATGTTGGCCTTACTCATACACATGAGGAAAAGTTCAGCACCCACCTAGCCCATAAAAGTCTATCCCATTTAGTATCCCATCCTACTCCAGCCTAGAAAATCAATCATTGCAAGTGCCTAGCTGCTATTTCTCATCGATTTTTGCAGCCTGATGGCTACCGGTACTGCCTTAGTCCTTCTAGCCTGGCTAAGGAAGAGAGTGTATTTTTCCTGAAACATAAATCATGCAGCAGTCAACGGCACTGATCAGCCTTTGAGTCATACATGCAGCCATGACTTCTCTTTTGTCGTGTATTTTGCACAACAGAGAGCAATTGGAACATGGGGATCCCTGCTGAAGAAGAGCTGCAACGGGAGATTTATAGGCTCCTTACCTAATTAAGAAAGGTTGGATTGCACAGAGTCTTTGGTTTGGAATGTATCCCCTTTAAGAGTTGAAAAGAAGCTTCCAAAAATGAGGCATTAAATATAAGTGCTGATTGAGTTTTATCACCCTTGGTAATTAGAAAATAAAAATGAATCTGATAATAGATTCTTAAATGGTACTATCACCCTTCACGCACAATAAATATTTTAATTTTTTTCCTCTCATATGTGCACTCATATATGAGAGAAAACTCATAACTAACTTTAAAACAAGTACATTGCTAAGGATAATATTACAATATCTCTTGTCAGGTACAAATATGAAATACATTCATCAGAACAAATTCAGGATCAATGTCGAAAATCAAAGGACAATGAAGAGAAGTCTAGACAGCAGTCTGAGGATCAGAAAAGCCAGCTCAGTGGCTGCCAAAAGAAATCAAGGTTCTAGAATCCAGAAGGAAAAAGCAATGGACCTACTGGAATCCAGAAAATTCATCAGGCAAAAACTAATAGCAGAAACCAGACTATCAACATGAGTCTGCCATGGGACCACAATGCCATTACCACAGAGATCATTTACACACACACACACACACACACACACACACACACAGAGAGAGAGAGAGAGAGAGAGAGAGAGAGAGAGAGAGAGAGAGAGAGAGAGAGAGAGAGAGACTAAGCAGGAAATGGTCCAGTATAGAGTGTAATTGGACTTGAAAGGGTCAGGAAAGTGGCAGCAGCTGGCAGTGGAAAGACAGAAGAAATCAATAGCCATAGCTAGGCCCTAAGAAATGTCAAAACACTCTTTATTAAGGCAGTGTTGTTCTCAAGTATGAATATGCATGGGCTGAGCTGGTGGGCAGCAGATAATCTGAATGGCTCTTTCAGCAGGGACCTAATGTCATTCTGGAGTCACAGAGCCAAGGATGGCACATAGGAATGCTGCTGTCAACAGCACCTGCTCTGAGCACTTCTCTCTTGTCACCACATACATCAGATGGTAGACTTCAAAAGGCCAGACTGCATTAAGTACGTCTTATACAGTGTGGAATGCTTTCTTTCTAAAGTCCTCAATTGAACTAAAACTGTTACTTTTGTGCCATTTCAAAGAAATCTTGTATTAGTTAAAAGGATGACTAATGCCACACTTGGCATTACAGTGGTGACCGTGGAGAATTTTATTCTGATGCCTGACTGACCCAGGGGGTGCAATTTAATTCCCTAACTGTCTTCAATATAGATTCCATTGTGGAAAGACAACTCTTATTTGTAGTGGGCCAGCTACATTATATTTTTGTCATATTCCCTGTAAGCAACAACAGAGGAGAAGGGGTGCAGGGAGCGACTGTCTAATGGGGAGTGGTGCAGCTTCCCTTTAAAGCATTAGGGAGATTCTGGAATTGAATAGAAGTGATAGATGCACGGCACTGTGATTGCAGTCACTGCGACTGCAGCATACATTTTTGAAAAGATTGTTTCTGTTGTGTGAACTGTACCTCAACCAAAAGCATGTGCCACTCTGCAAATCAGCCTAGAGTCAATGTTTACTTTGTTCTAGGCATTCTGATAGATTCTGGGCATATAAATTGTTACACTTAATGCTTGCCCGGGACTAGAAAGAATACTAAGCATGACCCCTTTACTAGCTGCTCCATCACAGCATCCTCGTTTCACACAGAAAGAAACTGAGGAAAGGGGATATCAAGCAAATTATCTAAAACCCAGAAACTTACAGTTGATTGATCCAATATTTGATTCCTGTTAGTTTGGTTCTAGGGTCCAGGCCTTCAAGAATGTTGTTAGATATCTGGGAGGTGGTGGGGCATGCCTTTAATCCCAACACTCAGGAGGCAGAGGCAGGAGGATCACTGTGATTTTGAGGCCATTCTGGTCTACAGAGCAAGTTCCAGGACAGCCAGGGCTACACAGAAAAACCCTGTTTCAAAAAAAAACAAAAAAAAATTGAAAAGAGAATGTTTTTAATTGTACTGCCTCAGGTACAGACACTGGGCACAAGAATTTGGCAGTCTGTTAAGGATGATTGCCAAGAAATCCTCCAAGAGACACACTTAAGAGAAGGCCAAGAGTGGAGAAACAGCCAAAGAGACCTTGCATCTGAGACTAACCATACTCGGCAAATAAGAATTGAATATAGAAGGAAAAAGAGAGTGTTTACAGACAGAGGAGACAGTGAACAGGACAGAGTAGGTTATAAACAGTTTGATTTTATTGTACAAAGGGTAGACCGAAGAGAGACAGACAAAGGAATTGAAGGGAGAGAAGACATAGCTTTTAGAATTTTGCTATTTTATCTTGTGGACGTGAAAGATATGTTTTAAGTGGGGATTATATGATCAGAGTTTAGGTTAAGAAATAATATTCCAATGGCTTCTTGTAGGCTAGAATTTACAGAAACATGGCTGCAAATAGGAAGGGAGACTCATGGGCAAGCTGTTTTACTAATCCAGTTTAAAAACAAAAGTTTAAGATAGCACGTGCCTTTAATCCCAGCACTTGGAAGACAGAGGCAGGGAGATCTCTGTGAGTTCAAGGCCAGCCTGGTCTATAAGAGCTAGTTCCAGGACATCTAGAACTATTACACAGAGAAAACCTGTCTCGAAAAAATAACAAAAAATGTTTAATGACACAGTAAATTAAGGAAATGAAAAAATGAATTTCTGTTCATTTTCAGAAACTGTCCATTCAAAGCACTACTCAGGAATACAAAGTTCCTTTAGGGGAAAAATATGTAGATTCAGTGCTTAAATAGAATACATGTATTCCCAGAGAGCTGCGAAAAGAAATGGATATAAGAAATTATCAATGCAGCGTGGGATTGTGGGGATTGCTTTGTCTTCTTAACAGCAGGTAGTCTCAAGATAGCAGGGATTAAAATATGAGCCGAATGAGTCAGATATCACTGGGAAATTATCATGGTATTAGAAAGAAGAGACTGGCTGGAGGTGGGGCAAAACTGTGCGGAACGTCTCAGGATCGAAAAACGTTTCCCACCTCAGCTCTCTTGGACTTGACAAACAGCTATCCCTTTCACATTCTTTAAGGCAAAGACCCTTTGTTCCCCTAGAAACTATTCAACTGTTCAAACTATTTAGAAATTACAATTAAAACTGACTTCAATGTACTGCCAGATCAACGGTGTCCCCAAGGACTTGGCACATTCTCAAAGGAAGCAACCAGAAAATGAAATTAGATGAAATGTGGCCAAGGGGCCTAAGTGTTACAGTGAGAAGGGTATTAGTAAATTCAGGAACTGGGGAGTCTTTGTGTGATTTCGAGAGGTCACTGTGAGTTTCTCAGCGTGGATGCAATTTAAACCACAGCAGACTGGGAAAGTAAGAGAAGGGCATAAAGGCCAGAGATCCAGGATTGGAGAGATGGCTCAGTCATTCTTAGTGCTCTTATTGTTGCGGGAGGTCCTCCCACTCCTCCAGCCTATAGCCGCTGAGATACCAGCCCATTGGGGCGTGGTCTCTCTCCCTTTAAAAAAGCGGCCACTTCCCTCTCCTCTCTCTCTTCACTTCCTGCTCCGCTGGCGACTAGACTCCCTTCCTGGTTGCGTAGAGGGCTGTTGTCTGGTATGGTGATCTGTAAGATTTTTCCCCTTTAAATAAATACCACCCTATTAATCATAATTCCAAACTGGTGTGGCATTGTTTGTGACTTATGCCTTCACTCTTATAGAGGACCTGAGCTCAGTTCCCAGCACCAGCACCTGAATGGCAGCTCATAACCATCTATAACTCCAGTACCAGGGCATATACATACACTTAGGTTCACAGATATATACATACACTTAGGTTCACATATATGTATATATATATACACACACATAAAATAAATTTAAAAATACAAAGACCAGAGACAGGAGGGTATGATGGCACCTTGGAAAAGTACTGGCAAGAGGAGAGGTTGCAAAATCAGCTTTGAATGAGTAAGGTGGGGGCAGATTGTAAATAGTTGTAAGCACCAGATATCCACCTTATGGTTTGAATGTAAAATGTTCTCCGTAGGCTCTTTATGTTTAAATACTTGGCTCTCAGTGATTGATTTGGAAAGTTGTGGAGCCTTTAGAAGTTAGTGGGTCACTGAGGATAGGCCTTGAGGGCTCTTTTGTTTGTTTTTGTTGTGTTATTTGTATATTTGCTTTTTTGTTGAAGGTCAAGTGTATCCTAGTGCTAAAAATAGGAGATACACTAACCCTTGGGACTCAGGCCTGCTATACAGGAGCTCTGATTTCTTTCTTTCTCTTAAGCTATAATCCTAGGGTGAAACACCAGGAATGAAACCCTTTTGTTTTCTGTGGACTTTGTTCTTCAAGTTCCCAAGACAAAGACCCAGGAAGATGCTGTCTTGATGAAACTTTTGTGTACCATGAGCTTCTATCTAGAGCCTTAATTCCTGAGTTGATGACACCTGAGGCTAGCACGCCTCTGTCATACTTAAAGATGCCTGCAGGGATCAAGGGAAGTCCTGAGTAAATGTATATTGTTGACATAGGCATGGCCATGTTAAGGACGCCCAGACCCCTAACCCCACATTCCCACAGTAGTGGCAAAGCCTTTCCCTGTTGAGGCTCAAAGCATTCCTCTGGTCAATCTGTGGGAAATGCCAACCAGAGCTCCCCTACATCAACTGCTCCTCCTGAGATTAAACAGACCTGCTTCCCTAATCAGCGGTCTATAATAACTCTACATCTATTTTATCTGTAATAACCCCACCTCCCTGTTCAACTGTATAATAAACATGTTGACCTTCCAAAGTGCCATGGGTTCTCCACCCAAGAGCCCAGGTCACCAATGCCAGCTTTTATATACATGTTTCTGTGTGTCTGTCCTTTCTACATTCCCTACTATCCCAGTTTGCTCAATTTCTGTATTTGTGAAGAATCCAACAGACATCATTTTCCCCCATACCACTAGACTGGCTTCAAAGTCTTTATGAGGCTGCGGATGATCTTGAACGTCTGAACTTATGCATTCTACTCCCAAAGTGGAAATCTAGGATTATAGGAACGTACTGCCACACACAGTTTATGCAGTGCCAAAGATTGAATCGGAGGTTTCACGCATGCTACAGAAAATTTCTACTAACCAAGGTACATCCTCAGCTCTATAAGGCTGGTGTTTTAAACTTTTGTAATACAGGGATTGAACCCATGGCCCTGTTCATGCTAGGTAAACATTAGACTACTGAACTATATACCTGTCTCTGTCTCTGTCTTGAGATTCTTTAGTCCATCTCTATTCTCTCTCTCTCTCTCTCTCTCTCTCTCTCTCTCTCTCTCTCTCTCTCTCCTTACGGACTTACTGACTGCTAATACAATGTGACCAGGTACTTCATATTCTATCTATCTATCTATCTATCTATCTATCTATCTATCTATCTATCTATCTATGTATCTATCTATCTATCTATCTATCTATCTATCTATCTATCTATCTATCTATCTGTGTCTCTGTGTCTGTGTCTCTCTTTTAACCCACCTTTGTGCCTACCTTACATCTTAACTTTTCTGCATTCCCTGCAATGTTGGAGTGCATTCTTTCTTTTTAATAATCATTTTAATATTATTCTATGGGCATGGGTGCTCTGCCTGCATGTATGTCCTACAGCATGTGCATCTCTAATGCCCACAAAGGCTAGAATAGTGTATTGGATCCCTAGGAACTAGACTTCCACATGATTGTGAGGGTGCTGGGAATTGAACCTGGGTAATCTGGAAGAACAGCTAATACACTTAGCAACTGAACCATCTCTCCAATCCTTTGCATCCCTTCTTAAACCCTGAGGCATAACAAAACTTTCTGTCCTTAAGTCAGGCATTTTGTCATAGGAACAAAAAAAGTAACCAATACAACACATCTTAGTCCAGGTTTTCTTGCTACTCTAGGCACACCATTCAATAAGAGCTTACTATTAGCCTGACTGATAAAAATACATGGCTCCAAAAGAGGAAAGTTCCATTTTGGGGTTAATAACATAAAAAGTAAATATGAACTCACTCTATGAGTACAAGGCTTCTCAGGGCACAATGAACTACTTAATATGCAAAATCATAGGCTTAATGAGATTCCGACATGATCATTGCATCTAGACCCGAACAGACCAACCAGTCTGGACCAGAAAACCCATGCCACTGGGAAGTTCTCTAGAGATTACTGGGGAGCCGTTGAGTGAATCGGAGCTTAGGGGAAAGATGGCATTCTTAAAGAAGAATTCTATTCGTATCCCTTCTACCCACATCCTCCCATCTGAATGTTAAACTAATTTGGGGTACTAGTGTATTTGGGGGAATTTCAGCAAGTGGGCATGTTTCTGTTATCACTTTATTAGAGATTATAGCGCCAATATTTTAGAAGAGCTTCCACCGTACGTGCTCCCCTGGAAAAGAAGCAGGGTCTTTCTTCCCCTCCCCCTCTCCCAAGTGGTTTTGATATGAGTTGTTTGCAATATCCACAAGACGCAGCTATAATCAGGGAAATCGCTGGAACCCTTTGCTTTGCTGATTTAGCAGAGTGCTTCAGATCTATAAAAATATAATGATCTCCTGTAAATAGCTAAGGCTGGCAGCTCCAAAAGAAATAAAAAGAAAGGTATAATCATTCATCATTTTCATGCACATTACTTGGAGGGGGGTGGAAATGAACTGATAAATTACCAGGCAAAATGCTATGCTAAAAAAAAAACCCTAAAGTAGATACCTGCTATGTCTGAAAGAAATATTTGAATCACCAGTGCCTTGGGTATCCTCCCTGATAAAAACAAGCGTACCATATGAGGCAGCCCCCAGGAGACTGGCTACTGAGAAAAGTGACAATTCATTATATTTTTGAAGACAATACGAATACTTACTAAGTAAGGGCACAAATCTCCTTGGAGTATTCAACTTAGTCCATGAAACTAAAAGAATTTGGCTACGTTAGCAGCTTAAAAAGCCATGTGAGAACTATATCAAAATTTCTGTTTCAAAATGTTGACAACTCCCCATGGAGGATTTTTTAAATGTCCTTAGAATTACTAAATTTATACTTTCCACTCAATAAAAAGAAGATCAGTTTAAATATACGTGAGTTCACATTTCATAAACGCTAATGACAAAATCTGCAGCATTTACTCACAGGAACAACCATTTCTAATCACCTTTCCTATTAAACATGTGAATGGAGAAGAATTCAATTGTCAAGACTGATGAATGTGAATGCCTGGACAGAGGATTCAATTCCAAGTTCACATGCCAGTAAAGAAATCTCATCTTGCCCAGAACTTTCATGAGAGTATGTGAGAGTGAGAGAGATTGATTTTGTTGTCTACCGTGACTCAAGCCACACAGGCAGAGATCCATGAAACCATCACTCAGTCACCAGCAACTGTGATTCTTAGAACATAAGAAACTGCACTTATACATAGCACCTAGGGTGTGTCAGATGTGGGAGCCAAGCTGCCACTTGCCAAAATTATTAAATTGCATAATGATATTAATCTGTTGGTTATAAATTAGAGAACAATAGTGCCTTAGTGTACATACAAGTTCTTCACTAAATTTGAACATATACTAGAATTATCAGCAATAACATTAAGAAAATATCACCTGGCCATATATCAGATGGCTGTAGATGATAATGTTCATCTGGATCACAATGTGCTGTATGCAAGAAGAATGTAAATGCATGCACTATCAGAACAACATCTGATTTATGATTTTTGAGCCTGTCAAATGGCCCACATCTCCATGTTTCAGACAAATCATGCTCAACCGACAAAATTTTTAAGAAGACAGGCTGTTATTATTCCAGTTGAATAATTCTGATCCTATTAGCCTCAAATCCCATAAGGTATCCAGTGGGACATGGCTTTTGCTTTAGCCTAGTGATTGCAGAGAGACTTTTCTTGCTATGTGTCACTCCTAGGGGAACAGTGTGCCAAAGCTGTAAATGGCTGAGCAAGGCTAGGCATGGGATTCGGGGATTCTGTCAAAGTCTTGAGAGAAATATCCCATGAATTTAGGAATAGGGGGAAATTAGAGAAACATTCAGGGGAAAAAATGAATATAAACACTTTATGATTGTACTGGCTCTTAATCACTCAAATGGATTTTTATTTTCAGTTTTAGTTATTTCTTTTATAAGAGAAGATGAGAAAATCTGCTTTCTACCTGCAAGATTTTTAAGCCTAACTTTTGCTCAGAGTGGTCTTGAGGCTTTCACACAATGAAATTTCAATTCCCTTTACTCTTATTACTACCTCTTCCTCATAATTTTCAGACAGGAATCTGTTCATGTAAAAACTAGGCCAGGGTCTCAGCTTTCTCTCCCCAGACAGACCACCTGGCTGTATCACGGTTAAAACTACTCAACTCTGGCATTTATGGTAGACTATTGAGGACAAATACATTCCTGGTAACACTAACCCTTCAATACTGTTAAAGTAATTCTGTTGGTCTCTCTGATGCCTTTATCTTCAATGAGATATTCACTTAGACACTGAACTTGGTCCTTTGTTACCATGATGCTTGAGTACTTACTACTGTTCTCTCCCAAACTCTGTGTTCTTTATGAGATAATTTTTCAATAAAGTCTATAAAATCAAGTAAATGCATAGCCATGTGCAAAAATGATAAGGATGTAAATCAGATCTTTTTGTAATGAGCAGAGGAAAATTAAGATAGTATAGGCAAGTGTTTGGGGTGAAAATGTTTTGAATTAGACAATGACAATGGTTGTGTATCAAATTGTACTTTAAATAGATGAATTATACGATGCTTGATATAAGATATATACACGTATAAATGTATAGCATAATGTGTATATATAGTATAATACATAGTATATTGTGCACGTGTGGGTATGATACATGCATATACCTAGATCTTAGGAAGCAATGGTTGGAAACATTTGCCTTGCTGATTGAATTCACTTTTCTCAAGCTGTGTTTTATGACAGGAAAATACAATATTCATTTGGGCATAATCCCACTGTTGAATAGATCATCAAGCACATTCTCATCTATAACCATGACCTGCAGGTCTCTGTCATCCTCTTGTTATCTTTTCTATTAAGCTCTTTATGAAAGAGAAATTGTTATTCACTCATGCTGTTTTCTTGGGGTCCAAATAGGCATGCTTTGTAGAAATAGAAAAAAATCTAAGCTTAAATGAGGGAAGAGTATTTCCTTTCTGCTGAATTAGATATTCTCGCAACCCCTTTCTTACTTTATTTTTTTCCCCTCCACACACAACATAAATTTATTTTTTAAGAAAATGCCTGATTCTTTAAAAATAGCAAAAAAAAAAAAACCCACATCGGGCAATTAAAAAGCAGAGATTAACAAGAATAGTCTTTGATTGAACAAATTTAGACTAATTTGAACATGTACCAAACAATAAAATTGAGGATAGTGGCCAGGCATAGTGGCACAAGCTTTTGATCCCAAAATTTGTGAGGCAGAGGCAGGCAGAACTCTGGGAGTTTGCGGGCAGCCTGGGCTACATAGTTAAGACTCTTGTCTTCAAAAAATTATTTTAAAATTCTGAAGTATGTGTGTTAGTCAGGGTTTCATCTGTGTGATAAAATATCTAAGCAAAACAACTTATGAGAGAAGATTTTTTCTCATGGCTCTAGAGTTCCCAGAGGTTTCATCTGATCATGGCTAAGAGAATGGGGTGGGGGAAGGGGGCAGAACTGTGCAAATTGAAATCCCCTTTCTTACTTTAGTCGGTTAAGGACAGGCAGTCTTCTTTTTGGAGATGATGTCAAATGAACTCCCTCAGGCCTTGGACTTCCTGTAGCCTGTGGTCATTGGCAGTCCCAACTCTCTCTCTCTCTCTCTCTCTCTCTCTCTCTCTCTCTCTCTCTCTCTCTCTCACACACACACACACACACACACACACACACACACACACACACACACACACACACATACACACACAGAGGCTATTGCTATACAGCTCTCTCTGTCCTGGAACTCACTCTGTAGAGTGCCTCCACCTCCTCAATGCTGGAATAAAGACATGTGCCACCATGCCAGGCTCTGGCTCTCTTCTTTTTTAACATTCTTTTTTATTTATTCTTTGTGACTTTCACATCATGCCTCCTGATACCCCTCATCTCCCCACCCCAATAAAACAAAACAAAAATTAAAATAAAAAGGGAAAAAAAGAAAGGGAAAACCTTGTCATGGAAGCTGCAGTGTGACAGTGTGTCACACAGTAAATCCTTTTATCTATACATCTTTACATGTGGGCCTTCATCACAGAGTCATTGGTTTGGTTCAAGGTCCCTGGTCTCTGCTGTGCCATCAACGCTGGTCCCTCACTGAGACTCTTCCTGGACACCTTATTGCCACCTTGTGTCATGGAAATCCTACAGCCCAGGGTCTGCAGGACCAACCCTGACCCATGCTCCTGTAGATCATAGGTGGGGTGGATGTTGGGGTGAACTAACGCATAACCCTGGTTCTGGGCCCGGGCAGCTGCCAGATTGGTCAGCCTGCCAGCTCTCCACTGTCTTCACCACCAGGGTGAGCGCTCCAGCATTGTCCTGGCTGGTTCACCCCTTGCAACAATGAGCAAAGGGTGGAGCCATTTCTCTGACATTCAGGTCCTCAGTGTTGGTTCTCCCATGCCTACCCCTTCAGGACCAGCTCTACTCTGTTGTCCAGGCGAGGTGTAGGGGCAACTATTCCCAGTGCTGCAGCTGATGAGGGGCAGGAACAGCTGTCACACTCTTATGACTTCAGGGCCAGCTCTCCCACCTGCCTCCGGCATTGATGGGGAGAGGATCTGTCTCCCAGCAAGACAGATGAGTAATGGGGACAGCTTTCACACACTAATAACCTTGGGACTGGATCACCACATGTCCTCCAACAGGGTTGACTCTATTGTGCTGCCCAGGTAAGGTACAGGGCCTGCCCTCCCTAGTGTTGTAGCTGGTGGGGGGCAGCGACAACTCTCCCGCTCTTATGATTTCAGGGCCATGTGACTCTCTTCTTAAAAGACATCCAGGTAGCAGTGGCAACCACAACTCCTGTCAAACTGGAGCTCTGTAGAGTTTCAACTGCAATTCTGAAAGCACTTTCAGGCCTTCAAGTGCTAGCAGTTCCTTGGGGGATGCTTCACTGTCCTCCTTTATTTCCCTTAGCCCTGCTGGCACAGCCACTGCAATAAAACCTTTCAATCTCCCCCAGAATGTACTCCCTGCTCCCTGCTGAGACACTGAACCACACAAAAGCTTTTCGATCTGTAGAGTTAGAAGCAGCATTCGGATCACAGTGAGTTTGGGAAAGGGATGTGGGAAAACTTTGTATGTTTCTTGATTCTTTTCTCCTCTGTCTCCGTCTCTGTCTCTCTCCAAATGAATCATGCATGACCAGCACAGATGAAACCTCGAAATTGTTTGGAGATGTACAACCAGGTTATCTAGAGCAATTACCCAGGAGCTGCTTTGTCATTTTAAAGAAAGACCACATAATGGCCTTTACAAAGGTTCTGGTATGCTCTTGTAGAACAGAAAGCCCACTTCAACCTGAAAAGAACTGCGAAACTGAATACCTACTTCAGCTGTAGCAAATCAATGGCTATTAGGTGACAATCATACCATTGCAAAAGTAGAAACGTTGCTGGTACCCCTGCCTAATGTATGAATTGACAATGCACTATTTCTTCACGTATGAAAATACAAGCTCTATTCAACACAAAGTGGTGGTGGGTGGGTGAGTTCTGGTGGCACCCATCCCTAAAACCCGGTCTTTCAAGCCAAGAAATTACTCCAGTATCTATTATAGTTACAAATTGGCAGCGAGGATTTAAAACATTCTACTTATTTTGTCATTCTATTAGAGCACCATAGCAACACTACTGCAGACACAGTAATATTCTGTTATAAGATTTACAACTGCCTTGTGTTTCTTTAGAAAATCTTTCCATATGTAACCATCATTCTTTTTGAAAATTAAAAATTTTTGAACTGTAGGTATATGTGGGTATATGCACATGAGTGTGGATACCCAAGGCATCTCATCACCCCCGCCCCGAACTAGAGTTGTGAGCCAACCTACATGGGTTCTTGTAACTGAACTCAGGTCCTCTGAAAGAGCAGTAAGTGCTCTTAATTATTGAGCCATCTCTCCAGTGCCACAACCAATATTATTGTTGTTAATCTTTGAGATAGGATCTTACTCTACAACCTTGCTATGTAGATCAAGTTGACCTCAAATTCATAGAGATCTGCTTTGCAAGTTCGGGGCTTAAAGACAAAAGCTATTAGGTGATCTTTATTATTATTCTTAATAATAACCATTACTCTTAATGAAAATTTAAGCTAACACTATATAATTCTCCAGCATATTTTAAAAACACACTCTGAGTCTAGGTGTAGCAGTTCCTGCAATCTCAGGGTATACTAAGGAGGCCAGAAAGGATGTATGGTGGGGGGGATTGCAAATGAATTTTGCAGATCAATTTTCCTGCATTCTAAGCTATATAAAAGACTAGGAATGTGAAGATAAATCTGGTATTCAGGTATTTTCCCTTAAGAAAATAGAGTGGAAATTTTTGGGGCCCTGACCTTTACATTCATCCAGTCTCACATGAGCCCTAATTTGTACCTGGGCTTTCAGCATCCTTCCGCTACTCAGTCTCTTCCCTTGCTTATTTCTTTTCTTATACCCAAATTCACAAGTTTTCACTAAATTTAAAAGATGGTTTTCCTGCGTAGACCTTTGCCATCTTCCAGAAACATTATTATAGCACATAGACCTTACCCTGCGTGCCTCCATATTGCTTGTCTTTTGCCCTTCCTCCTTTGCAAGTGCACAGTGTCTTCATGTGCTTAGGAATCTTCTGCTGCTCATACAGAAAATACATCCATGAAACCAAAAGATGGCAGAGAGCACAAGTATCACACCCTTGAGGAGGCTCCTTTTCGTTTCACAAGATGTACATGGCAAAAGAATCCTATCTACAGAGTGGGGACTGTGAGGAAGAGCTCCCAGCTTCTGAGAGCTGTCTGCCCAAAGGACATTGCCAGTGCACTGGAAATTACGGAGCAGGCAAGAAGAGATGACTTCCCTTACTGTTTACCTGGTTGTATTTGAGGAAAAAAAAGATGCGTGAAACGTAAATCACCTAATACTCAATAATTTCAAAGAAAAAGCATATTTTTAAATGACAGGTCTTGCTTCCCATTCTCTCAAATTATAATAATTCCCTATATGTTAGTATAAGACAGTAGAAGCTGCTGGTGGTGGTACACATGTGTAATCTAGCACTCAGGGGATAAGGCAAGGATTTCCAGTTGGAGGCCAGTCTGGGCTACATAACAAGATTCTGTCTTAGGAACCAACACAGTAGAAATTTAAAAAGAAAAGAGAAAGAATATGAATTATCAATTCAGTATTGATGCAAGGTCAAGAACAAATCATTGTTACCATTTTCCTGAACAAAACTACTGACGTTGATGAACAAACCTAAGTGCCTTTAACAAATTTATTTGCTATCAGCAATTATTTATTCCTGCTCAGAAACATAGTCATGAGGAAAGAAATGTCATATAAAAGATCGTTAAGAGTGACTGGAGAGACGGTTCAGTGGTTAAGAATTCTGGCTGTGACAGCCCTCCAGCCCCTGCTGCAGGGGCTTCTTTGTTTCACTGCCCTCCCCAAGTCCACCCTTTTGTCTGCAAGGTCCTTGGCCCAGCAAGAGTCTCTGCCCCTGTACTGAGGAGATCCATCCAGAGGGCTAAGTGTGTGCTTGCCCAGCCAGAAGGTCCCGGGAACGGAGTACAGGGCCCCTCCAGCTCCTGCTGCAGGGGCTTCTTTGTTCCACACGACCCTGCCTCTCCCAAGCCTGCCCTTTTGTCTGCTAGGTTTATAGCCCAGCAAGAGTCCTTGCTCCTGCACTAAGGAGATCCATCCAGAGGGATAAGTGTGTGCCTGCCCGGCTGGTCAGTCACAGGAACAGAGTACAGGCCCCCTCCATTTCCCTAAATGTTTCAAGCCATTCAGTGGGGTGTCTCCCTGGATACTGGCTTTCTCTAGCTACCTCATCCCATCTTACCCCCAAGCACTCCTTTCCATCTGCAGCATCCTTAGATCCACCAGTACAGCCTGCTTCAGGGCAGAGGGGATCTGAAAACTCAAGTGCTGAGGGGTCCTAACAGAGGGTAGACCAAGAAAATCCCCTAAGTACACAGTCAGTCACAGCAAAGATTGAACCAAGATGCCAAGACTATCCTGGTTGCATTTGAAGGAAGAGATGGGCAGGTGCCAATGCAAGAATTCCTCCAACAACCTAAAAGGCAATATGACAACACCAGAATTCAGTGAACACACAACAGGAAAACTTGAACACCCTATTCCAGAAGAAGTAGAAGAAATCGACTTTAAACATAACATTATGAAAATAATAGAGGCCCTTAAACAGGATGTGAAAACTCCTTTAAAGAAATGGAAGAGAAGACAAACAAAAAGTTAGAAGACATTAATAAATCCCTCAAAGATACCCAAGAAAACCAAGAAAAAACAATCAAACAAGTAATGGAAACAGTTTAAGACTTGAAGACTGAAATGGAGGCAATAAAGAAAACACAAACGGAGGGATGGCTGGATATGGAAAATCTGGGTAAACTAACAGGAACTACAGAGACACAGTCATTAAGACCAAAAGGCAACCTACTGGATGGGAGAAGATCTTCACCAACTCCATATCAGACAAAGGTCTGATCTCCAAAATATATAAAGAACTCAAGAAACTAGACATTAAAATTCTAAATAACCCAATTAAAAAATGAGGTACTGAACTGAACAGAGAATTCTCAACAGAAGTTCCAATGGCCAAAAGATACTTAAGGTCATGTTCAACTTCCTTAGCTATCAGAGAAATGCAAATCAAAACAACTTTGAGATACCATCTTACACCTGTCAGAATGGCTAAAATCAGAAACACCAATGATAAGCTATGCTGGAGAGGATAAGGGGAACACTCATCCATTGCTGGTGGGAATGCAAACTTGTGCAACCACTTTGGAAATCAGTGTGACAGTTTCTCAGGAAACTGGGAGTCAACCTACCTCAGGATCCAACAATACCATTCTTAGGAATATACCCAAGAGATGCCCAATCATGCTACAAAAGCATTTGTTCAACTATGTTCATAGCAGCACTATTTGTAATAGTCAGAACCTCTCAATGGAAGAATGGATAAAGAAAGTGTGGAATATATACACATTAGAGTACTACTCAGCGGTAAACAACAATGACATCTTGAATTTTGCATGCAAATGGATGGAAATAGAAACCATTATCCTGAGTGAGATAACCCAGATGCAAAAAGATGAATATGGTATGTCCTCACTCATTAGTGGATTCTAGCCACAAACAAAGGACATTGAGCCTATAGTTCATGATCCTAGAGAAGCTAAATAAGAAGATGAACCTAAAGAAAAGTGTATATATAGATCCTTCTGGAAATTGGAAGCAGACAAGATCACCGGGAAAAAGTTGGGGGTGGAGTGGGGGGAAGGGGAGAGGGGGAGAGAGAAAGGAGAAGGGGAGGATTGGGGAGAGCTTGGGGGAGTGGGATGGTTGAGATGGAGGAAGGGCAGATATGGGAGCAGGGAAGAAGATATCTTAATTAAGGGAGCCATTTTACTGTTGGCAAGAGACTTGGTTCTAGAGGTGTTCCCAGGTGTCCAAGGGGATGTCCCCAGCTAGGTCCTTGGGCAATAGAGGAGAGGGTGCTTGAACTGCCCTTGTCTCATAGCCACACTGATGAATACCCTGAATAATACCATAGAACCTTCATCTGTCGATAGATGGAGATAGAGACAAAGACCCACACTGGAGCACTAGACTGAGCTCCCAAGGTCCAGTTGAAGAGCAGAAGGAGGGAGAAGATGAGCAAGGAAGTCAGGGCCGCGAGGGGTTGGTCCATCCACTGAGACAGTGTGACTGATCTAATGGGAGCTCACCAAATCCAGCTGGACTGGGACTGAACGGACATGTGATCAAACCGGACTCTCTGAACGTGGCTGACAATGGGGGCTGACTGAGAAGCCAATGATAATGGCACTGGGATTTGTTTCTACTGCATGTACTGACTTTTTGGGACCCTAGTCTGTTTGGATGCACACCTTCCTAGGCCTGGATGGAGGGGGGGAGGGCCTTGGACTTCCCACAGCGCAGGGTATCCTGCCCTCTCTTAGGACTGGAGGGGGAGGGAGAAGGGGAGAAGGAGTGGGGAGTGGGAAAGTATTGGGAGGAGGGGAGGAGGTGGAAATTTTGAATGGTATTATTTATAAAGCAATACAAAAAAAATCTAAAAACAAAAGGAATTCTGGCTGCTCTTGCAGAGGACTAAGATCAATTCCCAGCAAACATATGACAGGCTCACAATTAGCTGGCTATAACTCCAGCTTTAGGGGATCTGGTTCCCTCTCCAGACCTTCACAGGCTCCTATATGCATGTGCTACAGAGACATATACTTAACACACACACACACATACACACACTCACACACATACACCATTATATAAATAATTAAAATTTTATTTGGTGAGACAAAAATAAAAAATTGACAATTTAATCCACCTTTATAATGTCTTCTGACTATTTTCTCCCCTAAACTCCCTTATCTTCCTCCCACCCCTGCGATTCCCACATAAACCAGTCTCCTTCCCTGATTCATGACTTATAGCTTTATTTGGGATCTTTTTAGTTTAACCAGGGCTATCTATATGGCCATGGGATTAGAGCTACCCATTGGAATCAGGTGGAGTAACCAAAGGGTATACAGCTGAAGGCAAGGATTACCTCACTCCCTGAATCCATCAGTAGCAAATAGTTCAGCTAGAATGGGTAAGGACATTTTTGTAATATATTTCGTACAGGGTGTTACTGGTTTTCAAATAGAAAATTGATTATCTAACTTGCCACAAGAAGTCTTATAATTGTGTTTTCAAACAGTTAAAAGTTATTTAATTTGAAAGACTGTGTTTAGTCTGAACTCATGTATTTCATACATTTTATAAAGTTCATCTTACAAAATAATTTATAAAAATAACATAACTAAAAGTAAATTAAATTCTGGTAACTCTCATCAACTACCCCCATCTTCACTTTTGAAGGAGAGTATTTCTAATTGCTTTTTTATGTGCTACAAATTGAACCAAGGGCCTTGCTCATGCTAAGCAACTGTTCTACCATTGACCTAACATCTTCGACTTTTCTGCCCTTCAGTATTAGAATAGAATGTGTCAAGTCTTTCAATTCTAAAGGTTCAAATCCACTACTTTAAAAAATTAACAATTTCTAGAACACTGGATATGTGAAGCAAGGTGCTTTTTGAGACAGGAACCTGTCAATGTGAGGTTGACTGAGTACTCTTCCCCATAACGTTTGAAAAATATTTGCTTTCAACCCTGCAGACATTATGGAAAAATTAAGTCTGTATGTTAACTCAATGATTCTCACACTGGCTTTATCAAAAGGTTGGATATCCAAACAAATCCTATCTTTGTCATTTGAGAAAAGAAAGTTAGCCGGGCGATGGTAGTGCACGCCTTTAATCCCAGCACTCGGGAGGCAGAGGCAGGCGGATCTCTGTGAGTTCGAGACCAGCCTGGTCTACAAGAGCTAGTTCCAGGACAGGCTCCAAAACCACAGAGAAACCCTGTCTCGAAAAAAAGAGAGAGAGAGAGAAAAGAAAGTTAGGATGTCTGATGTTGAAACATGCTTTATAAATATTGAGCAAGAGATAAACAATCTTTCTAATTTGAAGATAAGCATTTCAGGTTTTATGTTTTCATACTTTCTTAGGCCCATGTGCTTGCTACTTTCTTGGTGAAATGATGTAACCCCCCCCCACAAAGCCACCATGCATATCTACACTGGGAATGCCAAGGGGTGTGGAAACAGAAAAGCTTCTACTGGGGAATGGCCTGACTCAGGCAAAGAAGAGAGCACAAAGGCTCCTTATGGTTAACTTGAAGTAATGTGAACTAGGGTAGAGTTTTCCTGAGCAAATAAACTGAGGAAAACTTGATTTGCTTACATGGAGAATTTCCATAATGAAATAACCTTTATGGTATCATAATGGAACAAAATGGGTTCTTTTCTGGAAGACTAATAGACAAATTCAAGGAAGGAATCTTTGAACCACGTTCAACAACTATTTCAGATGGAATAATATGCTTAATAACTTGCATCTTTTTATATACTTGATTTCAATATTTCTTTCAATGAAGCAGTAACTGCTCTCTCTCTCTCTCATACTTTCAGCTTTGAAAATTTGTAATCAACTTATTAATGTGTATGAGGTTTTTTCCCACATGTATGTACATGCCTCATGCCTGTAGAAATAAAAGAGGGTGTCTGATCCCTGAAACTAGAGTTACAGATGGTAGTGAGCTGCAATGTGGGGGCTGGGATCTGAACCTGGGACCTCCGTAAAGAGCAGCAAGTGCTCTTAACCACGGAACCATTTCTCCAGTCCCTGGTAACTTTACCTTACATTTCATTTTTTTATTAGTTCAAGAGGACCATTACCACCACAATAAAAATAAGAATAGGTAATTTATCTTCATTTTTTTCCTGAGCCATGAGTCAATAAGTAACCTATTTAATGGCATCTTGCATTATTCAACCATTGTTGTCCAACCAAAGAGCCACAAAGACCTTTATGGGAAGAGATACATAAGCCAAGCTAGGTCCCAGTCACAAGAATAAGAATAAATGTTAGGGAAAGAAAAGTGCTATTTTGGCACCACGTTCCCTCAGAACACAAGAGCTGAACTAGTTGTACAGTTTTGCTCCTTCTTGCCTGTTTTAAAGTTTTATTATTTTTTTTCCTAAAATCATGAATGGCTTCAGTACAATACAAATAAAGTCATGACATTCTCTTTCCGTGGAATTTGACCAGCTGAGTCTAGTTTCTGAGAAGGTGCCAAGTGTTAATAAAAGTAGCCATCCCCCCCCCCCTTGATAAAGACAGAATAAGTTGGAGAAAATGCCCCACCCAACAGCAAGACATTAGAAAGCTTCGGGGAAAATGGTGAATTGATTGAGTGGCAATTCCCAGAATCGGAACTGAGTATCCATGTACATGTCATAACAAACACTGTGCTTCTGTGGCTCAGTGAGAGAACTGGATGACTTTTCAAAATGTGCTGTGACCAACAGTTAGCTATTTGGGAAACACACCTAAATTTACTCGAACCATACATTAAATCTGCAAAGTAAAAGCATAAAGTAGGTTTGCCCTAGGAGACCATCCTCCAGCCATCAAGCTAGAGAAAGCCTTCTTAAACAAGACGTCAGGTATGGGTCACCCAGGAGAAGACTGATGCTTTGACTGTTCACAGGAAGGCCTTTCAGTCATCTGAAGGTGCCACCAAGAGAATGCGAATACGAACCAGCACACGGAAGAAGACATACACACTACCTACATCACATATATAATTATATGTAAACACATATGTGTCATATTTTTACGTTCATAGCTACTCCTGAAAAAAAAATACACGAAGCAAACTGCTTGTGTGACAAAAGGCTTAAACAGACTTTCAGATTCAAAACAGAAGCTACCACAACACCTCATTAGTAATCACAAGAATAAAAAATAAAATAAAACCTTATTTATGTATGTACGTGGCAAAAAGAATAATTCTGACAAAATACCAAATAATACTGTATAATGCATTGAGGCTTCATTGTCATTGAAAGAAATAGCTCCCATCCCAAAGGAATAAAAGGGTAAGTGACATTTTATAAAATAAATAAAAAATTTAATCAATAAAAATAAAAAAGAAAAGAAAACAGTAATTTAATAAAGAAACAAAGAATGGGTAAATGTCTTTAGACCCACAACTTCCCAGCCAGCCTCCCACATCATATTGCAGCCCTCATTGAACAATCAATTTCTGCAGACACAGCTTCTTTCCAGGAATGCTTATTCATATCTTTTTTTAATGCTTTAAGAGATATATTTGAAATATGTATACACTGAACACCAAAAATAATGGCATAAATATTCACAGTGGTAGTCAAATAACTATTATCCAGAAAAAAATACATATTGTGATTATCATGGAGGATAGAGAAATGCAGATACATTCACAACAGGGAATATTATTCATCAATAAAAATCAGTGCAGACAATAGATTTATAGAAAGTCACAGTCACAAGATTGAGTGAAATAAGCTAATGCAAAATAGCTCACTTTTTGATATTCTATTTATTTAAATTTCAATTGCAAGCTAGACTAAATTAAAATGTAAAAAGCTGAAGTATGAATTAACACTGGAAGAAAAAATATTCAAGATGATATAGAAAAAAGATACACTAGTATTTGCTGTTTGTTATGTAAAGTAGGACTATGAAAACAAAATCAACTATATAACAGCAACTCGAGTGTATCTTTCTAAAATAATTTTGAATATTGGTAGCCTTAGTCTTCCCCCCCAAAAAAGAAAAACATTGTTTGGGTTATCAAATAGCAGCCAGGTGGTGGTGGCACACACCTTCAATCCCAGCAATCAGGAGGCAGAGGCAGGTGGATCTCTGTGAGCTCAAGGCCAGCCTGGTCCACAAGAGCCAGTTCCAGGACAGGCACCAAAGCTACAGAGAAACCTTGTCTTGAAAGAAACCAAGAGAAAGAGGGAGACAGAGAGAGAGAGAGAAACAGAGAAAGTGAGTGGAGATCTAGCATGCATATGTTCCTTGTTCTCTTATGGATGGATATATAATGTCTTTTGCTTTTGTGACTTCTACACATTAATGAAATAATAACCTGAAACTGTCAGCTAATATAACCACATCTTCCCAGT
This sequence comes from Microtus pennsylvanicus, assembly GCF_037038515.1. Lineage (NCBI taxonomy): Eukaryota > Metazoa > Chordata > Mammalia > Rodentia > Cricetidae > Microtus > Microtus pennsylvanicus. Next base: position 57,254,452 of record NC_134601.1, on the reverse strand, counting down.
TCTTGATATTGTCCAGAATATTCAATCATATCCAACAAAGGAATGAAAGCAACTAAATAGATAGGAAAGAACCTTTCCAAAAAAAATAATAAGAATAAGAAAAAAAGCAGATATTTCTTCTGTAATATCTAAAACAGACATTTCTCAAGCCAAGGCTAATCAGAACAGATAAGATCACTTCATTCTGACCAGGGTAACAACTTGCCTCAATGACATTACCCTTCTAAAAATATACACACCAAACTTTACTATCCCCAGCCCTGTAAGACAAATACTGTTTGACATAAATCCATTGATTTATCTCAAAAAAAAATCATGTAGCTCTGAGTAACTTCAATAAACAGTTTTGACCAATGGACATGTCATTTAGGTGAATTATTTTTAAAAAGAGGAATTAAATGGTATTATAGGTCTAATGGACCATCTTAAATACCTTTTAAGAAGACCTTCCTAAAGCCCTACTTATAAAACACATGGACATTACTCAGTAAAGTTGAAATAAACATATTCTTTAACTCAGTAGTTCACCTTCTAAGTAAATATTCAAGAGAACTCCTAACATACACATAACAAGAAGCAAATGGAAAAAAGATGCTTATGATAGTATTTGCTTGTCATACCAAAGCACATTGTTTATATCCATTCATACCAAAGCATATTGTTTATATCCACAAACAATAGACTTGGAAAATGACTCATAATGATATATATTGTATTGTTTTGTAAATTTCTGTTCTTTTGTTATTCCTCTTGATAAGACAAACTTATCATGATTTGAGAATGCTTTTCTTTTTTGCTAGCATGCCTACAGTATCTAGCACAATACGTGCCTCAATAGGAATGCAATAAGCAACAATAACAATAAGCCTCTTTGAATGAATAAATGGAGCCTTCCAGAAACTTCAGTGCAGCTTTGGGGAAATGGAGCTCAGTATATGAGCTCAAATAGTAATAGCGTATAAAGAAGAGACTAATCATAAATAGCATGCAAGTAAATTATGGCTACAGCAAAACATTTCAGATAATAAATTTATTATTATAAACTCTTTTTTTTTCTTTTTTTAGACAGTCTCACTATGTAATCCTTGGCTGACCTGGAACTTGCTATTTCCAACCGGCTGGCCTCAAACTCAAGTTCCTCCTGCCCCAGCCTTTTACTGCTTGAATTACAAATACAGATCAGAATACACAACACTTCAACTCCTTTTAAAAGTACACAAACAATTAATTCAGAAGAAATTAGTTGAATAAAACACCTTCATATTACTTCTGGTTTTCTCGTGAATTCCCAGAGAAGGAGCATCTATATAAAGACACTAGCTAACCCAACACCCTCTGTCCCAGCCAGGCTAAAGCATATTTTCTTATTATAATACATGTCACACATATGAAAAAAGCCTCACTCTCTCCCAATAATGTCTGTCCTTAGCCTCTAGAAAAAGAAAACTAGAAATATTTTCAATTTTTTTTTTTTTGGTTTTTTGAGATAGGGTTTCTCTGTGGTTTTGGAGCCTGTCCTGGAACTAGCTCTTGTAGACCAGGCTGGTGTCAAACTCACAGAGATCCGCCTGCCTCTGCCTCCCAAGTGCTGGGATTAAAGGCGTGCGCCACCTTTCATAGACATTCCCTATAGTAAACAAAGTTAATCCTCACCATAATGGACTGACTTAATAATTGTATATTATGATTACTGCATATTTAAAGAATCTGTAATCATTTTCCAATGTAAAACTACTTTTGAGTTATCATAAATGTAAGAAAAGAGCTGTCTTACAAGGAATCTAAGAGGTATATGTGTTAGGGGGCAATGGAGGAAATACATGTATTGGCCAGCAATCCAGGACATGATTATAATGAATAAGTGTGTCCTCTGAAATGTGTTTAATGAGAGGCTTTCCAGAAATGTGAAGCTAAGAAGTAATTGAAGCTTAAAATGGGTATTTATATGTTCAACTATTTTGAGGGGAGGTACTATTCAAAAACACAACCAAGGGTGGAGGATTCTAAGAAGAAAATCAAGGGGGCTAGGGACAGGAGTTCAAAGAAGAAAAGTTTTGATATAGGGTCTCACTATTGAGCTCTGGTTGGTTTGGAACTTGCTACATAAAACAGATAGAACTCGAAGTCACAGAGCTACACCCGCCTCTGCCTCCCAAATGCTGAGATTAAAGGTGTGTGTCATCATGCCCAGCTCTCGTTTTACTATTTAAATTTTACATGAGGGTTTTAACACTGAACTCAATCTTAAATAAAATAAATTAGTATCATCCCCATGGCTTGTCTTTACTTTACATGAACTTTATCCTTCCTTGGGTCACATCTATAGGATGCTATTTCAGTGAGAATCCCCCTGCAGACATTTCTAATGAGGATGAATGGAGGAAATGGTAGGCCTACAGCACAGTCAAGCAGACAGACACCTGCGTGGGAATGCTTCCTGGGCAGTACAGGCGACTGTGCCATGGAAGAAGACAACAGAGCTGCTGTGTATGAGCACAGCGGCTATGGCTCAGGTTTGATCTTTTCAATGGGTAGCGTCATTGTCCTCCCATTGCAGTCATCTCAGTTAAGCTGATGTAATTACCTGAAGAAAGCATGTACCTGAGAGTGTTTAGGTTAGTGACAATGCTGAAAGTATCAGGCATGCGTGCTACAGAGATCAGTTGTATAAATGTGCCAATAATTAACTATAAAATTCTAACATTGAAGAGAATGAGGTGAAGGGAGAGGATGAAGTTGTAGCTGAATTCCACAAAATCTTTAAAGAGAAACCAATATCATTTCTCCTTGTTTTCAAAAATGAAAAGAAGCATATTTTAGAAGTTTGGGTATATTTATTTTATTTTATGCTTGTATATATGTATATGTACCACATGAATGCCTGATTCTCATGGAGGTCAGAGGGGGAATAAGATCCCTTGCAACTGGGGTTATAAGCAGTTGTGAGCTATTGTATTGATGCTAGGAATCAAACCTGGGTCACTGAAAGAGCAACAAGAGCTCTTAACTACTGAGCCCTCTCTCTAACATATAAAATTTTTTTCAACATATTCTATTAGGCCAAGATAATCCTGACAGTAAAACCAGAGGGTGAAACACTACAATCATATAAAACTGTAGACATATCCTTGCTGAAGACTTCCCGCAGGGCAGGGAATCTGGACTGCTCTTCATTCTCGAGAGGGAGGGGGAATGGAGTGGGGGGGAAGGGGGAGAGGGGGAGGGGAGTGGGGGAGGGGGCAATGTGTGGGAGGAGGGGGAGGGAAATGGGAAATGGGGAGGAGGCAGAATTTTTTTTTCAACAACTAAAAAAATATTTAAAAAATAAAAAAAAGAAAATTCTAGCAAACTGAATCAAATAGCACAACAGAAAGAATATTCACCATGATCCAGGGCACTAATCCCCCAAACAGAGGATGCTTCTGTCTCCTCAAATCAGAAAACATAATTTACAGACTGATAAGGTAACTCAGTGAGTAAAGGCACCTGTCACCAAGCCTAAAGATCTGATTCAGACCCTGAGACCAACATAGTAGAAGAGACTGTCTTCAAAGTATCCTCTGCTCACCACACACATGTAATGAAACATATACTCAAACACATACAGAGATTCTCATGAAATAAATGAATATAGTTTTTAAACATGATATACAAAGTTAGCAGAACAAAGTTTTATGTTCGTCTCAATTGATGCAGAATCTCAACTTAACACAGTTCAATGTGTTAGGCTGGAGAGATGGTTCAGCAGTTAAGAACTCTGAGTACTAGACAGCAGAAAAAATAAGGACATCTTGAAATTTGCAGGCAAAAGGATGGATGTAGAAGACATCATATTGACTGAGATAAACCAGACCCAGAAAGGCAAATATTATATGTACTCACTCATAAGTGGCTTCTAGACATAAAGCATAAAAAGCCTATAATTCACAACCCCAGAGAACCTAGACATTATTCTACATGGTAAGTATAAAAGGACAAGATCTCCTGAGTAAACTGAGAGTATGGGGAGCATGGGAGAACGTAGAAGGGGTAGGAGAAGGAAGGGAGGGGAGCAGAGGAAAATATGTAGCTCAATAAAAATAATAAAAAAGAACCCTGATTGTTTTTGCGGAGGGCCAGGTTCAATTCCCAGCACCCACATATTGACTTATAACCATCTATAATTCTAGTTCTAGTGGACCAATGCCTTCTTTTGGCTTCTGAGGCCTTCTGCATGCCCATGGTATGCGCGCACACACACACACACACACACACACACACACACACGATGTGGGAGTGTCATATATCAATCTGTTGATTTCATTGGTTAAGCAATAAAGAAACTGCTTGGCCCTGATAGGTTAAAACATAGGTGGGAGGAGTAAACAGAACGGAATGCTGGGAGGAAGAGGAAGTGAGCTCATAGAGGCCATGCTCCCCGCTCCCAGGCAGGCAGACGTGATTCAGCTTCGACCCAGGATGGATGTAGGCTAGAATCTTCCCAGTAAGTGCACCTTGGGGTGCTACACACATGATTGGAAATGGGCTAGTCCAAATGCGAGAGTTAGCCGAGAAGAGGCTAGATATAATGGGCCAAGCAGTGTTTAAATGAATACAATTTGTGTGTTGTTATTTCTGGGCATAAGCTAGCCAGGTGGCCGGGGTGCTGGGGACACAGCCCCGCCACTCCTATTACCACACACACACACACACACATACACACACACACACACACACACTAAATATTTATACACATATATTAATAATTCAGTGTATCTTAATGATTAAAAACACTGAACAAATTAGGCATACTAGGAAGAACCATCAACATAAAATATATTTGCAAGACAATACATAATCCAAGAGTGAATGGAGTAAAACTGGAAGATTTTACTTTCAGACTCGAAAGAAGTAAAGGACCTGCAATTTCACCACTTTTCATCTCCAAAATTGCGGAAATCCTGGCCAGAGCAATTAGGCAACAGAAAGATACAAAGAGAAGCCACCCTAGAAAAAAATCAAATTGTAACTGGTGATACACGATATAGTATAAAACTTAGCAAACTATCTGAGAAAAATGAATGAAGTTGTTCAGCAAAGTTTGCAATATACAAACTCAACATGCTAAAATCAAAAGTGATGCCATATGTCAATAGTGAGTTACCCAAAAGAGAAATCAGTGAAGCTATTTTATTTAAAACAATACAAAAATAAAATTGCAAGAAATAAATTTAATCAAAATTATAATATATATTATAATCAAAATTATAATACACACAATGAAAATTATAAAGCATCAATGAAAGACTTTGATATAGACACAAAACAATGGAAAGGCAGGGATGGAAAGATAGTTTAATGGTTAATGGCACATATTGCTCTTACAGAGGCTCTGAGTTCGATTTCCAACACCCATGTGGTGGTTCACAAGTTTCTCTAGGTTCAGTTACAAAGATCCAGGCCATCCTGTGTGAGCAGCTAGCTCAAGCATATAGGCAAAACAGTCACACACATGAGATAAAATAATAATAAAACTGGAAATATGTTTAACCTGACTTAAACATACAATATATATGTATACTCATTGAACTTTAGATGAAGTCCCATTAATATGTACAGTGCTTACATTTCTATGTATCAGTGAAAATGGAAACAAATAACTTTAAAAGGATAGATACACAATAGGTAGAAAGTTGGACTCCCTGGTTTTCATAGAAATTATTTTGGTTATCTAGCCATGGAAATTGCTATGGGTATATGTCCCTCAACTTAGAATTAGGCTCTTCCTTCATCTTTACCAAAAAGTATAGATACAATCAGTGAGAGAAGAATAAAAGCTTGAACTTTTTCCTTGGCACTTCATATGGTCTAAACTAGAAAATAGATTTAGGGAGAATTCAGCTCTACAGATTAGTTTAAATCTTTATCCAAACATGGGAGGGATTGCATGATCTCTTTCAAATATGTTATGAAGAAATAAACTTTTGGTTTATGAAAAATAACCATTAGCTTAGTTTATTATCAACTGACATCAAATAAGAAAATCTTTCTGAGTGTTTACTCCCAGCAAAAAAATGCAAGAGAAGCTCAGGGAAGACATAGTTTTCTTTTTCTCACACAGGATAGGGTTAGAACCATCAAAACTATGTTTTCCTTCTGGTAATCTTAGAATTCTTCTCTTCCCCTTACTGGGAGCCAGAGCCAAAACATTCCTAACTCTAGATGCTCAATCTCTCTCTTTCCCTCTCTTCCCCCATCACTTTCTCCTCTTTCCCTCTTTTGAAATAAAACATTCTTAAATGTCTGATAAAATCATCTATCGCTTCTCAAGCAACATTAAAAACACACAGAGAGATAATTAAGAATCTCGAGCTTAAGGTTAATCCACCCAAAGTCTATTCTCTGAAATTAATTTCACAATAAAATGAATTCATCAAAACCTATCATTCTAGTTACAGAGCAGAGCTATCCTGTCTTCCTGCCCTTTTGACTGCTGCTGTGGTTTGTGTGTGTGTGTGTGTGTGTGTGTGTCTGTATGTGTGTGTGTGTGTGTGGAGTGTGTGTGTGTATATGCCTGTGGAGTGCATGTGTGTGTGTGTCTGTGGAGTGGGGGGGTCTGCCAAAGTCACTAACTCACATTCTAGTCTTCGTTCACACCTCATCTCATGCTTCAGCAAAACACTGCTGGAATTCTAAAAATATCTCTAAGCTGTTAAGTACATCCTACACAGACAGATATTCATAAGCTCTTGTCTGTAGCCAATTCCTGCTCCTCCTTCCTATTATACAAAGCTAGCCACCCCATATTAAGTAGAGAACTAGGACTAAGACCTAACTAATGAAGCGTAAAGTGATGATCAAAGTGGTTAAATGGCATTTGTGGTCTTTAGTCTCCTCCCCTGTTCTAGTGTGTGTCCCAAATCATGCACTTGGAAGATGGTAGGTTGGCTAATTGGTGGCTCATGCCTTCAATCCAAGCACTAGAGAGGAAGAGGCAGGAAGGTTTCTGTAAGTTAAGGTCATTGTGGTCTTCACACCAAATCCCAGTACATCCGGGGCTACAAAGCAAGAGTTTGTCCCCCAAAACCAACAGAGACCATTGCAGAAAATCACAACTGATCAAAGTGCAGTGAGCAAGATATCACGCAGTGTCCAGTCCCAATTAACATACCTATAATACAACTCCTGTACCCAAGGCTCAGGAACCATTGCAGACGATGGGATGGAAAGAATGTTGGAGCCAGAGGAATTAGACTGTGAGATTTTTGACTCTTAGACATGTCAGAGAAGCTACACCCAGGAAATGTCATCAAAATGACTACCTAAACAGGGCTTTAACAAGGATGACACAAAAGAACAAACTAAAAGGAAGGGGGAAAGTTCCAAGGGCATCAACCCTACTCCAAGCACTACAGGCAACTGAGAAATGATGAGAACAGAACTGTACTTCCCCAGGGAAAAGCCCTTCCATTGGCTACACAGTTTCAATGTGGTCAGCCATGAGATCATATATAAGTATAAGCAACATTTTACAGACTGTGCAGGTTGTAATTATGCATTTAGGAATATATATTAATTTATTTTTATATATGACCTTATATATGTATGAATTTATTTATATATACATATATAAATATGAATTTGAGAGATAACAAGTAGGTATAAATGGGAGGGGTTGGAGAGCGGGAAAGAAAGGTCATAAATGATCCAATTATATTTTCATTTCAAAAATAAAAAATGTTGTTAAAAAAACTGAAACAAAAACCAACAAAAAGAAGGTTCACCTTTACTCACCAGGGCTCTTCTTCTAGAAACTTGTGTCTGGAAGTAACTTATCAGGACAGAAATTCCTTCTGAGGCTCGGGCTGTATTAGTAGCCATGGCACATAAGCAGTTAGTTTAGGACACTGGGACTTGGAGGTTAATTAGTTATTGCCATATAGCCTGTCTTCTCCTGAATAACACATATCCCATACAGAATAAATTAGCTTTCAAAAAGTTGCAAAGTAGTTAATTAAAATAAAGCATTGGTGAATCGATAATCAGATGATTTCGGAGGAAGAAGAGGCATGCTATTATCTTAAAAGGGCACAATTTCCCTGTCACTCCCCCCTTTCCTTCCCCTACCTCACACAGGCTGCAAGATGACTACAGCAAGGCACAACAAAACTCTTCTTTTAAAAAAAAATCGGTCAATTAATGACATGGCCCATTAATCACTCTGTGAGATCATTTTCTGGGAATTGGCTTCCAGTGGACGAACTTGCAATGACTTAGTTGGTTTCTTGAATATCATGCTTCTGCTGCAGGGTAGGAAGGCATTTGTTCTGCAGAGGAACCCTCCAATCCTGCCATAAAGGAAGTTTAAAGTCCATTCGTGCGAGTAAATCCTGCTTTGAGCACTCTGGACTTCTTTCCTAAACATATCATTCTGCCTTTTTCCAATAAGTACAGTAACTTCTCAAAATGGCCCCCAAAGACCTGTTTTAATCACAGATACTGAAACGTTAAGCAAAATTTTCTAGAAGCCTGTTTTCAGGTAAGTCTGAATTCAGAGGACTCCTCTATGTCCTCTCCAAGTATGTTTAGCTGAGTTGCCTTCAAAGAATAGCATGATTCAAAGAAAATGGCTTGAACTCCCCACACCCTGTGTGTGTGTGTGTGTATACATGTACATGCATGTGGTGACCAGAGATCCATATTGAGTGTCTTTCTCAATTGCTTTTCATCTTACCCGTTTCTTTTTCTTTTTTAATTGAAAAATATTTTCATACAATGTAGTCTGACCATGCTTTTCCCCTCCCCTGACTCCTCCCATATTTTCCCCATGTACCCAACTCTACATTCTTTCTCTCTCCATCTTAGTTTTAAGACAGGGTTTTCCATTGGGTTCATGGGTTTTTGTAAGGTTAGTTGGCCAGCAAGCTCCAGGGATCCTCTTGTCCACTCGCACAGTGCTGGGGTTACAGAAATATTCCAGTCAACTGGGCATTTTGCATGAATGTTTGGTGTTAGCCTGGAATTAATGACAGCGACTTGGAAATAAAAGTAAACAGGGAGGCATCTCCAGAAACAGAATTGTTCTTTTAATCAGAACAACTGAAGGGCCACAGTCTGTCTTCAGAAGTGGAGAAAGAGCTCACGTGGCACAGGGGGCTTGGGGTTTTATAGGACAGAAAAGGGGGAACTTTGGGGATGGAAGATTCTGTCCCCAGGTCAGTTCTGTAGTCTTTTTTTTTTTTTTTTTGGTTTTTTGAGACAGGGTTTTTCTGTGGTTTTGGAGCCTGTCCTGGAACTAGCTCTTGTAGACCAGGCTGGTCTCGAACTCACAAAGATCCACCTGCCTCTGCCTCCCGAGTGCTGGGATTAAAGGCGTGCGCCACCACCGCCCGGCCCAGTTCTGTAGTCTTGAAGTAGTCAATAACCATGGGTTCTGCTATATAGAACTCCTAATCAAAACTTTCCATGGGTGTTATCAGTCAAGTCAACCCACTGTCTAGGGCTTCTCAGTTTACCTGAAGCCCTCAGGCCATTAACCCTTTATTCCAGGCAATGAGGACATAAAAATGGGGGCTGTAGTATTTCATTGGCTGCTTCCTGCAGAAAGGGACCAATGGAAGAGGGCCTAGGCGCTGTCCCCAGAATCCAAGGGGCATAGGCCTAGTTGACTTCATTGTTGCAGGAGTGTTTTTAACTTGATCAGCTTTGGTGGATTGTGTGGTTGCCTTCACACACTCTTAGACAGACCTCAAAAGAAATTAGAGTGCTGAAAATGGCTGATTTGATTACAGAGTAAAACTGAGAGATTCCCCAAGAAGGGGGAGTGGAAGGAGTAGAAGTGAGAGACATAGAAGCCAGTGAGAAGAGGCAGATGTCCATATCTACAGGCCTCCATAGAGGGTGTGAAAGATTCATATTGGGTCTGGAAGGGCTGTGGGTATTTGGCAGGGGTGTGTGGCAGATGCCAGTAGAGTTGATAAGCTGGAGGACAGCCATAGCTCAACATTCAGGATTGTGGAAGGGGAAGAGGATGATAAGAGGTTGGAGAAAGCAAAGTCATCTTGGGAGGTCTGTTATGGGGACATAGGTCTAGGGAGGGATCTGTCAATATGTAAAGACATAGGTTAAGAAGGGTGTGGATCCATCACCAGGAGGCTGGGTCAACCCAGGAATGCTGGACCTTAGTAGACAGACAGGTTCATCAGCAGGATGAGTAAGTGGAACTGACCACCTTTAAGAGCTGGTGAGTTCTATTTAAGAGAAGTACCCAGCTTTCTAGTGTGGTGATTAAGGGGAGAGGTAAGAATTGAGCTCATAGAAGGATAATGATGGGTGTGATATGGGTAGTGGAAAGGATATTTCTCTTTGACAGGTTAGAGATGGAGGGGCACCCTCCCAGGGGTGAAGCCAGGGTAGTGGTGTACAAAGCCAAGGATCGTAGCACAAGCAGTGTAAAAGTATGCTAGGGGAAGATTTGCCTTCTAGGGCCATTTGTTCAGGGTGATTATATTGGTGTGCCGGGAGCACTACACCAAAATAGGCTAGCAGCAGCACGGGGTGGGGGGTGTTGCTGCACAGCCTTGAAGGAAGGAATAGGAAAAAAAACAGAGGATGGCAGTGAAGAATCGCATCTGGTCTGGGGTGAAAGCAATGAAGGTTCCTTGCTCCCAGAGCTCCTCCATGGCAGCCACAATGTCTTCCAGCAGATTTATGGAGAGCAAATGGAGCTGCTACACTTCCAGGCATGCTTACACTGGAATATTCTAATTCCGGTACAGGGGAAGTCTGGTTATTTCAACGGAGGTGGGTCCAGTAAGCCTACATTTAAAAGACAGGGTAAAAATCTAACGATGAGGTTAATAAGGAGGAAAGAAGAGATCCATGGGAGGGACACGAAAGTCCATACATAGGAGGCTTGTCATTGAATTTTTGTCTAGTCCCTGCATCTTTGGGCCCCCATCTTGAACCAGCTTGGATTTGTGGGTGCGTAAGCAGCATTGTCCCTGGAGAAGGGTGGGCACAGAGCCCATCCTTGGCAGTAGTCAGGAGAGCTAATCCTTAGTTTTGGGATAGCACAGCAGCCGAAGAATCAACCCGGTCCTGAAGGATTAAGCAGACCTGAAAGTTGAAGGTTTTCCGAGATCTGGTCGGGCAGAGAGGTTAAGTGATGCAAAGAAGCCCTCAGTCCAATTGTTTAAGTTCTGAGTTGTGGGGGGGAGGGGAAGCCTAATGTGGCAAAAATAGGGGTGAATTGGATAGCCCACTAGTCACTTTTATCAGAGGTCACTCAAATTGCTTTGAGGGGCTTTGGGGCTCAGATCTCCCTTAACTGTTTCAATCTGATAAAAAGGAGCAATGTAGAAAGGGCAGCAGTTAGATTTCCTTGGAGGAAGGTTGACCTAGCGGGCCTCAATAAAATTTAACAGATGGCAAAGATCCAGACCATAAGATAGCCATGTGACGGCAGTGTGCATCTTTAGGGCGTGTTACGTGAATGAGACAGCACCTATAACATACAAAAGCGGAGACTCTTAGTACTATTATAATTCTTGCTTAGAATGTAGCTAGGAAATTGTCAGGGAAGATTTACCCTTACTAAAGGAAGAGAACATGGAAGAAACCTATCCATAAAATCCTTGACAGGCTGTGTCATAGCTGTTAGCAAAACTGCTTTTTGTCACTGTTGTCAATTACAGGATGCAAGGCCACTGGTTTGGTAGAAGAGGTGGAGACATTTTTCATTGACCAGTGTAAGCTCCAAATTGGCCATTGGGTCTCTTTATTGTAACCTTGTTGGGAACATTCAGTGATGAAGTTAAGGAGGAAAAACAATAAGACAATAATTAACATAAGTTTCACTTAGTAAAGTGAAATGTAATTGGACAACTAACTGGACCATGGACCAGAGATCCGTTTCTTTATATCAGGCTCCTGCATAAGGAACAAGCACCTGGAATCTTTGTAAAAGAAGTCAGTTAAAGACAATATCTTAATTGGCAATTTAAAAGATAAATAGACTCAATCCTATTGGGTCCTTTTATAGGATTTTCTTTTTTTTATTGAAAAAAATAATTTTTGCCTCCTCCCAGCCTCCCATTTCCTTCCCCCTCCTCCCACTCCTCTCCCCCTCCCTCTCCAGTCCGAAGAGCAGTCAGGGTTCCCTGCCCTGTGGAATGTCCAAGGTCCTCCCCCCTCCATTTCTAGCAATGTCCCAAGGACACCAGTTGATTATCCTCAATAATTTCCCAAACCTGTGAGCTTGATAATAGAGTATCTGGCAGCCCTCTTTAATTGGGGAACATGAAAGACACATTATAGCTGCGAGGAGTACTCTTCCATGAAGAGACAGTGTTTCATAGGTGACAAATACACACACAGATAGATCTTTAGTTTACATGAGCATTTACTTGTAGGCCAATTTGGTACTGAGTACAGGATGTAAAAACAAAAGTTACCCAAGCGTAGCTTCCTGAGGAATGGTATCAGCTCATCTCCAGGATGGAGGAAGAATTGGCCTATTTTTCTCTCCTTTTCCTTGTTACAAAGTCAATGGGCCAGCCTGACCCAGGACAGGGGTTTGGGGGATAGACATGAGTGAGTCTGGAGTATAAAGGGCAAATCCCACCCACAGCCAGCATCTCAGCCTAAAGAGAAGAGAAAATTTTGCTAAGATAATTTGAGATGCTGTGCTTTGATAGGGAGGGACTTTTATCAGACAGATTACCACCTGAGGTGGAGGTGAGAGAATTCGGTTTAGATGTTTGAGCTGGAAAAGCCTCAAGTGCAGAAGTGGAAGAATAAAGGATAGAAGAGGAACTTGAAGGCGGGGAAATACATCAGACCTCTGACTGTTTTGTCTGGTGAAGTTATCTAAGTTGGAATAGATTTGGAAGGCAAAAGTCCTACATTTAGGCCAGTCTTCACCATTATCTTGGTGATACTGGGGCCTAATCTGAACAGAGAGCCACATAAGAATAGCAGGTCTGACGTTGGCAAACCGAAAGTTTTGAGGCTTTATTTTCGGCCTGTCAAAGGGGTATTGTTGAACACAATGTGGAACCCATCTTGAAAGGTGAAATAGAGAGCGTCTACAACAGTTCCCCAAGTCATACCTAGGGTCAGAGAGTGGCAGGAGGAATGAGCCTAATTTGCATAAAACATCATCCTGTGCTTGTGGAAGTCAGGCAGCAAAAGCCAAGGGCAAAAGCTGAGGAACTCAGGAGTTCCAGAGAGGGCCTGGGTCTGGAATACCTGTATACGCTGGCAGGCCTTGACTTTTCAGTGGGTTTATATTGTATGTGGTCGAGTAGACTAATGGGGAAGGGCCTCTGCTCTGGAGGTCAGAACGGGGAAGGGAGAAAATGAGGACAAAGATACAAATTGGTTTCCATGGCACACTAAAACCCCCGAGGTTTCAAGTCATCAGTGGTGGCCGCTGAGCACTGGTAAGCTAGGCAAGCAGCCATGCTCTCCCTTGTATGGGTTTCAGAAAAGAGATAGATGGGCAAGTGGGGAGAGATGTCACCCAGAAAGAGTTCAAAGGGTATTGATGAAGGTGGCATGAAGATCAAGGGAAACAGACGGGCATCTTCACAAGCAGAATTGTTCAGAACTACTGAAGCGATCAGTCTCTCCAAGATACTTGTAGGGACTGAGTGTACGAGGCAGAGAAGGTCTGGGGTCTTATAAGAAAGAAAAAGGAGGAGATTTAGGGATGGAAGATTCCATCCACGGGCCAGTTTGCTTGCAGGCCTGAAGTGGTAGGTGACAGAGGAGTCTGCTATGTAGAGTGTATGATCAGAAGCTTCCACGGGTGTTAGCAGTCTGAAAAAGCACTCAGCGCTCTCAAGAGCTGAAATGTCTCTCCAGTTCTTTATTAAAGAAAGCATAGTTAACAAATGGTGCTGGTATAACTGGATATCGACATGTAGAAGAACGAAAATAGATCCATGTCTATAACCATGCACAAAACTCAAGTCCAAATGGATCAAAGACTTCAACATAAGGCCAGCCACAGTGAACCTCACAGAAGAGAAAGTGGTAAGTACACTTGAATACATTGGCACAGGAGACCACTTCCTAAATATAACCCCAGTAGCACAGACAGAGAGAGAAACAATTAATAAATGGGACCTCCTAAAACAGAAAAGCTTCTGTAAAGCAAAGGGCATGATCAACAAGACAAAACAACAGCATACAGAATGGGAAAAGATCTTCATCAACCCCACATTGGACAGAGGGCTGACCTCCAAACTATACAAAGAACTCAAGAAATTGGTCATTAACAAAACCCAAATAATTCAATAAAAAATGGAATACAGACCTAAACAGAGAACTCTCAACACAGGAATCTAAAATGGCTGTAAGCCTCCTTAGCCATCAGAGAAATGCAGATCAAAACAACTCTGAGATTTCATCTTATACCTGTAAGAATGGCCAAGATCAAAAACACTGATGACAACTTATGATGGAGAGGTTGTGGAGTAAAAGGGAACACTCCTGCATTGTTGGTGCAAATGCAAATTGGTACAGCCCTTTTGGATGTCAGTGTGGTGATTTCTCAGAAAATTAGGAAATGACCTTCCTCAAGACCCAGCAATACCACTTTTGGGTATATACCCAAAGGATGCTCAATCATACCATAAGGACATGTGCTCAACTATATACATAACAGCGTTGTTTGTCATAGCCAGAACCTGGAAACAACCTAACTGCCCCTTGACTAAAGAATGGATAAGGAAAATGTGGTACATTTACACAGTGGAATACTACACAGCAGAAAAAATAACATCTTGAAATTTGCAGGCAAATGTATAGATGTAGAAAACATCATATTGAGTAAGGTAACCCAAACCCAGAAAGACAAATATCATATGTACTTACTCATAAGTGGCTTTTAGACACAAAGCAAAGAAAACCAGCCTACAAATCACAATTCCAGAGAACTCAGACAACAAAGAGGACCCTAAGAGAGACATACATGGATCTAATCCGCATAAGAAGTAGAAAAAGACAAGATCTCCTGAGTAAATTGGAAGCATGGGGACCATGGGAGAGGATTGAAGGGGAGGAGAGAGGAAGGGAGGGGAGCAGAAAAAAATGTATAGCTCAATAAAATCAATCTTAAAAAACTAGAAAAAAATTATTTTATTTTGTGTGCCTGGCAGCATGGACATGCGGAAGTCCATGGAAATCAGACATAGTCTCAGATCCCTTGCAACTGAAGTTTCAGAGAGCTGTAAAACTGGTGTAGGAGGTCCTTCTGACTATCTATTGCTTTCATTGGTTGAATAAAGAAACTGCTTCGGCCTTTTGATAGGGCAGAACTTAGATAGGTGTAGTAGACAGAACAGAATGCTGGGAAGAAGGCAGTGATGCAGATGCCATGGTATTCCTGCCCTAGATGGACACTGGTTAGACTCATGCCAGTAAGCCACAGTCAAGTGGCGATACACGTTAATGGAGATGGGTTGAACTAATATGTGAGAGTTAGCCAATAAGAGGCTAGAAATAGTGGGCCAGGCGGTGATTTAATTAATACAATTTCTGTGTGGTTATTTCAGGGGTTAAGCTTGCCAGGCAACGGGATGTAGCTCGCTACTCCTTCTACAACATAAAACTCCATGTGGGTGCTAGGAAGTAAATGGAGACCATCTGCAAACATAATAATCTCTCAGCCCCGAGGGCTCCAGTTCTTGACAGTTAGTAATAGTCCCTCAGGTTATTTCCAATGATATTTAGTATTTTTATTCTTCTGTCCTGAAAGAATCACTGCTGAATTTTGCGATGGCTCCTAAATATGATTGCCAAGTCCTTTACTCATTGTCTGTGCTGATGCTCTCCTCTGAAATGGGGTTTGTGGAACAGAAAGCTAAGAGAAGGGTAGAAAGACATCAACGCCTGGATAGTGTGGGAAGGAGAGCTTACAGAGGAATGTGGTCCAAAGATAACAAACCAAAAAGAAAAGAAAAGAAAAAGAAAACTGTTTTCTGGTCCATATGACTCTGTATGGTATGGTCATGTGCATCTTTTCACTCTTACCAACCGACTAGACTCATTCATACTTAGTACTATCATTCATATGTCTTCCCTTTGCATGGACATGTTTTCTCCCTAACTTATCTTTATGAAGTTCTCATGGCAGCCTTCCACAACCATGCTACCCATTTCTCACGAGCTCCTTGGATCCTATATCCTCCTAATACTTTCCATGTCTTTTTTTTTAAACAACCAAATCGATTTGTGTGTACACCTTCAATGCCAAATACAGCATATGATAAACTAAAAGCATTCCAATATTTGTTGAACCAGTGATGGATGAGTAGAATCTATTTTGAATGAACTGCTGTGTACGAATAAATGAACAATCCTTGGCCACACCTCTTTAGCCTCCATCCCAGACTAAGAAATAGGTGTTAAGTGAAAACATTCATGTACTGAAGTCTGAGAGGGTTGTTTTTACCTCAGCGAGAGCCTGTTTGTTTGTTCCCCTTTTTATGCTCCAATAGGACATGCTGGGGAATATAATAGCACTCTCTCATCTTTTAAAGAAAAGTATTCAAGAGGCAGAAAGCACAATGATGGGAAGTTATTGTTTACTTTGGGGAGTCTAATTGGATTCCAGAGATGTGATTTTCATAATGCGAAGTGATTTGCATATACATGGACTGGGAAGTTTCACGAGACGCTTCTGCTTCTTCTCATCTCAAACTCTCCCAGGCCAACTCCCTCAGCAGATGAATTGCCTTGGCAGAAATGAAGATATTCTAAAGAGACCCTCAGACCCCTTTCTTTGGCTATCAAACTATTGAGACAATGCTCCATCAAGGGACTGGAATGTCCCCAGGAATCTCACGCTGAGAAAAAGAAGAGGCTCAGGCTCCAATGCTAGCCAAATGGGGGACTCGTCTCCTGGAAAGACATGTCACACAGTTCTGACAACCTGTCAGGCCACCTTGGAGGAGACACTAACGATGGGCCTGGCCGTACCTTGATCAGAGACTACTGACTACTTAGTTTTGCACACCTCTTGCCCTCCATTTAAATCGAAACCTCTTGTCAAAACCTTGAAGCGGTGGTTCGCTAGACCTCTTTGTTCCCCTCTCAATGTGGCCTCACTGAATAAACTTCTTTTTTCTGCTTTTCACTCTTACTTTCTGTTTAATTGGCCTATTGAGAGCAGGTGCCTGTTAGGACTGGCAGGGCTCAGGCTCTGACCCTAGCCACTTGAGTAACAGTAGCACCACCCCCACGCCACCTTCATTAGTGCTGACCACCAGCTGTTGGCAACAAAACAGACCAAGGCAAGAGGTGTTCTTTTTCTAATCATGTTAATGGCACATAATTTTTGCTTACAGTTTGCTGTTTCTAAGAATCAGACAGTGAAATATTGTTGCTAGTGTCTTAAGTTTCGCTAAGTCTTGTTAGTGACTGGCTGGACTGCCATGGAAAAATAATAGTGTCATCTGTAAGCTATTCTGAAAACCTCTACCAGTCTGTCTTTGATCATGTTAAGATTTCCGTTCCAACTGTGGACCATATTTCCTGCTTTTTCTTGTTTTTCTTCCGATCTATTTACTTTAGACAGGGTCTTGCTATAGAACCAACACTGCCCAGGAATTCATTATCTAGTCCAAGCTAGCCTCAAACTTATGGTCCTCCTGCTTCAACCTCTGAATGCTGGAATTACAGACCTTGGCCACCATACTTTGCCAGAAAAATAGCTTGTTTCTTGCATTTTTGTTTTTGTTTTGGTTTTTTGGGTTTTTTTTGGTAGTTCTTGGCACTGTGCCCATGACCTCATCATGTTAGGCAAAAGCTCTACCAAGGAGCCCTTTTGCTTTTCATTTTAAAGCAGGTTCTCTCAAAGTTGCCCGAATAGCCCCAGATTCACTAGTGGCTCAATCAACCTTGAATTCAGGACCCTATTGCCACTCCTTCCCGCCTTACATCTCCTTGCAGGAGTGTTCCTCCAAAGTGAGTGATAATGTGTGCTATTCCCTGGAACACTGTAAATGAAAGTTCAGAAGGAAGCTATTCCTACAAAGGCTGATCAGTGGGTTAGAAAAATTTCAAGGATCTTGGAAAAGTTGGAATGTTGAAAGTCCAGAACCTAATTACAAATTCTCTTGGTTATCTTAGCCCTCATGAATCCTCAATTTACTGTTCATCTCTATGTGTTCTTAACATCGTTGCAACTTAGATAAATCCTTTGGAATATATAAATAGACCTCTAGCCTCCATCAGTAGATCTGGATCTGCTCTAGACTCTGTTGTTAATGGCATGCCTGGTTATGGATGTCGTCAGGTAGCATCTGATGCCTTTAGCTGAGATTTTTCCCACTTTGCTGTCACCCACCTATCTATTACTATATACATTTTATGAAACTTCTGTCATGTTGAAATATGGAATTTGGAATAAATTGAATCTGTGTTCCCAGGCCATGGTCACTCAGTGTTTGATTCAAGAGTAATTTCTTTGAGGTGAGGGTTGTGGTTTATGTCACCAGCAATGTACTCTTTTAAATTGTCTGCCTGGATCTGGGGTTGTTAAATGTCTTTAATGGTCTCTAAGAAATCTTATCATGAGCTGTTCTAGTTTGTTTGTTTGTTTTTTTAATTTTCGAGACAGGGTTTCTCCGTAGCTTTTGGTTCCTGTCCTGGAACTAGCTCATGTAGACCAGGCTGGCCTCGAACTCACAGAGATCCGCCTGCCTCTGCCTCCCGAGTGCTGGAATTAAAGGTGTGTGCCACCACTGCCCGGCTTAGTTTGTTTTTTTTATTGCTATGATAAAACACTAATCAAAACCCACTTGCGGGAAGGAAGGGTTTCTTTTGGCTTGTACATTATAATCCATCACCAAGGGAAGTCAGCACTTAAGGCAGGAACCTGAAGTCAGAAACTGCAGCAGAGGCTTCAAACTGGCTTGCACATTCTCTTTCCCAGGAGCATCTAACCCAGCGGAGGCACCACACACAGTGAGCTGGGCCCTCCCACAACAACATCAACTGAGAAAATGCTCCACAGGTTAATCTAATGGGGGCCCCTCCCAGCTGAGGTTCCCTCTGCCCTGATGACTCCAGCTGTGTCAAGCTGACAAAACACTAACCACCACAGGAGTATAACAAGATTAGCTACCACATGGAGAGAAAAGGAAGTTTGAGAATTTACCAGAAAATTCCTAGCTCTAGAATTAGTAAGTAGAGGATCCAGATTCACCAAAAATAAGCCTTGGGTCAGAAACTGAGCACAGAGAATAAGAAGACAAATGGAGAAAGGCCCATGGTATATTGCATCATCCTATAAAATGAACCCTATTTAAAGAACTTAAGGGTTAGTTTTTATATGGGCTGAAATATATCCATAGTTAGATCAGGGAACAGAATCAAGACAATCCACACAGGAACTTCAGTCTGCAGCAGGGTTGGAGTAGGACATACAGACAGGGGTCCGAAAGATGCAAACAGAAACTTCAGTCTCTAGCAGAGCCAGAGTGGGGACACAGAGACAGGAATCTGGGTCATCTGTAAACTATGCTCCAAAAACCGCAGAATCAGAAAAATACAGAAGTTAATGGTGTCATTTGCTAAAAATGAAGATACCTCGGTAGCCTTGTCGCAGATGGCTCTTAGTGATCCTCATGTCCTTACCCAGTTATTAGTCAAGAGTCTGACAACTGAAAGGGCAGGGAAAAGCTAAAAGGTTTTAACACGTGGTAATTCAAGACGGAGAGAAAATACACTGAACTGTCACAAAACCTTGGTTCTAATTGTAATTCTGCAACTTACTAAGCTTTGCAGCATTGGGCAAGCCCTTCACCTGTGTAGACCTCAATTTCCTCTCCTATCAAAGAGAGTGAATATTTGTAACCAGAGGATATCAAAAATACTTAAAAATCAAAGAATTCAGTCAGGCATGCTGGCCACAGGTGTGCTCCTAGCAGTTAGAACACGGGGCCAGGAAAATCACTGTAAATTCAAGGTCACCCTGAACTAAATAGCTAGTTTCTGGCCAACTGGAGGTACAGAGTAAGACTATGTCTCAAAATAATTTTGTTCAATCTAAATTAGCAATTTGTCACATCATATTTTCTTTATCACAATAGTTATTTGACTTAAATTACCTAGTAAGGGATAAATGGTTCAGTATGACACAGTCATACCCACTTTTTTAAAGGTAACATTGTTAGAGCTTTTTTATACAAGTGTGAATGAGAATGCCTGAAAAGAAGCTGGGTCTTCAGAGGCCTGCTGATTAAAACTTGAATGATGGCAAAGTTTGGAATGCTGATGTTTCAGAGGCTAATTACACGGTTTTTTTTGTCAATCTCTAACCTAATAAATACTCATTCCTTGCCTACCTCCTTGTCAGATCTAATGTACTGATAAACAGACAAAAACATGTAGAATGTACTAACAAAACCCTATCCTCTACCAATGGAAGGGCCAAGAATGCTATCAGATAATATGTGAACCCTGGAGCCGAGATTGCCACCACATCTTACAGTAATCTAGCTCTCTGATTTTTCCACCAATGTATTATTAAGATGCCTTGATTTATAACTTCCTTTGTTCTGTTACTATAAAACTCCACAAACTACTTCCATGTTGGAAATCATTGAACTGGTAACCTAGACCTGTGTTTTTGCAGACCATGGTCATTCATATTTTGGCTTCAGATTAAGTCATCTCCTATTCCCTTTTAGTCGAGAGTTGTGTATTTGCATTGGCACAAGATTGTTCGCATTTGGAGTCCTTAAAGGACTGGCAAAAAAAATTCAAATACCTTTGCATCTTTCAAAACTCTCATCCCTTTAATTGAACCAAGAAATCTGTAAAGCATAGAGTCACGGCTTGAGAGAAATGTTAGACCATAGGAACTGAGGATACCATTATTACAAATGCCTCTGTTCCCTTGTTAACTGCTGGAGTCAGAGGCTACTCCTAAATGGAAGAACGCTGAGATTAAAAAAAAAATTACCTGCACATCTGCACATTCTTCTATGCAATTTTACAAATAGAGACTCATTCTCTTGGTATTTGAGGCATTTCAATCCTTGAAGAGAGCTCCGTTAAAATGGCAAAAGCTACGAAATGACAGTACCTTAAACCTGGGGATAGCTGGGAAACAAAATCAGTTCCTTTCTGGGCAAAAACATAAGGCACCATGTCATTCATTCTTCATGGAGGTTGAAAGTTTCTCCCAGAGCCAAGGGAGTGAAAAACGGAAAGGTAGTTGTTAATCTCAAAGGTTTGAGGAGAAAGACCACTGACCCAAATCTTAACCAAATTAATTAAAGCAAGCAATTAATTAAAGCAAATTTGTTTATTCATATCCATAGGTTGCCTGGCCCTAAGGCAGTGTTCCAAGAAGTCAGTCTTGCATGTGAGGAAGGCAAGATTTGTATAAGTTCAGAGTTAGGGGGTTTTCTAATGGGAGATTTGGCAGGCCAAATAGGCAGGGTTACAGGACTAGAACATAAGGATAACAAGTTAGTTGTAATGACCTCCAGAAACAAAGATATGATTGCAAGGTGGTTATGACAAGGTAGTCATAACAACCTTTGGAAACAAAGGTAGGGTTGTGCAAGATGGTTTCGAAACAAAGACACAACTGCCATTTCCTGGAACAGGCAGAGCAGAACCATTTGTAGTTAAGGTTATAGGTGGGTCATAACCTAGTCCTCGAGGGACAGAAACTGTTTCTTTTTAAACCATAAACAGGAATGAACCTCATTTGTTTTTACTATAAGATAGCTTTCAATCCTAAAATAAAGGCAGCCTGGTTCATCAGTGCCAACGCAGTGGATTCATTCCAGCTTTCTTGCTCATAGAAACCTATGGGATATCTGGAAAATGAGACTAGGTGAAGGAAAGGCAACATTTAACGTGGAGAAAGTCATGGGCAGACATTGGAGATGTGTTAGTGTTATATCCCCCAAAAAATGCTGTAACAAAGAGAAGGTGGAAGGAAGTAACTCGACAAAGATTTTGAGGTGTGCAGGACAATCTATCAAGCTGACAATGAAGAATATGATGTCAGACTATCCTAATTTCTTTTTCTGACAGAATGACAAGCCAAGCAGTTTGCAGAAAGAAACAAATGTAGTGCACCTTCTGTGATTCTTTATATTCTGTCCCATTGTGAAGGAAATGTAGCCCAAAATCAGCTCCCATACAGCAGACATCAGAATTAATACAGATCCAGGACCCCAAAGCAGGGACTGTAACTGCAAGGACACTTAAAAATCACCAACAATGGCATTTGTCATTCTACTTCTCTTACTATTGTCTGAGAGAATTCTTATGTGGGCTTGGAAGGCCTTTTTACAGGGCCTCTCTCTTGCAGGAAATGCCAGAAGCAGCCTAATGTTTGAGACCCTTAACTGGTCTGCCTGTTACCTAAGAAATAAGCCTAAAACAGGGGAAGTGTAAGTAAGAAACTGAATGAAAAGAAAGCAAGTGATTTATATAAAAATATAATGTAATAACTAGTCTATGAAATTGGAATCAAGAAATAGTCACTAGAACAAATACAAAACAAGTATTTCATCTGATAATTGATTTTTACATTGACTAAAATGTCAACCTTTCAACTGCAAGTCATGTCAGGCTCCATCTGTCGATATCTGACCTGCTCCTTTCTGTTCTTCTTGAAGGACTATTTTTATAAGGTCAGTTACATAAAATACTGCTTGGTTTTCTCTTCAATAGGTATAAGGAGGCTTATCATTTCATTGCGGTAAGGATAGTCTTTTCAAAGTTAAACATAGCCTTATGAACACATGGTCACATATTACCTTATTTTATTATAAGGCTGAAATCTCAGTAGAATCAGATAGAGTGATAATATTAACTGTATTGTGTTCTCTCAAAGTTCCCATGTGGAAACCCCATACTTTGCTATGACAGGAACATTTTAAAAGATTTTTGCTTATTTTTTATACATATCAGTGTGTTTGCCTGTATGTGTTTCTGTGTATAGTGTGTGTGCCTGTTGCCCTCAGAGGTTAGAAGAGCTAGTCAGATCACCGGGAATTGGAATTTCACACAGTTGTTAGCTGTCATGTGGATGCTGGGGATCAAACATGGGTGGGTCCTATGGAAGTACTCTTTACCATTAAATCACATCTTCAGGTCCAGTGTTTTCTCACCTCCAAAGCTGCAGATGTGAAAAATTTAACACCTAGTGAAGCAGTGTTTGAAAATGAGCCTTTTGGAAAATGTTTACATCCTCAGTACTTGGTCCTTATGAAGGAATAATAATAATAATGATACTATGAAATGGTTTGGGAGCTAGGTATGGTGATACACACTTGTGATCTTAGTACCTGGGAGCCTTAGGCAGGAGTTTAAGACTAGCCTGGCTGCATATTGAAACAATGTCTCATACAAACAATCAAATAGCAACCAAAAAAGAAAATATGTGGAAATGATTTCCCTCTCCTATTTTTTCCCCCTGTGAAGATGAAATGATCTTAAGGATGACGTAATAAAGTACCATCATACAAAGACACAGCTGCTGTTGACATGTGTGGTTGTTTGAAAGAAAATGGTCTCTAAAGGAGGCAGCATTTTTAGGAGGTGTGGCCCTGTTGAAGTAGGTGTGGCCTTGGAGGAAGTATATCACTTTAGAGGCAGGCTTTGAGGTTTCATATACGCTCAAGCCATGCCCAGTGTCTTAGAATACTTCTGTTGCCTGCAAACCAAGATGTAGGACTCTCATCTCCTTCTCCAGCACCATGTCTGTCTGTACTCCACCATGTTTCAGCATGATGATAACGGACTAAACCTCTGAAAGTGTAAGCCACCCCAATTAAAAGTTTCCTTGTATTAGTTGCTGTGCTCATGGTTTCTCTTCACAGCAATAGAAACCCTAACTAAAACACCATGATTATAGCTTCAAAGTCTCCAGAATGGTGATAAAAATTAATTCTTGCTCTTTATAAATTATCCAGTCTCAGGTGTGCTATCATAACATCATAAAAGAAATAAGAAAGGCATCTTAAATGTATAACTGAAAATAGAAATAAAACAGGTAATTAAGGGCAAACGATGTCATAATGATAGAGGTTTTATGCAGGAATACTGATATTTTTACTAGAAAGAAATATTTGGGGGAAGGAACATAAACAGAGGAGTAATTTGTATAAGGATTCAATGAGAAAAGAGTCATCTACAAGCCAAGAGAGGCTGAAGGAGAAAGCAAGTCTAATTATACCCTGATATTTTATTTATAGTTTCCATAATTGTGAGAAAATAAATGTCTGTTGTTTAGAACACTTAACCTGGAATATTTTGTTATGGCAGCACAAGTAGACTAAGTAGGAAGAATATCTCTCATAAAATATAATAATATAAATATATGTAATATATAAGATGAGTTCAATCTCTACCATTTATTATTAGTACAGTGTTAGAAAAATCTATAACTTGTAGGTTAAAGGAACAGAATAGAAGATCTAGACATAAGCCCACACAACTTCTCCCACTTGCATTTTAACCAAGATGGAAAAAGTACAACAAACATCAACAAACATGTGGCAAGAATTGGCTATCCACACATAGAAAGAAACTAGATCCCTATTACTCAACCTGCACAAAAGTAAAAAAAAATAATAATTCAAGACCAAAAACTCTGAAACTATTAGAGGGAAAACAGTCTAAGTTGTTGGCATAAGTAAGAATTTCCCTAATAAGACTCCAGTAGCTTAGAAAATAAGGCTGAAATCAACAAATGGGAATTCATGAAATTAAAAAATTTCTGCATGGCAAAGGAAACAGTTAAGGAGTTAAATAATCAGCCATAGACTGAGATAAAAAAAATTATCAGCTATTAGAGTATACAAAGAATACAAAAACCTAAACCACAAGGAACCACACAACTCAAACAGTAAATGGACTAACCAAATGAACAGACAGTTCTGAAAAGGCAAAATACAAATGGCCAGGAAACCTATGAAATGCAGCTCAACCTCACTAGGCAGATACCAGAGAACTGCTGGTTAAAATTACTTTTGATTTCATTTTATTCGAGTCAGAATCTAAATAAAAAGGTGAACCCGAAGAAAAACATATAGTTATCCTCCTGGATATTGGAAGGAGACAAGATTGCCAGGCAAAAATTGGAAACTTGGGGGTGGGGTGAGGGTAAGGGGTTATGGGGAGAAAAAAAGTTAGAAGAGGGAGATGGGGAGAGCTTGGGGGAATGGGACGGTTGGGATGGAGGAAGAGTGGATATGGAAGCAGGGAAGTATATATCTTAATTAAGGGAGCCATTTTAGGGTTGGCAAGAGACTTGACTCTAGAGGGGCTCGCAGGTGTCCATGGAGATGTCCCCAGCTAGATCCTTGGTCAGCTAAGAAAAAGTAGCCTGAAATGGCCCTATCCTATAGCCATACTGATGAATATCTTGCATATCACCTTAGAACCTTCATCTGGTGATGGATGAAGCTAGAGACAGAGACCCACATTGGAGCACTGGACTGAGCCTCCAAAGTCCAAATGAAGAGCAGAAGGAGGGAGAACATGAGCAAGGAAGTCAGGACAGTGAGGGATGCGCTCACCCACTGAGATGGTGGGGCTGATCTAATGGGAGCTCACCAAAGCAAGCTGGACTGGGACTGATGGAGCATGTGATCAAAACAGACTCTCTGAACGTGGCTGACAAGGAGAGCTGACTGAGAAGCCAAGGACAACGACACTGGGTTTTGATCCTACTGCATGTACTGGCTTTGTGGGAGCCTAGTCTGTTTGGATGCTCACCTTCCTAGACCTGGATGGAGGAGGGAGGACCTTGGACCTCCCACAGGGCAGGGAACCCTGACTGCTCTTTGGACTGGAGAGGGAGGAGGAGGGGGAAGTGGAGAGGGAAATGGGAGGAGGGGAGGAAGTGGAAATTTTTAAGTAAAAATAAATAATAAAAAATAAATACAAATTAAAAAAAAGAACAGAAATAACAAATGTCGAAGATACAGGGGGAAAAGGAACATAAAGTGGTTAGGCTTCTGTGGAAATCATTTTGGAGGTTTTCCCAAAGAACTAACAATAGATCTACCTTATGACCCAACTATACCACTCCTGAGTATTTACTCAAGTCAATAGTATTACTTGCACTTGAATGTTTATTGCAGCTCTATTTACAGCAAGTAATTCACAGAAGTATAACAGACCTGGGAGCAATGAAGATATTCTAAGATACTCCTGTCTTTTAATCTATCAGACTATTACAACGGACCTCAATAAAATGGGAATTTCCTCAGAAATCTCTAAAGCATAATTATTAAAAGCTCAGAGACTGATATTGGGGTTCAATCTGAATGTCAGGAAAGTGTAACAGCCAGCCACTGGCTCTCACCTCTGCCTCAGTCCAAAATAGTGATCCTGCCTCCTGGAATCTCAGAATGAGACTGTGCCTGAGAGCTGTCTCCTCCCGTTTTATAATCCTCTCTAGTTCTGGGATTAAGGACGTGCACCACTACTGTCTGGATTCTATGGCAAACTAGTGTGGCTACTAGAATTAAAGATGTGTGTGACCATTGCCTGGTCTGTAGACTGAACCGTGCAGCTGTTTTACTCTCTGAACTTCAGGCAAGCTTTATATATTAAAACACAAGTGATCAGACCTTTGTCAGTTGCGGGGTTGGTGAAGATGATCCTACTGCACGTACTGGCTTTGTAGGAGCCTAGGCAGTTTGGATGTTCACCTTACTAGAACTGGATGGAGGTGGGTGGTCCTTGGACTTTCCACAGGGCAGGGAACCCTGATTGCTCTTCGGGCTGAGGAGGGAGGGGGACTTGATTGGGGGAAGGGGAGGGAAATGGGAGGCGGTGGCGGGGAAGAGACAGAAAGCTTTAATAAATAAATAAATTTTAAAAAAACACAAGTGAAATACCACTACAAATCTCATGTGTACCTGCTGCTCATGGAGGTCAGACGTGGTCTTCGATCTCCACTAAAGGTAGAGCTCTAGATAGGCATGAGCCACCATGTGGATACTGGCAATTAAACCTGGGTCCTCCACAAGAACAAGTGCTCTTAATGCTCAGTCATCTCTCCAGCCTGGTACATTAGTTTGTCATGCTACTATTGTTTCAGGCTGGTGCTATTAGCTATGGACTAGAATCCCATAGTCTGTAATGTGAGTCATAATACAATTGGCATGAAAACTGTGCTGCTTTCATGTAATTTTGTAATATGTGTCACCTGTTAAAATAAATCCCATCTTTGCCTTATAGGAACATACATGCTAAGATAAATTAGTAAAGAAAAATTCCTTGCTGATGGTAGAATGAATATTAATAGAAGACACTCACATAGGAGCCCTTAATAACTAATGATGTCATTACATAATTATTATTATTACTATTGTTGGTTCAAACAGGATTTTTCTATAGTACAAGATATCCTATAAATGACAGCAATCCTCCTGCTTCAGTCTTCTGAGGTCTGGCATTATACACATAAGCCACTCTCTCTGTTAGGGTTTTTATTGCTGAAATGAAACATCGTGACCAAGGCAACTTATAGAAGGAGTGGTTTATTTTGGACTTACAGTTCCAGAGAGATAAGAGCCTATCACTATTAGAGCAGGGAAATATGGTAGTTAAAACCAAGCATGGCAACAGGAATAGCTCAGAGCTCACATCTCAAGCCACAGTGAGAAATAAGAGAAAGTGAATTTGAAGTGAATCAAGCTTTAAACTCTCGAGGTCTGCCTTCAGTGACACAGCCCAAACGGTACCATCAACAAATGGGGACCAGCTTTGCAAATAACCTCAGATATTAGAGGACATTCATCATCTAAACCACCACAACCACCATGTCCAATTGACCACCTTTTATTTTTTTATTATTTAATTTATTTATTTATTAAAGATTTCTGCCTCCTCCCTGCCACCGCCTCCCATTTCCCTCCCCCTCCCCCGATCAAATCCCCCTTCCTCTTCAGCTCGAAGAGCAATCAGGGTTCCCTGACCTGTGGGAAGTCCAAGGACCACCCACCTCCATCCAGGTCTAGTAAGGTGAGCATCCAAACTGCCTAGGCTCCCACAAAGCCACTATGTGCAGTAGGATCAAAACCCATTGCCATTGTTCTTGAGTTCTCAGTAGTCCTCATTGTCCGCTATGTTCAGGGAGTCCGGTTTTATCCCATGCTTTTTCAGACCCAGGCCAGCTGGCCTTAGTGGATTCCTGATAGAACATCCCCATTGTCTCAGTGTGTGGGTGCAGCCCTCGTGGTCCTGAGTTCCTTGCTCATGCTCTCTCTCCTTCTGCTCCTGATTTGGACCTTCAGATTTCTGTCCGGTGCTCCAATGTGGGTCTCTGTCTCTGTCTCCTTTCATTGCCTGATGAAGGTTAATATTCAGGAGGATGCCTATATGTTTGTCTTTGGATTCACCTTATTTAGCTTCTCTAGGATCGCGAATTATAGGCACAATGTCCTTTATTTATGGCTAGAAACCAAATATGAGTGAGTACATCCCATGTTCCTCTTTTTGGGTCTGGCTTACCTCACTCAGGATAGTGTTTTCTATTTCCATCCATTTGTATGCAAAATTAAAGAAGTCCTTGTTTTTTACTGCTGAGTAGTACTCTAATATGTATATATTCCATACTTTCTTCATCCATTCTTCCATTGAAGGGCATCTAGGTTGTTTCCAGGTTCTGGCTATTACAAACAATGCTGCTATGAACATAGTTGAGCATATACTTTTGTTGTATGATAAGGCCTCTCTTGGGTATATTCCCAAGAGTGGTATTGCTGGGTCCTGGGGTAGGTTGATCCCGAATTTCCTGAGAAACTGCCACACTGCTTTCCAGAGTGGTTGCACAAGTTTGTATTCCCACCAGCAATGGATGAGTGTACCCCTTTCTCCACATCCTCTCCAGCAAAGGCTATCATTGGTGTTTTTTTTTAATTTTAGCCATTCTGACAGGTGTAAGATGGTATTTCAAAGTTGTTTTGATTTGCATTTCCCTGGTTGCTAAGGAAGTTGAGCATGACCTTAAGTGTCTTTTGGCCATTTGAACTTCTTCTGTTGAGAATTCTCTGTTCAGCTCAGTGCCCCATTTTATAATTGGGTTGATTAGCCTTTTACGGTCTAGTTTCTTGAGTTCTTTATATATTTTGGAGATCAGACCTTTGTCAGTTGTGGGGTTGGTGAAGATCTTCTCCCAGTAAGTGGGTTGCCTTTTTGTCTTAGTGACAGTGACAGTGTTTTTTAAATTTAACAAAACAACACAAACATACATAGACTTGGTACTATCTTGATTCAAAATTAAAATCTCATTGTCTTTACCAAACCAGGAAAGCATATATCTTCAGTTAAAATTCAACTGTTGGAGCTTGGGTATGCTCTTTTTTTTAATTTGTGTGAATATTTATTTTTTAATTTTTTTGTTTTTTGTTTTTTAATTTTTTATTTATTTATTTTTTAATTTATTAATTTTTTTTTTTGGTTTTTCGAGCAGGGTTTCTCTGTGGTTTTGGAGCCTGTCCTGGAACTAGCTCTTGTAGACCAGGCTGGTCTCGAACTCACAGAGATCTTCCTGCTTCTGCCTCCCAAGTGCTGGGATTAAAGGTGTGCGCCACCACCGCCCGGCTAATTTATTAATTATTTATTAAAGATTTCTGCCTCCTCCCCGCCACCACCTTCCATTTCCCTCCCCCTCCCCCGTCAAGTCCCCCTCCCTCGTCAGCCCAAAGAGCAATCAGGGTTCCCTGCCCTGTGGGAAGTCCAAGGACCACCCACCTCCATCCAGGTCTAGTAAGGTGAGCATCCAAACTGCCTACATTGAGCCTATAATTCGTGATCCTAGAGAAGCTAAATAAGAAGGAGAACCCAAAGAAAAACATATAGGCATCCTCCTGAATATTAACCTTCATCAGGCAATGAAAGGAGACAGAGACAGAGTCCCACATTGGAGCACCGGACTGAAACCTCAAGTTTCAAATCAGGAGCAGATGGAGAGAGAGCACGAGCAAGGAACTCAGGACCGCGAGGGGTTCACCCACACACTGAGACAATGGGGATGTTTTATGGGGAACTCACCAAGGCCAGCTGGCCCAGGTCTGAAAAAGCCTGGGATAAAACCGGACTCCCTGAAACATAGCGGACAATGAGGACTACTGAGAACTTAAGAACAATCGCAGTGGGTATGTTCTTTCACTGTTTGCAGTAACTCTATTTTCTCCCCAAACTCCATTTTGAACTACTGTCTGTTTCAACCTCCAAGAATAAGCTTTAGGTTTTCCTTGTACTTACTAACATACAATCTGATTCCTTCAACTAATTCCTTATAGTAGACAATTCCTTTTAGAATGAGGTTTCCTGAAGGGAAGATCTGCATATCCATTTTGACAGTGTTGGCATATTTTTTCTCATAAGCTTTGTTAGAACTGCCATCTTTCACAGAACCTTTTCCCAGACTCCCTCTTTCTCATCATGAATTGTCTTGTGAATTCCATGGAGGTGGGATGAATTCCTAAGTAGCACTTGGACACGGGGCTAATTTGATTCCATGTCAATCAAAAGCATCAAGTGAGAGACCCAGAAACAAATGTAATTCCAATATTTACTAAGAATCACACAACAGCAATTTGATTTTGTTCTCCTTAATTGGCCCTAATATCTGTTTGTTTTAGTAACTCTAGTGAGCAGGAAATATGCAATAAACACCAAATCACAGAGCACCAGAGTTTAAAGATCAAGGTCTGTTGGGAGTAAATATGTTTATCTGTTGAGTTTCTGCTTTTAATGATGTGGTCCCAAATAATTACTTGATAAAGTAAATCTCTGTCTTCAAAGGAGATGATTTATGACCATTAGAAAGTAAAAATCCAGAAATTTTCGAACATCTAGCTTAACAATCAAATTAATGTTCATTCAAATCTTACCTTATCAGCGTAAACTACAGAGGCAAGTGCTTAATGAATGTTAATTCCTTTATCTCCCTGCACTTTTGGAACTAAGGTTAGACAAACAGGGAATCTTTGATAGAAAACCCAAGTCACATGACTATACTTGCCAGTTTGTAAAGCTAGGGATGAAATTCTCATTTGAGAATTGCTGCCTTCTTTTATCTTGTAGATTTTAGTGTTGATTGCTCCTTCCTTTTTCCTTCTTGTCATGAGAATGGAACCTAAGTGTCTTAGTTACTATTCTAATATTGTGAAGAGACCAAGGCAACTTATAAAAGAAAGCATTTTATTGGGGCTTGCTCACAGTTTCAGAGGATGAGTCCATAATTAACATGAATGGAGCAAGGCAGCAAACAGGCAGGCATGGTGCTAGAGTGGTAGCTGAGAACTTACACCTTATCAACAAGCAGCAGGCAGAGAAAGAAAGCCTGATCCTGGCATGGGCTTTGGAAACCTCAAAGTCTACTCCAGTGACACTCTGCTGTGGGATCTCCTTCCACTCCTTCAGCCCATAGCCTTTAAGATACCAGCCCACTTGGGAGTAGTCTCTTGTACTATAAACGCAGCTGTAAATCCTGCACGCGCTTGCTTCTGGCTCTCACTTCCAGCTGCTAGACTCTCTTCCTGTTCCCATTCATGCAGAGGATTATGAATCTAGGATAGTGATCTGTAAGTCTCCCCTAAATAAATAAACCCTTTATTATACATAATTCTGAACTAGCATGGGATTATTTTGTGTCTTCTGCTATCAACACTCTTCTTTCAACAAGGCCACACTTCCTAATCATGACCAAGCATTCAAATATATGAGCCCACGAGGGCCGTTCTCATTCAAATCACCACACTAGAGCATCACACATAATGGCAAGTGTTCATGATTTTATTTTGAGACATGTTCTCAACAAATCACCCAAGCCAGGCTTGGCTGTAGCACAGGTAGGCTTTGAATTTCTAATCCTCTAGTATTAGCTTGTCAAGCAGCTAGTATTGCAGGCTTGTGCCAGCAAGCCTGGCTAAAATTAATCCTAACTTTAATATACTTCTCAAAGAGCTGCACTATGATTGAGCACATGGGTTACCAAGTCTTGTATTTCAATAGTAAATTTTCACATTGCCAGAAGGGTTTAATGGGCATGTACATCTATAGACCTGAGAGGGTACCAGCACATTCTTCAGAGACAAAAGATGTGATGGTTATATTTCATTGTCAACTAATATGATGTAGAATGATTTAGGAAGAGTCTGAGAGGACTTGTGTAGCTTGGCTTGTGCTGGTCTGTAGGCATAATTGTAAGGGATTTTCTTTTTTTTTGTTTTTTTGTTTTTGTTTTTGTTTTTCGAGACAGGGTTTCTCTGTAGCTTTGGAGCCTGTCCTGGAACTCGCTCTGTAGACCAGGCTGGTCTTGAACTCACAGAGATCCGCCTGCCTCTGCCTCCCGAGTGCTGGCATTAAAGGTATGCGCCACCATCGCCCGGCTGTAAGGGATTTTCTTAATTAGGTCAATTGAAACCAGAAGACCCACCCTGAATACAGATGGCACCATTTTGTAGTCCGGGCCATAATCTGAGTGAAAAGGGAGCTATAGCTGAGCTCTGGCAAGCATGTCTGTGTTCATTCTCTCTCTCTTTTCTTGCCCATAGACATGACTTGCTGCTTCATGTTCCTGCCACCTTGACTCTTCCCAGTGATAGCAATCTGGAATTGTAAGCTAAAATGTACATTTTCTCCTCTACATTGCTTTGTCAGGTTTTTATTACACCAATAGAAATGAAACAGATGCAGACAATGAAGCTGATTATTCTTCATGGATGAGTACAATTGGCAAGAAAATGACAAGTACAGTAAATGACTCTGGATGTATGTACATCAGTTACCAGGTCAGAATCAGAGAACCGGGAGATGACAGAACATGATGCACAGTGGAAGGCAAATTAAAAAACAGGATTATTAGGCTAGGCCAAGAGAATGAGAAGAAGCTCTCAGCATTTCTGAAAGTACATGCAGAAACTCCTAGTACAGAATTATAATAGTTCCTTGTCACTGCTGTCCTTTCATAGGTTAGACACTGATCTTGACCTTTTTGACTTGCAATTAATAGCTTCTTTTTCATCCAATTAATGAAGCATGAGTGTGGTTATTGGCTACGGATTTTTACTCAAATAGATAGCATAGTGGAACATAGCAATCTGCTCCAGAAATACTTATTCAATTTTATCACACACACACACACACACACACACACACACACACACACACACAGAGTGGAGAATGTGAGTCTGGATTATGCAAGTTCAAAAAGAGCTATCAGAAATCAGGATTCATATTGCTTTCCAATTTTATGTCTTAAAAACATCCAGCTCTGTACATATCAAAATAGCTATTGTGATAATTGTTAATAGTCATGTTGATATGTGTGCCTGTCCCTAGCTGTTTATTACTACAGTCAGACTGCAAGGCTTGATGTAAAACCTGGGAAGTATCTACAGCTCTTGGAATCAATATCCCGGCCTCTCCTAATGATTAATCATGAAGGACCAGTATGACATCCATCATTGTCCATATACAATGGGCAACCTCTAATGTGTACCAAAGAGACAGCAATTATTAGAAGGGAAGGCACTAGGTAACAAAAGCAAGGTCTTACAAATGCTAAACATGTGAACTGTCTCCCTACTCCTAGACTCCTTTAAAAAGCATGTAGATTTTCTGGATCTCACAAACCTAGGGATCCGGATTTCCTGGGTCTGAGTCAGGGCACATTAATGTCTATTCTTGCTGAGCAGCTAAGGTAGATATGAACAGCCCGTGTGAACAATCCTTGGATCATGTTTTGGAAGCATTGTACATAGAAGCATATGAAAAATTAATAAGAGGAAGAGAAAGAGCAAGAACAAGCAAATCTATAAGAAAAGGAAAGTAAGAATTTCACACAAAACCAATGACCATCAAATGGTCTATCTGAAATAGAAGCACATAAGTATTTTAGCAATGGACTTGGCTTGCTCACTGGACCATGGAAGACAACACTAAACTGAGGACATTTGACACCATATTGTCAGTTATGATGCATAAGCTGCAATATCCCCATCAACTCTTGGCATTTGGGCCTCTTACAGAATTCAATCTGCTAAATGCCCACCAAGATCTATTTGGGGTCAAAAAAAGACCAGCAAATGACTCTGATGTTCTAGAATAGTCATTTCATTTTCAGCATTATGCAAGAACCTGCTTCAACCTTAGGTTGTATATTAAATGCAAAAGGGTTTTAAAATTTTAATTTTATGTAAATGGATGTTTTCTCTACATGCTTGTCTCTACACCATGTATGCCCCTGGTATTCACAGAGACCAAAACGGGATGCTGGATTCCCTGGAATTGATGTTACAGACAATTGTGAGCCTCCATGTGGGAGCTAGAAACCAAAGTTGGTTTGTCTGCAAGAGCAGCCAGTACTCTTTACCTCTGAGACACCTCCCAACCCCTAAATAGGAACTCTTTTAAATGCAAAATTCTCCGTGCTAGCTTCTCAAC
Organism: Microtus pennsylvanicus; assembly: GCF_037038515.1. Classification (NCBI taxonomy): domain Eukaryota; kingdom Metazoa; phylum Chordata; class Mammalia; order Rodentia; family Cricetidae; genus Microtus; species Microtus pennsylvanicus. The sequence continues at coordinate 57,220,018 of NC_134601.1, read as the reverse complement.
CTACTCTGGCTTCTCCATTTGAATACGTAATTGAAAGTCTACTATTTGTGAAGTTACTGGTAAACAAAGAAATGATAATGCTTCAGATTTATTTGGCACCAGTTGTAGTGTTCCGTTGTTTCTAGGTGCATTATCATGTCTCTATGACAATATTAGAAAGTGGCATTATCATGTCTCTATGACAATATTAGAAAATTATTCCAATTTTACAACTCAGAGAGGTGAGATGGTGGGGGCAAAGGATAAGGAGGTAGAACTTGAATTTGATTGCTTGGAAGAACGTATGTCCTTAATTGTCAGTTATATCAGTATTATGGATCTCGTCTCTTTCTGGATTACATCAGATTATGGATCTGTGCTTTTCCAAAAAGCCCACACAGATCAGCAAGACTGACATCACCTGGTAATTTCTTAAAGTTTTAAGTCCTTAAGCTCTGCTATAAATGGGGTGCAGATGTAATGGGGACACCTTGTTTCAACTAGTTTCTCCATCGTTTTGATGCACACTGACCTTTGAGAAGTACTGAATGAGTGGACTAGACATAGAATCCTGTTTAGTCCTAGAAATTGATTCCAGGTCTTGACTGTAACTACTCACTGTTACTCTTACCCCAACCCCTCCATGAAAGAAGCTTGATGATGGGGAATAGTTTCCCTGTGTTCCAGATTTTTCCTCATGCAAAGGAGATAAACAGAAGGGACGGTAGGACACAGGTGCTGTGAAGGAGAGATGAGAAAAACAGGGGTGGGGAGATGTGAGGGTGGGGTTTTCTCTGTATGTGAGAAAAAAGGGAAATACTGAGAGAGTGGGAAGTAGCGGGGCAATAAAGAAACCTAAGAATAATTTTAACAGCCATAGGGAAAGATGCTTTGTTTACTAAAAAGCATATGTAATGTATTTAATTGAGTGTGTGTGTGTGTGTGTGTGTGTGTGTAGATCTATAAACATATTTCCCCAATGGAGGTGCTAAGGCTCATCCCCAGATTCATATACTATCTAACAGAAAATCCCAGTCCTAGCATGGAAAATCTCCCTTCGAGTTGTTCACCAGGGAAGCCTAAAATAGGCTACTGCTGTCCCCCTTGATTGCCTCACAGAACTTGAGGGTAAGGTCCTACTAATGAAGACACCATACACTTTGTGCACAGTATGTGGAGGAAGTAAGCTGGAATTGACCTAGAAGCTTCCTCCTTGAGGACTAGCTCTCACAGCACTTAAAAGTTGCCGTGAAAACTGCCAAGGGAGAAGAGCAATTAAAAGTCCTACCGGAATAAATTAAAAGTCCTACTGAACCACAGTAATGAGTACCAGAGTCCAAAAGTCACACTTATATTTTAGGAGTAACCATCAACCCCTGAAATGGACTTGAGCCCTGTTCAACAGGAGAGAAATTCATGCCTGGTACTATAAATGTAGGGAGGCTGTGACTGGTTAGGTCATGGATTCTGGAAGGGAATCTGCTATGACATGTCTAAATTAGTACAATTCTGTACCTCATTCTAAATATCTAGCCATGTATCTTCAGGTGTGTGTCGCTCTCACTGTTCATCCAAGAAGCTTTTATTTTCTCACAGACAGAGACTGTCACAGAAATTCACAACTGCTCAAAATGCAGAGACCACTGAATGAACTCCCACAGCTAAGGCTCAGAGAACATTGCTGAAAAGAGGACAGAAAGACAGTAGGATCCAAGGGACCAGGACATCTGTTGTGAAATAGTATCCATGAAATCTTAACATGGTCACCTAAATAGGACATGTACAATAACACCACAGTGACATTCCAAGGTATGTGGCAGAAATTTCACAATGTCCCACCCCTAGATGAAGACCTACAAGCAATTAATGGCTGTTAAAAAGAGGGAGAATCAGTATTTCCAGGGGAAGCTCCTTGATTATCTGCTCTCATGTGGCTATCCCTAAACACATATACATACAGCAACACTAAAAGGACTCAGAAAACTGTATTTATGTATGTGTGTATATATAATGAATTTAAGGGGGACAGAGGAGGAGTTGGAGGGGAGACAATGGAGCAGAAGTGATATACAGTACTCGTGTGAAATTCTGAAAAAGTAATAATAAAATGAATGTTTAAAAATTAGGCAAATAGAAACATTACAATGTTCTCTTCCATAGACCTGGGAAAAGGGAAGCTCAATTAAAGAGCTGACAACTTGATCAAATTTGCCGATTACCATGTCATTGGGGATTTTTTGGATTATTGATTAACATGGGAGGGCCCATCCCACTATGGGCAAAACCATTCCTCAAGCAGAATGTCCTGGGCACTAAAATAAAAGGCAAATGGATGGATCTAGAAAACATCATATTGAGTCAGGTAACCCAGACCCAGAAAGACAATTATCGCATGTACTCACTGATAAGTGGCTTTTAGACATAAAGCAAAGAAAAACCAGCCTACAATTCACAATCCCAGAAAACCTACATGACAATGAGGACCCTAATCTACATGGGAAGTAGAAAAAGAGATCTGCTGAGTAAATTGGGAGCATGAGGACCATGGGAGAGGGTTGAAGGAGGGGGGAGAGAAAGGGAGAGGAGCAGAGAGAAATGTATAGTTCAATAAAGATAATATAAATAAATATAGCTTTAAAATAGAAACACTGTAAATTATTTTAATTTCAGTCATAACTTTACAGACCCAGCACTATGACATCTGACTTAAAGCTAACTTTCAATGATATGGTATATATAATGGCACATATATTATTTCTGGCCTTTACTAATAATTTAAAAAATATTGGCCACTTGGTGAGATAATATTTTGGACATAATGGAATAAATGGAATATATTTTTAAAAAACAGGTAGAAACAAGTCAGTGAGCAGCATTCTTCCACGGTCTCTTCCTTAGTGTCTGCTTGAGTTCTTGCCCTGACTTCCCTCAATGACAGACTCTTACCGGAAGTATGAGCTGAAATACACTCTTTCCTTCCCTAATTCACTTTTGGTTATCATATCAGCAGAAAAGCAAACCAGAATAGTCACTTATTCCACAAATATTTTAAAACCTCTCACATATCAGGCACCGGTACTGCATATTAAGAATATGAAATAAGTAGATCATGGCAACCACATCCAGGAAACCAATTTCACCGTTTATAGGAGGGACTGGCCTTTGGGATCTTTGAGTACTTTTGATGTACTGACTACTTCAAAATATACGGTTCAATTTCACCAATATCCACTCACTTCAAAACTCAAGAACAATGGCAATGGGTTTCTGATCCTACTGCACGCACTGGCTTTGTGGGAGCCTAGGCAGTTTGGATGCTCAACTTACTAGACCTGGATGGAGGTGGGGGTTCCTTGGACTTCCCACAGGACAGGGAACCCTGATTGCTTTTCGGGCTGGGGGGAGACTTAATTGGGGGAGGGGGAGGGAAATGGGAGGCGGTGGCGGGGAAGAGACAGAAATCTTTAATAAATAAATAAATTAAAAAAAAAGACTTAGGTAATGAAAACTGTAAAAGGAGTATAGTCAGTTACCATAAAATATGTTTTTCCCCCTGTTGGATCTTACCAAGTGCATGTGGAGCATAAGAGAAAGCACCCGAGGATCTAAAATTCAATTCTTTGTCAGGCAAATCCTACACAGAGTCAACCACCAGGTGTTTTGTTGACTGTCTCTCACACGGCATACAGAAAGAACACCGCCATTTCTTTACACCAATGCTTGTATACCAAAAGGTTGATGACCGAACTGGTCTTGATGAAAAGAAAAGCTACTTTAGGTAGGTTTGAAGATGTGGTGATAAAGGGCCCTGCTTCTAGAAAGTGAGATTCATGAGACTAGTTATCTCAGTGGTTATTTTATGCCATGATATATTGCAAATACTAAGAAGAGCATTCAAGACATAGTAGGTGGCCAAGAAATATTTGTTGTGAATTATCCCTTGTCTGCCTTCATTTTACATAAATTTTACATATCTATTTTTATAAGAAAGATCATTAACTAAACATTATTTTAATATGTGCAAAAGTTTTTCATGTATGCAAATACCCCTCATAAAACCAAAGCTTATAGCCCTGACCAAGTTTTGATTTAGGAAGTGGGGTCATCCTACCAACAACAAATTCTCCTCTCAATTTTACTGTTAATCCAAGAATCTGCTCTGCAAAAACAAGCCCTCTAGACCATAGAGGCCAGATATAGTTTCTGGTTCCTGGAAAGACTTTCCAATTGAAACAGATCCACCCAGTGTTTTGGCTACAAATTGGGTAAGCTTTGCCCTTGTTGGCTGGCCTCTGGCAAGGCCAGCCTGGCCTGAGAAAGCCTCTGGCACTTGTCTCTGTTTCCAGTGTTGCTGCCATGGATACCCGTGGCTAGAAAGCAAAGGATGAAATATCAGATGCCTGTGGTCGAGGTGCCAGATTGAGAGCGGTGAGAAGCCGATGTGCCGGCAGTAGAAAAAGCCTGCTAGAGAAGGGGCCTTTGGCAAACCGCAAGCTCCTGAGAAGATGCTGATTACCCCACACTGATCTTCTGAGCTGTTTCCCCTTAAAGCTCCTGGAAGGAGCCTTTGAGTGAAGAATACAAACACAAACAAGTTAAATGCCCCTTGAGATGCCTTTCTTAAGATGCCTCATTGGATAGAACTGAGAATTGAGCAAATATATTTACACACGGCACAAACAGGACTGAGTTACTCCTAGGCTGTAGAACCAAATCATTCACAGTTAGGGATCTTCACTTGCACTAGGACAAGCGCACGGTTTCTTGTGATCAAAGGGAGGAGAAACTGGGACTCTACTTTCTACACATGCAAAAGAAAATCCATACACTCTCATCTGTCCTACTTTTTTAATTAGCATACATGAGGCTGGAGGGATGGCTCAGTGGTTAAGAGTACTGGCTGCTCTTCTAGAGGACCTGAGTTCAATTTCTGGAACCCACGTAGCTGCTTCCAGCCATCTATAACTCCAGCTCCAGTGAATCGGATGCCTTCTTCTCGCCTCTGTGGACACTGCACATACATAGTACACATACCTATGTGTGGATAAAGTGCCCACATACTTCAAAATAAAATTTAAAAAGGTAATTAGCTTCCTTGGGACTTTTCATAGATATTTATTTTTGGTTGTTACTCCTTCCCTCCTAAGCCTTGACTGACTTGAGCCTACTCTGGAGGCACTCGATAAGTTTTAGACTTCTGTAACCTTTAGAGGGTTAGAATTCCATCAAAAATACAATAGCTTGAGTTCATAACGGGTGCTTAACTCACTCCATGAAATATATATATAGCTGAGATTCTAGACCATAAATCAAATATTTGTCATAAATAACGAATCACAAGGTGGGCAGTTTAAAACAAAGCAGAAATGGTTGTCTCATAGGTCAGGACACTAGAGTTCCAACATCAATCTGCCCACAGAGACAACTGTTCTGTGTGTGACCTAGCTTCTGGTGCTTTCCTAATAACCATTTTTGCCTCTCAGCCTATACATATAGCACCCCAATTTATGTTTATCTTTATATGGTGTTCTCCATGTACATGTCTGTCTCCAAATTTCTTTCTCATGAGGAGTCTGGTCACAATGGATTAGATCCATCGCACACCAGTATGAACTTAACTAACTATACCTTTTAATCCCCCTATTTTCAGATCATCTACATTCCGAAGTACTTGGAGAAGAATTTCAATGCAAGAATTTTATAGGACCCAGTTGGATCTACAGTGTCAAATATCGTCTCTAAGTAGAAGCCCTTCCTTTCGTGTATGAATGTTGATGACAATGGCTAAGGTAAATTATATTAGATAGGGAAGCATAAATAGCACAACTAAAGAAACACTATGATGCTAATAATAACTCAAAAGGTGGGGAAACAATAAGCAAAAGTACACATTGTTCTTGTTGCAGCAATGGCTTAAAGGGGAAGAAGAGAAGATGGTGACAGGGTAAGCCAGGCTGGCCTAAAGTAACTTAACTACTCCTAACCTGGCAAACATCCGTGAGATGTTTGCCACGGGGGGGGGGGGGGCGGAATCAAAGTTTCTAGTTACTCAGACCCTGTTTTTGAGCACATTGTAGAAGCTGCTGGCTCTTCAAATTGAACAGATTGCTCTGAACTGAAGGAAGGAAACAACACAAACACAGCTGAGGCATTTTCAGTATGCAAGAGGAAATGGGCAAACAAGAGGAACAAGCACCCCTCAACAGGAGCGGAAGGGGGCGAGCACATAGAGGAGACATTTGCTGAAATCTCAAATTTCGGCACAGCTAACCATGAGGTGACACAGAGCTGGTGACTTCCCTTTCTTGTCATCAGAGGAGAGGGCAGACGAGATGGGTTGCTTTTTGACAATCTCCTCTAACTGACTTTAAACAAGCTAAGTACCAGATGACGACCTTGAACCCTGAGCCTCCTACCTCCACTCCCTAACTGCTAGGATTACAAGCATGTGCCATCTCACATCTGGGAGCCTCAACCAACGGCACTTGGATGCAGAGCTTTCTTTTCAACTTTACAAGTACAAAGATGAAGTCTTTTCTGTATTCCACACAACAGACTCAAGAAGAGCGACTCATGCTCTCAGGGAGCAGAGATTGCCAGCGGAACCAGAGAGCCACACGTTCTTGTAAAGTCGATTACTTACTAAGACCAAGGTGGTATTCCTGTGTGTATTGTCCGAATCGCATGCTGACATGAAGATAACACAGAGCAAAATTTAATAGCAAAAGATTTCAGGGTGTACTTGAACTCTGAGAAAAGAAAAGATGCTCCTTATCACGGTATTCTACCCAGGCCACAGTGCAGCTTACTCCTCAGCTAAGCCAACTCCCTGCTGTCTAGAAAGTACATGCCTCCCAGGCTGGTTATGAATCCTTCTGGTCTTGGTCTCCAGGAATCCTTGCTAACTATCCATTCTGCACTGATTTAACCCCTCCTTTAATAGCACTGATTATGATACTGGGAAAATATGGGTCCTCTTTGGTAGTTCTTAGGTTCATTCATACTAGAATTTAATATTGGACTTAGTGGGAAACTCAAGAACAATTTTATTAGTGTTTAAAAGACAATTTCCAAGGCAGGCAAGCTGTAAACTTCGGTAGCTACCCGAGAGGGGCGAAAGGAGGAGAGAAGGGAAAAAGCCCTGGCATTTAAGCTGGCCTCGAGGTCAAACATGTGTCAAATAAACAGCCCTGCAGCAGGGAGGGAGGCTTTAGAGAAAGCTATGCTCTAGGGGAAAAGCCCAGAGTGTTAATGAAAGCATGCTTCAAAGAGATCAAAAGAAGAAAAGGAAAAGTTATATTAGAAAAGCAGGCCAGCTTACGACTCTTACATGGCTAGAGCCCATAAACTTCTGCACTAGGAGGGAGGATTTGGGGGAGGCAAAGTACAGTATTTCATTAAAGAACTAGTTATTCTGCCCATTTCTTTAGCAGGGCTTAAGGTAAGTCGACCTTCATAGGGGTGGTCCCATAAGCCAAGGTGATTGATCCAGCCCAAATGGAATAGTGGGTTTCTCTCTAGACCAGAGGTTCCATTTTCATGACCAGTTTTATTTTGTCTCTAACAATTGTATTAAAATCAAGTATGATCTCTCAAATTCTGGCTTGACTGAACAGTCTGTTTGGGTCTACTATGTGCTGATTGTATGAGTTGATGTCTCATACATCCTAAGAGTGAGGACTCCTCACTCTTATTTCTATATGAAAGTCTCTGCCCCATATAAAAATTTAATTATTCAAATCATCATGCCTCAGAGAAGTTAACACAGTGTTACCTTGGCATATCCTTTAACCCCAGAGCAGGGGCTGGAGATGAACAAAGAGGGAGAGGCATATGGGAAGAATGGTCTCCATGCTATCTGGAGCTTTTCTTTCAGAAATTCCCAGACTGCACAAAACAGGCTCCATTGGGGTCCTCTTTCTCATTCTGGTGTTTCCCTCCATCTGAAAGGACCAGGTAAATACGACAGGCCCCTAACAACTCAGTTAAAGAACTAGGCCTCAGTTCACAAGCCAAGGGCAATGGGTCACCAATGCCCCTGACATTGGATGAGGCCTGTACACCTGGGCCAATGCCCTCTCCAAATAAAGACAGAGCCTGGGACTTGTCCAGACTTGCCCAAGAAGGGCAAAACTGTAGCCTTAGCCCACCCCTACTAGCCCAAGCCAATTAAAAATGTACTAATATGATTGCCATTTGTGTAAGCCAATCCTAAGCAGAATGATCACACTGCTTTTAAAATTCCTGTAGCTGTGCTTAAAAAGGGCTTATACATCCCTCTCAAGGCCATCGTTGACATTTTTGTACAGGTGTGTGTGTGATCCCACATGCATATAGTTTAATAACAATGCTTCTGCTGATTGCATCGTGACTGGTAGTTTTTTTTGGGGGGAGGAGCTTCTTATGGACCACAACACATCATAGTCAAGATGATGGTAAGCTCAAATATTCAGATTGCTGTACCCCACTGATGCTTTTGAGACTTTGGTGCAATTGTGTGTCATATGGCTATTGGTCCCTAGTAAAAGGTTCATGGCTGCTATGCTTATTGATAATTTTTCCCTGTTTGAGGTGGGCTTACTGTTCAAAGCCATGTGCTACTTCGGCACAAATCAAAGACTTTTTTTTCACAGTAAGAGACTGGTCATTGTCTAGTCAGAAAGAGAAGAGACACAGTGGCTGATGTCACAATGGATGGATAAAATTTGAAAAATCTGTATTTTCTATCTTTTGCTCAAAACTTTCTAATTAATTAACTATGATTCCAGTTCAGTGAGCATTGGATGAACACTAGTAGTTTCTGTGGACAACAAAATAAAGTCCCCGCCCTTAGTGTTCACAAAGGAAGATATTAATTTGAACAAGACAGATGGACTAGAGAGATGAGTCAGAGGTTAAGAGTGTTTACTTACTATTCTTGCAAAGGACCTGGGTTCTGTTCCCAGCTCCTACATGGCATCTCTCAACCACTCATAATTTCAGTTCCAGGGGATCCAATGCCCTTTTCTTTTATCTGCAGTCTCCTGCCTGCATATGGTTCATATACACTTGGGCACACACACACACACACACACACACACACACACACACACACAGAGAGAGAGAGAGAGAGAGAGAGAGAGAGAGAGAGAGAGAGAGAGAGAGAGAGAGAGATTTTTTAAGAAAAGAGATAAGCAAGACGGTGATTGCCTATTGGGAGAGAATGTTAGAAGAGTAGCAGAAAGACTAATCACAGGGATTAAAAAACAATCTGTGGTAGTGTGTGCCAGGCCAAAAGACTGATACCATTTCTTTCATTTAGCTATGCCGACACACATCCTATCTGCTCCAATAAATGTTCCCAGTGTAGCTGCCTCTTTGGTGGAAACGAGAGGATGTTCTGCCAGTATAAAGAAAGAAAGGAGAAATTCAAGGTAAAATGGAGAGTCTAGGAAGGAAGCAGGAAAAAAAAGCATTTGGAAAAAAAGCATTGTTTAGTATCCCAGAACTGGAATATTCACAGCTTGTGTTTTATCATAAAATCACAGCATAGAATGGAGTTGGCAAAGATAAAAGAACTCTTCTCACTCAGCCACCACATATTGCTTGAGTCCCCCTTGAGACTAACATTGCAAACAGACGCCCATAAAGGAGAGATAAAGTGTTGGGAGAGAAAATGGAATTAAGGTGGAATCCTCAAAAATCTCACCCCCACTCTCTCTCTCTCTGCTGGAGCTCAGATACACAACTTCACACATGGTAAAAACAATGAATCATTGGGTCTTAGTGCTTGAAAACTAAAAGTGAAGAATTAGAAATGGTGATGCCCACAAGTCTCTAAGAAAATATGATAAAATTTCAGAGAAAAATTTTGAGTGATAAGTTGCATAGAGACCACAAAGATATAAAGATAGAGAATGCAGATTAAAAACTTAGTAGGAGTTAGATCACAAAGACTTTTGCATATCAGGCCAACTAAGGCAGAGTTGATTCAATGGTGAATAGTGAGTTTTTTGGCAATTTAGGAGCAGGGGAGAAAGAGAAGATATTATTAAAAATGAATTTTAAAGATGGGATGAACGGCAGGCACATCTTGTGCCCTAAACCAGTCTTCCCACCCATCCTCAATAAGCCAATTAAAAGAGTCAAATTAATAGTAGAAAGTGCAAAAGGAGGGCTTATTCAATGGGCCACACTGGGAAAAGGGACCAAGAGATTCAGCAACCATTACCTTATCCCAGCCAAGTTCATCTTTCGGCCTTGAAGTGAGATTAAAGTTTAAATAAAGCTGTGCCTCTCAACCTGTGGGTTGAAAACTCAGGGGTCAACTAAGACTCTCAGAAAACACAGATGTTTACATTACAATTCACAACAGTAGGAAAATTACAGTTATGAAGTAGCAATGAAACGAATTGTGTGGTTGGGGGTCACCACTACATGAGGAACTGGATTAAAGAATCAAAGCATTAGCAAGGTTGAAAATCACCGAAACAGAAGGGCAAGGATATGCACCTCTAAGCAGTCCCAGGCAAGATGTGGTACCGCTCATCTCTGACCCATCAGCATCTAGGCTTCAGTCTCAGCACACTAAAGTGACAGTAGACTGTACAATAAATTGTAGATTGCAATCTCTTGGGGAAAGGATAGGAGCTCCTTTCTGGAAATAGGAAAGAGATGGCTTCACACTTTTAAAAATGAGAGCTGGAGACAGGTAGGGAGTGTGTGTGTGTGTGTGATGATCTGGCAGTTAAAGATCATCAAAGAGCTAGAAGATTGTTATTGCTTTGGTCCTTGTGACATCTACAATATAAGTACATAAAGAGGCATCACAAGGCACAGCGAACTCACAGCAGTTAGGAGGCTGGAGGAAAAGGACTGTGACTTGGAGGTCACGTACATTACGTAATCAAACCCTGTTTCAAATAAACGAAACAAAACACCACGCAAAAAAGGTAAGTGTTGTGCATGAGAATGGTGTACACAGCAAAGAATGATTGACTAATTAAAACAGCAGTGATGTGGGAAGGTTGGAATGTTGCAGACCCTGAGCCTAAATATTCTTTATCTTTGGGTAGCTTTAGCCTCCTAAATAGCCATTCTTCGCTTACCTCTGTGTCAGAGCTGACATTTTGTAACTAATAGATAAAAACCTTTTGGAATCTATCAACTTAGCAGACCGATAGCTCCCACCAACCCAGAAGCTAAGAATGGCATCAGCATTTGAAACCTGTAGGACAGATTCCTCCATCTTTCTGTAACTGCCTCTCTGAGGTACCCAATGTATTCTTTGCCTTAGTTTATGATGCTCTCTGTTCTGCTACTCTAAAAGTTCATGAAACTGCTTCCGTGTGGGAACCTGGGGAGACATAGTGTGGTGGTTTGAATGAGAGTAGCCCCTATAGACTCAAAGATTTGAATGCTTAGTCACCTGCTGGTGGACTGTGGGAGAAGGATTGGGAGGATTAGGAGGTATGGCCTTCTTGGAGGAAATGTGTCACTGGGGGTTGGCTTTAAAGTTGCAAAAACATATACCATGTCCCTTCCTCTCTCTCTCTCTCTCTCTCTCTCTCTCTCTCTCTCTCTCTCTCTCTCTCTCTCTCTCTCTTCCTCTTTCTCTCTCTCTCCAGCCTGTGGATTAGGACTTAAAATTCTCAGCTACTTCTCAAAAAGCATACCTCCCTGTCTGTTGCCATGCTCCCTGCCATGATGATAGCAGTCTAGCCCTCTGAAGCTGGAAAGAAGCCCTCAATTAAATGATTTTTTTCTTTTATAAGAATTGCCTATCATGCTGTCTCTTCCCAGCAAGAGAACAGTAACTAAGACACCTAGCTCCACCATCCTGGGCCTTGGTGAGTCAAACTTGTCTCCAGAATAAACTATTTCTTATTCCCTTTGAGGTAAGAGCCTTTTTATGTCGACAGTGTCATTTTGAACAGAATCAGTCTCAGGGCTGACCATCTGACAACCAGAACAAGAGCATCCCCTTCAAGTCAACAGTCCTCCATGTGTACTCTGGGTTTTGTGAAACGTTCTACCAATAGGCAACTTCTCTTTGCTCTTCTCAAGGATCTAGTTATTTTCGCAAATAACTACTCTTCATACGGAATTTTGTATATGACACTCACTTCTTAAATTTTATTAACTAACGTTGCTCTTTCACAATTTCTTGCACCTATTCTACATATTCCAGTCACATTCAACTTCACCTGGTTCACTGTGATCACATGGTGGCCAGTACTATGTATTATGCTCTGTTTAGAAAAAAAAAAAAGAAAGAAAACATAGTTCTTGTTTGGACAGAACAAATAGCTCATGGCAGACTAAGCACCTTTCATTAGCTTGTTTCCGTACTGTAAAAATAACTCCAGGTCAAAGTAATCCATCCCTTGAAGCACTTTAATCTCTCCTAAACCATATTGCTCTCTGAATGAAATCCTCCCAGAGAAGCGCATCATTCACTCAACCTTCTCACGAGCTGTGTGGCTGCAGCTTCACTGAGTAAAGGAAGCCAGCGGTATAATCAGAAGAAAGAGCACTCCTTCCATCTATTCATATTCATGATTTCTGCTAGAGATAAAGTGAGAGCCCCCCCACCAAAGCATCCTCTCTAAGGCTATGAAAATACATTATACGCATACACAAATATTAAATAAAATCTTTTTTAAGGTCACTTCCAAATGAAAGTAATGTGATGACTCAGTGCCAACCAAGCCTTGTCTACCTCTAAGGGCAAACACAAATAGCCACAGAAGAGTCAGCAGATTGGCTGCAAGCAGAAGGCAGAAGCAGTCTCTGAAAGGCGAGGCAAAGACTTCTTAAGAACGGACAACACATCCAAACTTTCGTTAGGAGAACGGCATTCTAATGATCCATTGCATAGCAGATTGACTGGAATTAATAACAGGAATATATTGCATAGCTCAAAATCACTATAAGAGGTCTTGGATGCTTCACTACAAAGAAATGATAAGCACTTAAGATGACTGTTATACTCATTAGTATGATTTGGTCATTATACAAGGGATAGATGAATCTAAATATTACATTATACATCCAAAATTTGTATACTTATTGTCAATTAATACTGAAATTTAAGCCACTTATAATACCACACATCCAATAAACCCAATACTTGAGGGCTGAGGCTAGATGATCACTACAAACGTGAGACTACATATAGACTTCTAGGTCAGCCTATACAATAAGAGTGTGATCTTAAAAAAAATGGTTATTTGCCATCAAGCCCCGTGATCTGTTTGATCCTGGTACTTACATGGTTGAAAGAGACAACCGACTCTGGCAGGTTGTCCTATGGCCTCCACACCTATGTCATGCTAGGCACATACCCACACATACGCACACACAAAATAAACAAATAAATATAAAAAAGAAAAATCAGAAGCCTGAACAGATGGCTCAGTGGTGAAGAATATATACTGCTCTTATAAAGGACCTGAGTTCAGTTCTCAGCATCCATATCAGGTGATTCACAACCACCTGGAACTTCAGTTCCAGGTCTATTTTACTCGTCTGGGTTTCATGTTCACTCACTCGCCCCCCCCCCCCCCGCACCACACACATACTCATACACAGTCAAGAGTCTTTAAAAACAAAAAAGTGAAATTTAATTAAAAAGTTGTTTAAAAAACATACTAAGAAATCTTTATGTAAATCTCAAAGACTATATTACCAGAAAGAACCTGATGTTTAAAATAACACGTTTCAAAGGAGGAAAGGTAATAATGAAACAGGAAGGATTAAGTGGGGCAGGGGATGGAAGGGCAAAGTAAAGGAGGATAACTAACACCCAAGGCCTTTAAAAAAAGAGATATGGAAACCTAATACTGTAGAAGTTTCCTAAATATACATGTGAATTTACATACAGAGTTTATACATATAAATATACATACTATATACATGCATATATAGGCAAATAAATATACATACACAAAAAATACATATACAGAGTTTAAATGGAGTTACCCTATAAATGAGGGAGGCTGAGGCAGGAGAATCCTGGTAAGTTCAAGGCCAGCCTGGTCTTCAGAGTGATTTCCAGAATAGTCAGGAATACTCAGAGAAACCCTGTCTCCAAAAACCAAAGAGAGAGAGAAAGAGAGAGAGAGAGAGAGAGAGAGAGAGAGAGAGAGAGAGAGAGAGAGAGAACATCTTTTAGTCAGGTATGAAGGCACAGCCACGTTAGTTCAGAGTAAAGCCAAAGAGTCGCTGCCAGTGTCTCCTCACCTCTCACCAGGGTCTGGCTTCCTGATGGAACAGATGAGCCACTCTGTCATTCATCATTTCCCCCCTAGAACCACAAACGTTCCCTGATTCTGCATGCATAGTTAGGGATGTTTCAAGGAATTGTTTAACAGGCTTTAAGTCCTGGCTTGAAAATTTGGTATAAAGGTATTAACCACAGAGAAATGGGTGTTTAAGGAACAGCCTTGAGACACACTGGTTCAATGGATCCAGGGCATAAATAACCCAGGGTTGGGGAGAAGAACGAAAGGAATAACTTTCTGCTTTCTTATCTCTCAAGGTACATTCAAGCGACAAACCCAAGCTCTCAAACAAATGCCACCTGCTATACCCCTGGATCCTGCCCACTAGCACACCAGAATGCTGAGGAAGTATTGAGTGTAGGTACTGAAGAAATTCTACCTGGGCAGTTCACTATATTTCCTAATTCAGTGGGATGCTCATTCTGAGTTCATTAATAGGGCTTCTATGGGGTCACTGATTGGGATAATATGACCTAGTAAAAAAGATCAATCAGCATGGATTTAATATCCTGTTTCTTCTCAAGCGACTTTGCTAACTGAATCTCAAACCTTACTCATAATGCAGAATAGTTTCCCCATCTGCGGTATAATTAGTGTGGTATAGTCAAATCCCTGATACCAGAGGAAGGTAGAACTCAAGTTGCTCTGCTCAAGGCAGCTCGAAAGGACCTGGGCTCTTCCATGCTGGGCCTCTGATGTAGGAAGTCCTTCTGTATATGTGTTGCTTTCGTTGGTTAATGAATAAAGAAGTTACTTTGGCCTGTGACACAACAGAGTAGAGCTAGGCAGGAAACCTAAACTGAATGCTGGGAGAAAGAAGGAGGAGTCAGTGAGATGCCATGTAGCCACCAATGGAGAAAGATGCTAGCCACCAGCAGGAACCTTGCCTGAAGACCATGAGCTTAAAATATAAAATAATAGAAATGGGTTAATTTAAGGTGTAAGAGCTAGCCAATAAGAAGCTAGAGCTAATAGGCCAAGCAGTGATTTAATTAATACAGTTTCTGTGTGGTTATTTCGAGTCTGGCAGCCAGTAACAAATGAGTGGCCTCCACCAACAGCCTCCACTCCTTTTTGGGCATGAAAAAGTGGCTTGTCACCTGACTCAGCAACCAAAATCCCTAAGAAGAAGTCAGGACATGGAATATCTACTTTTAGTTAACCAGTAACTGACTGAAATCCTTTCTAAAGCCATAGCACAGCAGGCTAAGAATTTGAGAGTTGATGAAATCAAATACCATTATCTATGAAAATGCTAATTTTTTAGAACTCTTGTTAACAATTCGGTATGAATACAGTATCAGAAAGTACCCTTTCTGTTTTCTTTATGTAAAAGAGTGTTATGCCTTGATTTTATTGATCATACAAGCATGAAATAACATAAAATATATAGTTTAAAATATTTTAATAATTTAAAATTTAAAAATTGTAATAATGCAAATAATACAGAATATACACAAGGGGAGTGTCTTCCCTCATATCTGGTGTTAGGTAAGTAGACTTTCAGAATTCTATCACAACATATATGTACCTATATTGTCATAGTTATTTTCTTATTGACATGGAAAAACAACATAACCAAGACAATTTATAAAAGAATTTAATTTGAGGGCTCACAGTTCCAGAGGGTTAGAGTCCATGGCCAAAATGTTAGGAAGCATAGCATTGGAAAAGTAGCTGAGAGCTACCATGTTGAGACAACAACGATTATGGAGAAATGAAGCAAAGGATGGATGGGTGGATAGATAGATAGATAGATAGATAGATAGATAGATAGATAGATAGATAGATAGATAGATAGATAGATAGATAGATGGATGGATGGACGGATAGATAGATAAAGAGAGAGAATGCTAAGTGAAAATAATAAGGGCTTTTAAAACCTCAAAGCCCACCCTCCTCCAGTGACACATCTCCTCTGACAAGGTCACATCCCCTAATCCTTCCCAAACAAATAGTTCTTCCAACTAGAGACCAAGCATTCAAAATACAAGACTATGGGGGTTATTCACAGACTTTTCATAAAATATTATTTTATATTGTTGGCTTTCATTTACTCAACAATACCTCTTCAGAAAATTATAAGCACACATATAGACATATTTTTTTCAATGATAGCTTTACATGCAATTTTACCTTATTAATGTTATCCAGTACTTTACTGGAAAATGTTTATCATGTCTTTCTTTCTTTCTCTTTTCTTTTTTTCTTCCTATTACCAAAAAAGATTTTTCATTTTATTATGTAAATGAGGGAAAGAGTGCAGAAGATAGGAGTTCTGGTTTCTGGTGGGTAAAACATCATTATCACCCAAACTGGAAAGAACAGGGAGTCTGGGTCATCTGCATTCAGTCTTGGCCCTATCCCTCATTTTGTCCAAGTCTCTAGATTCATCCTGGCAGTGCACAGGCCTGCGGCAGTTTTGTCAGCAGAGTGCTCACAATCCTGCAATAGCTTCCTCACTTCTACTGAGAAGTTTGTATACGCTTTATGGATTCCATCCCAGCTTTTGAAAGCCAAATGACCTGCTGAGACTAATTATTCTTCAAAACTCAAGCCTCTATATGATAAGCCACCTATGGCAGAACTGGACCTCTCAATGGTGTTCATTTTCTGACCTCCCTGGCCTCCTTCTCATCTTTAGGAAGTAGTGCATGACTAGCCCTTCTGAAATATCTTTTGGGTAAAAGGGTGAAACTGCCATAAACTTCACCTTAATTACTCACTGATGACACTAACCATGCATATTCATTTTAGAGCTTCCCACTTTATGGGTTTTTCACTCCATTTATTTTTTAAAGCCCGTTTCCTGTTGAATATGAAATTTAGCACAAACCAAGACTTCTCAGTAACTGACGTCAATACCAACTTGGAAGCAAAACTAAAGAAACACAGATCCTGTGCCAAGATTGTGGGTTGAGTGAAGGACTCCTTTCTGTCTTTCCCAGAGGCTCAACTGTTTGGACCCTTCTTGAATGCTTAACAAGAAGTGTTATTATCCATTTTCACATGTATTTGGACTCACACAGTTCTCCTCTAAGCCCCAGTGCTGCAGTTTTGCAGAAAAGCTTTTACTGACGAAACAGTTAGTTAAAAAAAAAAAAAGTACCTATGCATTGTCCCTTAATCTTTGCAACTATCCCTTTAAAACAGCTACCATGGAAACCCATGGTTAGTAAGCTCACGAGGCCACTATGCTGAGCTAAGGAGCTATTGGCACTTGATAGGTACTAGGAGAGGAAAAATCCTTGTTCTTTGCGGCTGTGGCCACAAATAGGTCACTCGGGCTCTGATAGATAGCCCCACATTCATGCACATTTGGGCAGCACTAATTGAACTTACTTAGTTGTTTTAAAAATTAAAGAAGAGATGAGATGACAGTAGAAGGAAGATGCATTGGGGTGATCTGGGGGACTGGAATGGAGGGAATGGGCAGTGAGTGTGACCACATTTTATTCTATGCATGTATGGGATTCTTCAAAATGAAATATTTAGCTGCTCTCACTGCTAATTAAGAGAAAAATGGAACTCAGATACAAACGTAATACTATTAATTTCATATTCAGTTTTCTGAGTTCTTTGTACAATCCAGATGTCAGTCTTCTCTCAGATATACAGGTGCCAAGGATGGTCTTCTTTACTGTGCATGATTTTTCATTTTAAATTTCACAAGGACCCATTTTTCCATTGCTGACCTTATTCGCTGTGTGACCAGAGTCGTATTCAGAAAGTACTTACCTGTGCACATGGACTAAAATATTTCTCCTATTTTTCCTCCAACAGCGTGTAAGTTTTATGTTAATATATATTTTATCCATTTTGAATTGATATTTTGTACAAGAGAGACAGGAATCAAGTTTAATTCTTCTACTTGTAGGTATTCAGTTTCCCCAGCACACTATTCCGAAGAGGCCGTCATTTACATTCAATGTATGTTTTGGCACCTTCGTTGTTTTTCATCCCAACTCAGTCCAATGACAGCTACTAACTTAAAGCAATAACCCTTCCCAGAGGTGGGAAACAGGGACCCACAGAGGCCACTCCTTGTCTGACTTACAGAAATATGGGAATATTCACTTCCTTATTTGATAAGAAAGAACAAAATGAGCTGAAAACAGACAATAGAGTTTATATTGTCAAGTAAGAATAACAACTCTCATTTTTTTCATTCAGGGTTTAAACTATACATTTTTCAGATATTTCTATTTCCCAAGAACATTACCACAATATTTATGTTCAATCCCATTCTTCATGTATACCTCTTGTATAGTCCAGCTTTCTCCTTGTGATTAGAGTAATGTCAACTCTGGGGCTAAAGAAGTTCTCCCACAGTATTAGTGGTATATTCCATAGTGAGGAATTTCCTCCCAGACTTGCAGATTACAAAGCACCTGCTTTCATACATACCCCCAAGCCTTCTTTGCTCCCTTTCCGTCTAGGAGCTCATAAGGCTCTTAAAGTGTTACATGCCTCTGAAATTGTACGCACTAAGTATGAACATTATGTAAAGGTACTGACACCAAAAGCCCTGTACCATACATATCCTTCATGGTTACCTAATTCAAGATGGCATCTTCCATTGAAAAGGACTTTCCTGCTCTGTTCTTAACAAAAATTCCCGCAAGTGAGAAAGGCATACTCTCAGAAGGAGCAAATGAGAGCAATCGGTGAAGCCCCGCACCTTCTATCCCATGGGCTAAGAGCCTTTGCCAAGCTTTCCACGATGACACGTTTTCAGCTTGCTTGTTTGTTTAAGAAGAATGCTGTCTGCATAATGGACAACAGTTTGGAATTCAATTACTCTATTTCATTATCTCCTTAAGTACATTGGAATTTATCAGCCCGTGTGTCCTGACTACCAATTGGAAAACGTCATCCCCCCTCCCATTGAAAGAGAGTTTAAACAGAGCTAGCCAATTGGGTGGCAAGAGGAATACAAAATAAACACACACCATAAATTACCACTGAGGAGCTAAAAAGATGCTGAATAAGTTGGGTACTCATCTCATGAAAATATTTAGATGCATCTTCTCTGATAAGCCATTCATAATAAGACATTCACCACACTCAGAAGGGATACCTGTGGGTGGTATCTACAGATTCTGACAGAACTATTTTTTTTTCAAAGTCCTCACTCTGCTTCACCACAGTTCTGGCTCAAGGTTGGTTCAACAAGAAGGAAAAGCATCTGGGCCCGCAGGATGGCTTGGTAGGTCATGGCATAGGCTTCCGTGCCTGACAGTCCAAGTTTGAGCCCACATGCTGGAAAAACTGACTCCGGTACATGTTCCCTGATCTCTGGTGCATGCATGCATGCATACACACGATAAAGACAATCTTTAAATAGAAAAACAAGCACTTCGATGCTCACAGATTAGCTCTTTGTTCATATAAAACAGATGTATAACACACAAAGTTACTTTTGCAACAAAAAATTAAGTAGTAGTTCGTGTCAATGAATTTGTCACAGACTTTGTACCAGCCAGTAAGCATGAGAGGTACACAGCTGAGTGTCTTTGCACTGAAAGATAAACAGACAAGCCAATCAATCACCCAAGAAGTGGGAGAAACAAGAGTGGAAAATATAGAAAAAAAAAAAAAAACAAGATAAAAGGACAGTTACGTGCAGAGAGGAAATTCTATAAATTTAAATAATATATGGAAATCAAACTTTTAAAAGAGTGCTCATTCACACTTCAGAGTCCTATTCTTCCTTGAAATCTACATCAAGTAGATAATACAAAGAAAAAAATCTCACAATGTTGATGTTTTTCTGGGGTGGCTGTTTCGAGACAAAGTTTCTCTTTGTAGCTTTGGTGCCTGCTAGCTTTGTAGACCAGGCTGGCCTCGAACCCACAGAGATCTGTCTGACTCTGCCTCCCGAGTGCTGGAATTAAAGGTGTGCGCCACCACCGCCCAGCTCTGCAATCATGATTTTAATACAAGCAGTTGAGCAATAATATACTGCCTTTTATGACCACCTTACATTTTCTTCTAAAACACCATCTCCAGCCCTCTGGTGGAACCTAGCACAGCGTCCCACTCCTGGCTCTTTACCTCGTGGATATTGGTACAGTGTATTCAAACATGTCCCATTCATAGCTCAGGCTTTTCTGGCTGTGTCTATGGAAGGCTTAAAGGACTGATATTAATAATCCCAGTGCCACAGACACAGAGAGCAACAATAAAGAAATGGGACCTCCTGAAACTGAAAAGCTTCTATAAAGCAAAGGACACAGTCAACAAGACAAAACGGCAGCCTACAGAATAGAGAAAGATCTTTACCAACCCCACATCGGACAGAGGGAGAACTTGAGAAATTGTTCATCAAAAGAACAAATAATCCAATAAAAATGGGGTGCAGACCTAAACAGAGAACTCTCAACAGAGGAATCTAAAATGATTGAAAGACACTTAAGGAAATGCTCAACATCCTTAGCCATCAGAGAAATGCAGATCAAAACAACACTAAGATTCTACCTTTACACCTGTAAGAATGACCAAGATCAAAAACACTAATGACAACTTATACTGGACAGGAGGTAGAGTAAGGAAAACATTCCTGTATTGCTGGTGGGAGTGCAAACTGGTACAGCTGCTTTGGAAATCAGTATGGTGATTTCTCAGAAAATTGAAACAAGCTTCTTCAAGACCCAGCAATACCACTTTTTTTTATAACCAAAGAATGCTCAATCACACCACAAGGACATGAACTATGTTCATAGCAACATTGTTTGTCATAGCCAGAATGTGGAAACAACCCAGATGTCCCTTACAGAAGAATGGATAAGGAAAATGTGGTACATTTACACAATGGAGTACTACACAGTAGAAAAAAATGACATCTTAAAAATTGCAGGCAAATGGATGGATCTAGAAAACATCATATTGAGTGAGGTAACCCAGACTCAGGAAGACAAATACAATAAGTACTCAACTCATAAGTGGCTTTTAGACATAAAGCAAAGAAAATCCAGCCTACAATTCACAATTCCAGAGAACCTAGACAACAATGAGGACCCTAAAAGAGACATACATGGATCTAATCTACATAGGAAGTAGAAAAAGACAAGATCTCCTGAATAAATTGGGAGCATGGGTCATGAGAGAGGGTAGAAGGAGATGGGGGAGGAAGGAAGAGGAATGGAGACAAATAATTCAATGAGGACAATAAAAAGTGATATTAAAACACTCACTCTCAGATGAACAGAGTTATTGAATCAGAAGCATTCACTCCAGTATTTGGATTCCATAGAGCTGGTGACAACATCTGGAAGGATGACAGCTTTAAACAAAGTCCAGTTTAGAAGAACCAAAATACTATATATTTATATATATAAAGGGTATCATCCTTTATATATCTATTATATATTATATCTATTATATATAAATATATATAAAGGATGACAGCTTTAAACAAAGTCAAGTTTAGAACATCAAAATACCATATATATGTATGTATATATATATATATCAACCAAAATACCACATATATATATACCCAAAGAATGCCCCCAAAATTATATATACATATATGTGTGTATATATATATATATATATATATATATATATATATATATATATATATATATATATATATAGAGAGAGAGAGAGAGAGAGAGAGAGAGAGAGAGAGAGAGATGTTTCCAGTTAGTGATAATAAGTTTATATTGCCAGAGGCTGAGAATTTCCAAGGCCTCTAACTCCTGCCATTAGGCAAGAGACACCACACTACAGACCAAACAGAGCCTAGATGATCTTGAAGTTTGGGAGCCCTTCACCTTTGAAATCATTAAAGGTCTTTTATTTGTGAACCCTCATCTATATATATGCAAGAGGGGTGAGCACCTGTAAGGCATTGTGGTTCAGGGTACCCTCACCACATGCTATCGTAGAATGTTCTGAGAGATAGGTTCTGGTTTTAGTAGCTTCTTCATGTGATCTGTTTAAGGCACTAACCTGAAACTTCATGGTTTTGGATACTCAGGACATAGGACCTATGGAAAGATCCCTGGCACACAGTCAGACAGTGGTTACCCCCAAATTCTATAAAGACACGGTGTCACAGATGAATCATGATTGAAGTTCATTGGTGAGGGGGGCTGACTGATTTGAAGCTAAGGGCTTTTGTTTGTTTTGTTTTACTTCGCAAGGAATGTGTTTTTGTCTAATGTAGTCTACGTTGTTTAAAAGCTGCAGAGTAGCTCAGGCAATTCTTTGCAAGTGTAAATAGAATCCCAATCAATGTAGTTTTGTGAACACCCAGATCATTGTAAATGGCAGAGATTCAATGTCATCAAAGGCCATGGTTCCTTTAGAACTTAAAACTAGCAGAATCTTCCATAATCCTCATTGTCTTACCTTCTTTAAAAACAAAACTCAACGAGATTTTCGTACCTGGTTTTATCTAGCTAAGATAAAATTTTATTACAAATGGTCAAATGCAGACTGATTGTGTGATGCCGAGCCCTAGTTGATATATTTATAACACAGGTCCTGTACCTAAGACTCAGGGACCAAAGAAGCAACAGAAAAATTGTATAACCCAAGGTACTAAGACTTCTGCTGTGACACCCTGTTTCTGAGAAATGACAGGGAAGCTATACCCATGAAATCTCAACAACATGGCTGCCTACTCAAGACCTGAGAAAGGATAATAATAATAATAACAATGTGCTAAGGTACATGACGGAAAGTCAAGGAGGACACAACCCTACACAAAGAACCACAGACAACCAAGGTATGCTGAGAATAGGAGAAATAATCTTCCCCAGGGATGAACCCCTTAATGGGTTATCCAATAGCACTTCGTCATCCCTGAAATCACATGCATACAAGCAATAATAAACAGACTGAGTGAATTCTATTCATATTTTATACATTTATGTTTATATTCTATATCAAGGAAAAGAAGGCCATGAATTAAAGAGAAAACAAGGACTGGGAACATGGGAAGTGATGGAGGGAGAAAAAGGAATGATGGAAATGATATGATTATATTTTCAAATAATAAAAACAGAATTACGTGAAGTAAATATGAAAAAAGTGAAATAACGTATGTTATGCTATCCTATGCTTTGAATATTCTATTTAATAAAGTATGTTTTAAAATAAAATAAAATCATTACCCTAAAGTAACAATACAAGTAACTATTACAGCTGTAACATGTATATCCAAGTCTATAAATTCCAGTGAGATTTCTTTTGTAAATGTTGAACAATTCACAGTGTTCCTTTGCCTTCTACACTAAACACAGAGGCAGTAAATTGACCTGGACACAGAATACTTCAAAAAAGAAAAAAACTATAACTGCCCTCTGAGCCTACTGATTATGGCAGCCTGTATCTAGGCAAGCATGAGTCACCATACTCAGTGTTCAACCCTGATGCTTTGTGAGACTCTTACCATCCTGGCTATTGCCAACCAATAGAACAGAGAAGGAGATATTTGACATTGAAAGGAGAATTCTGTTTATGTCAGTCTTTAAGCCAAGTTTTGCTGATCCTTAGACTACATCACTCAGAGTACATTTCCCTAGTGTACTGTAATGAATGCAAAACTTGGAGTCAAGCAAACCGAGTTTCAAGTCCATTGTGCCACAGAGCAGCTACCACTACCCATCAGAGAAAAGGACTGGCTAGGCTATTAAAACAAAAGTGGGGAGGCAGTGAAGTGGCTCAGCAGTTATGGTGCTCGCCACCAAGCCTAATGACCTGCGTTGGATTCTTAGAACCACATGGTGGAAGGAAAGAAACAAATACGGAAAGCTAGCATCCGACCCACACACAGGCACTGTGGTACACACAAGATGTCCTCATCAAACCAATACATACAAAGTGAACAAGAAAAGCATGACATACATACGCCTTAATTCCCCCATCAACAATGAGCATAACTGCTTCGAGTGGTTGGTTCTCTTTGACAGGGTGCTTGGTGTTGACAACCATTCAAGAAATGATAACTGGTCCTGGAGAGGAGGCTCAGTGGTTAAGAGCACTTACTGTTCTTCCAGAGGCTCCAGATTCAGTGCCTAGTACTCAGATCAGGTGGCCCACAATAGCCTGCAACTCCAGTTCTGGGGGAATTTGGTGACCCATAGCCTCAGCTGGTACCTGCATACATATGGTGCACAAAAACCTATACACATACACATAGAAATAGATTTTTTAAGGAAAAGAAAAAATGAATATTTTAAGTGTTTTCTATACAAAATATATACTTAATAGATATATTTTATTTATTAAGATATATTTATATAAATAAAATAGATGCATTTTATTTATATATTATATTTTATTATATAAATATAATAAACAAATATATTTATTATATTTTATTAGTATCTATATATAATAGATGATGAATATATGAGACTCTATAATAAGATAACCAACACTTGCCAAATGCTCAATGCCCCTCAGTGTTCTAATAGCATACACTGACGTTTAAAATTTCCTATAACAATTTTATGAAGTAAGTGCTGTTACTCCATTTGGACATGTACAACCTGGGGCTTAAAAAGGTAAACGCTCAGGATCATGAAGCTGGAAAGTAGCATAGCTGGCCTCAAAAGCAGACAGTCTGATTTGAGAGCCTTTGGGAGCTCTAGCAACTCGCTGTGTGTCAGACTTTTAGCCATTACAGTGGGGAGGTGGCAAGGAACCATACAGTAGCTCAGGTTAGAAGAACAGAATATCCCTTATTAGGTTCCTGTGTTCTTTCTAATTCTGTACTTGGATGTTGTATATGTGTAATATTTAATCCAAATATCAATAATGCTTGATGTTTGTGGCTCTATGGACTGAACCTAGTTTCTCTCACAGGCTAGGCAAGTGCTCTTACATGTAGGTACAGTCCCAAACTTTTTTTTCCAGACAGGGTGTTGCTAAATTCCCCGAGCTAGTCTTGAACTCTCACTTTTCCTGCCTCATCTTCACAAGTGGCTATGATGACTCACACTCCCAGGCCTGGATAAAATTGTTTATAGACTATAGCAGTAGTACCCTCCAAATTACCATGGTTATCTTTTCTGTTCTCTATAAATGCAAGTTTCTCTTACTCCAACCTATGCCTTCTTTGCAATTCTTCCTAGTCATTCCCTAGTGTCCACCCAGACCTCCACCTCCTATCCCCAGAATAGATTGCTACACAGAAGAAAATGGGCACATTAATTATTCTCTCAGAATAATCTCTGCATTGAGACATTTTCCCCTAGGGTCCAAATGAATATGATTTTGTCTGGAAATGATCTTTCTCATTGTTTTCTTTTAAAAAAGAGTAAATATCAGGACACATTAAATTCCACTCTAACGGGTTCGTTTTAGACCTGGGAATCAAGGTGCTTTCTTTTCCTCAAATGTACATCATTTCTCCTCCATCATCTTGTGAATTGTGACCTAATAGTTTTGCCCTATCATTGTAGACATAATGTTTACTCTCCTTTCATGAGAGACAGAGCAGGATCTCCAAACATAAGAGACAAACAGACAATGTATATTGGTAGGGGGAGTCTTGATATTTCTGAGGATTTGAAATATGGAAAGACACAGGCAGGGAGCAACATCCCTTTGAACAATAACTCATTCAACTGGTACAAATTGTTCAGAGCAGTTGGACAGACTTAATGACAACAGAAAATATTTGATGTCAATGGTTAAGAGCATTTGTTGTTCTTACAAATTACCTGGTTCGATTCTCAGCACCCACATGGCAGCTCACAAACATTTATACTCCAGTTCCAGGAGATCTGATGCCCACTTCTGACTTCTGTGGGCACCAGGCTCACACAAAGTACACATATACACATACATACAGGCAAAACATTCATACACACAAAATTTTAAACTCTTTAATTTTAAAAAAATAACAGAAACATCATGATCATGACAGTTGATCTCCCTTGCATGCTATGGGGAACAGACAGACAGCAATTAGTAAAAATGAGAACAATGGGGTAAGCAAGGTAGCTTAAGTAAAGGTTTTTGCCACCAAACCTGATGCCCTGAGTTCAGTCCCTGGTATCCATGTGGTGGAAAGAAAGGATCAGTCACCTCAAGTTGTCCTCTGACCACCATATGTATGCTATGGCATGCATGCCTCCCAATACAATAAATAAAAATGCAATAAAAATTACACAATGATGACAGTGAGACAACTCATCTAATAATGGTGTTTGCCATCAAAACATATGCTCTGAATTTGGAATTCAGAAACTGGAATTCACACAGTGGAAAGAGTGAACCAGCTCCTGCAAGTTGTCTTCTAAACTCCACATGGTGTGCCAATGTAGAAGCATGTGCAAACACAAATACACAAGTAAATAAAGTTTTTAAAGATGGGCATAATAAAAGGGACTCCTTCCCTGTATAACACAAAAGGACTGACTACTGGGCTCAGTTAATCAGGAACATGGGTGTGATGACTGTTCTTTGTTGTCAACTTGACAACATCTAGAGTAAACTACAATGCAGAAATGGAGGGCACACTTGTGAGATATTTTTTGTTTGGTTTGAAGTGGGAGAAACCACTTCTATCTAGTATGGACCTTTGAGGTATGAAGACACATGTCTTTGTTCCAGATCTTGAGGGGAATCACACACCTTTAATCTGAGCCACACCTCCTGCTGGAAGCCTATATGCTATATAGTATATAAGGACATGGAAGGATGCTTTTGCTCTTTTTCTGCTTCTTCTTACCTTGCTAGCACATTCGTTCCATCCTTGCATTAGAGCCTACTTCTTTGGGATTCCAGTGTCTACTGAAGCCCAGCTCAGACATCCAGCCTTGTGAACTGAGCAATTTCTGGATTCTTAAACTTTCCATTCATGGCCAGCCATGATTAGATTAACTAAACCATAGCCTGTAAGTGATTCTAATGAGTTCTACTACTCTGGACAACCCTGGCTAATGCAATGGATCTTGATTGAAAAGTCTGTAAAAGAAGACTGAATGTTTTACTTCCTTCATGACAATGCACTTACCAAAGAACAAAAAGCATCTGAGTAAATATAAATAAAGCTATCAGAAGAGGTTGTAGCATTAAGAACCCAATCTAATCATGCTTTTCTTCAAAATAGCTACTGTGCAACTAAAAATGTGTTGAATGACAAATAAAATGAGTGGCACAATGAAGCAAAGAAACAATTAACATATATTTAGAAAACAGATGCTCAGCAGCTGGAGAGATGGCTCAGTGGTTACGCAAATTGGCTGCTCTTCCAGAGGACCCAGTATCAATTCCCAGCACCCACATGGCAGCTCAGAATTGTCTGTAACTCTTGTTCCATGGGATTGACAGACTCACAGACATACATACATACTCCAGTTCATATATAATTAAAAATTAATATTAAAACAGCAACAACAAAATGTTCTTAAATTTGATGGAGAAAAAAATGATTATAGATTACAAATTTAGAAATTGTAAGTATGGCTCAGTTTTGCCAGTTTAGAAGCTAAGCAGGTCACTGGTGTGGGAAGTCCTTCTGTATAGGTGTTGCTTTTATTGGTTAATGAATAAAGAAGGTGCTTTGGCCTATGATAGAGTAGAATAGAGCTAGGTAGGAAAACTAAACTGAAAGCTGGGAGAAGGTAGGTGGAGTCAATAAGAAGCCATGGAACCACCGCAGGAGACAGACGGCTGATCGAACCATACCAGTAGGCCACAACCACGTGATGGTACACAGATTAATAGAAATTTGTTAATTTAAGATATGAGAGCTAGATAGCAATAAATGTAAGGTATTGGTCAAATAGTATTGCAAACAATGTAGTTTCTGTGGAATTATTTTTGGGTCTGACAGCCAGGAACAAACATAAAGCCTCCAACCACAGGTCAAAAAATCTTGGGATTTAATATAACTGATAAACGGAAGTGGTAGGAACATCTACAATATCTATTTCATTTCCTGCCTGCTCATTCACTCATTCATTCCTTTTACTGAAAATGATTGAATGTTGACTATAACTCAGATCCTGGAAAAAGGAACAAGCAAACCCTGAGCTCCTTTTCGGGCACAGCCCTTGGAATACTTGTACAAATACAAATAGAAGCGACCCCTTGGTGATGACTGTTCAGCTCCCTTGATAAAAGACCTATTTACTCAGCACTAGTTTCTAACAGGTACTGTCCTAGATATTCTTCATAAATTACAAAATCCCTCAAGAAGATTGATCATAATGATCCTCATTTTTGCAGGTGAGAAAACTCTCGTTCTGAAAGCTTGAGTAGTTCACTCAAGATCACATACCTAACAATTGTGAAGGAGCCAAGCTGAGATTTCAGGCCCAGACTGAATGCTACCCTACTGTGTTTTCTACCCTGCCACACTGCCCATGTGTGATGTTACTATTATCCAGATGGCTTTTGTCCTAATTAGGTACACAAGCAACTGATTATTTTTTTCAGTCAAAAATGCAATTTTTGCTACAATCCAGCTTTGGAGCAGGATGGCAAAGAGGCTTTGTTGACTCAGGTCTCATACAATGCAATCTGTCTGAATTGTCCCTTAAAAATGAGTGTTGGAAGCGAAGATGACTAATCAATCCAGTGATAAGCAAAAATAAAAGGCACATCAGCCTCCTGGGAGCCAGACAAGATGACACAGACAACATTTGTCACTAACCGAGAAAGACTTTTTTTTTAAAAAAAAGAACTTTTTAAATATAAAATGTTAAGATTTCTTTTATGCATATGAATGTTTTGCTTATGTACATGTCTATATACCACATGCACACCTGTGTCTGCAGAGGTCAGAAGGCAGCAGCAGATCCTCTGGAGTCACATTTATGGAAGGTGGGAAGCCACCCATTGGGTGCTGGGAATTGAACACAAGTCCTCTGCAAAAATAGTAAGTGCTCATATTTGCTGAGCCACTTCTCCAGCCCAAAGAGAAACCTGATGCGCATAGTCCCTGGGACTCAATGTCACACCAACTATGGATCAAAGGAACAAAGTGTTTCCATTTTCCCCTCAGGGAT
Source organism: Microtus pennsylvanicus (assembly GCF_037038515.1). NCBI lineage: Eukaryota > Metazoa > Chordata > Mammalia > Rodentia > Cricetidae > Microtus > Microtus pennsylvanicus. Next base: position 57,190,794 of record NC_134601.1, on the reverse strand, counting down.
TAACATGAGCATTTAGTATCACCAGGGACAGGGCAGTTGGTCTAATGCAGCCTGAGAAACTGTTTTGGTTTGCTTGTGTTGACTGTGAAATCAGCTTAAAATTTTGCCTTGCCCAAATTGGAGTCACTCCTACAAAGTCAACATTTAAGCATCAGCTCATTGATTCGCACATAGACAAAACAATGATATCCCTAGCACAAGAGCTATAATAGAAGAATCTAATACTGTGTCCATGATTATGACTGCACTCATTGACAGTTAATCAGAGGTCAGAGTTGAACAAGAGCTTAGAGAATACCTGATCTAATTTTTACTTTACAGAGAGTCCAGAGGGAGCTCAGGAAAGAGAAGTGGCTTGCTGATTGCTTACCAGACACTGCAGAAAAACAGCTATCATGGGGGTGGAAGGGAAGTGTTAACAGGGGTCAACTGATCTCTTCATTTTTCTGACAAAATCGTTTCACCAAGAGGGATGTGTGAGTTACTTTGTGTTAAAGATAGAAGGAACAGAAGAATTGTAAACAAAATATCTTGACATGACCATAAACTAGCCTTGTGACCTTTCATCCACTCCTTTGACCTCCCTTTGGTCATCTATAAAGCAAGAATACCACTGTCAATGCAGTTCACTTCCTAGGGCCCTAAGACAAACAACAAGATGGAAGATAAAAGAAATGGGCATGTTCTGAGCCCAAACTGAGAGTTGCTTCCAAAATGTTTTTCAGTTAAATTTTTAATCAACTAACTCCAGTAACAGCCCTCAAAATCTATGCTGGCTTTCTTCCCTAGGATGTCACCCAATACTAAGGCCTACTGTTTTTAGCCAGTGCCTTATGAAAACCTAAATCTTTGAGATACAAGTATAATCAGAAAATGTCTAACAAATAAATTCTTTGTCCTAACCTCCCACCAGAGCCCCTTCTCTTGGTCAAGATCTTTTTTGGCTGTTACTTGGCTTTCTCTCTGAAGTCTAAAATTCTTTATTGTGTAATGACTCACTGTAAAATGGGGAAAATACCCTGTTGTCTGTCACTTTTTAAGGAGGTACTGTGTGGGGTATTAATTAATACAGGAAAAATGTATTCCGTTTTAAAGGGTTTTACTGTCAAGTTGGCAGAGCATCAGAAGGCAGTTGGGGTCAGAAATTTACCCTAGGGATAATCTTGTGCCATTAAGAAGTAGTAGAAAACATCATATATGCTCCCCTTTCAATATTTATTACTCACAAATCTGAAAAGAAATTGCAAATCTACCCTTCTAATCTCTTTAGTTATATTGTACATATATGTAAGCAGACATGCAACATAAACACATAGGTACGTACTCTTCCTAGCTTGGTGTGAGGAAAAGCCTGGTCTTTGTGCTTCATGAGAGGCTCTGGCAGTAGCAGATTATGTAGTTCCACTAAGCAAATCAGAGTGATTTTTCTTTTTGTGGGGGGAGGAATGCATAGTTGCTCCAATTTTCCTGTCTAAATTATCCCAAGCCCTTACAGTCTTGATATAGTTCCCTTAAAGATCATTACTCATGTTACCGAGTGGGCTGCAGAGTGATTGTGCCTACGCAAGGTATTCTTCTGGGTGTTTGAAAATGACAGCAGTTAGTTCTGGTACTGAATGTACTGAAATTAACTCAAACTCACAAAGTTTCAACACCATTTAAGGAAAGATATTTACCCCGCAACTTAAGGAAGGGTAAGGAAGGTGGTGTGATGGGAAGCATTAAGTAATTTATAACTAAAATGTTGAACTCAGATGACTGTCTATAATTAACACAATCCCCCTCCCCCTAGAATGTTTGGCAATTTGCAATACGGCCATTCAAATGTGTGTTTAAGATAAATTACTAATGCAAAATAAGAATGCGAGATAAAAGGGTCACCACATTCTCCCAACTCCAATTTGGCACATAAGGATTACCTGCAATGTGTAACTAAGATCAAACAAGAGCCTTTTTTAAAAGAAACCGAGGAAATGATTAGCTAAGCACAGAAGAGGGCCTTATTATTTTCTAGAGAAAAAAAAAACAGTTTAAAGATGGTGTGGTTTATAACACTCCCCAAGAAGTGTCTTGGGTCTTAATTAGCTTTATTCCTTATCTCTGGTAAAACAGGCCCACAAAGTTTTCTGTGTCAGCAAAGGCATTTGAAAAATAGGTGATCAGTCACCTGGAAGATATGTAAGCTCATTTCCCTCCTGTTTGAGGCTTATTACTGGCAATGTGTGTATGTTTGTACGTTTTGACTAATAATTATGCAGAATTATGGAAGATGCAGTTAGAAACACTGGTTCCATTAAATTAGAAAAAAATATTCTCCCAATATTTCTATAGGCCCAGTATCATCATAACCATGATTTACAAAATGAGTTCAAGTCATTTTAATGGAAATAATTCTCTAGATTGGATAATAGACTTCCATTCAGAAGTTGACTCCACTTCAGTGAGTTAACTGAATAAACAACCCTGAGTTAGTTGAAACATTTATTTTAAAAGGCATACATAGAAAGGATCCCTTCTTGCAGCAGCCCCTCAACAAAGGTATCTGCGAACATTCTGTGTGGCTTCCACTTTTCATTAGTCAACTCCAACATTTTGGAATTTTGGTGACTCTATCCATTAAACACTCAGAAACATAATATTAATATTAACATGATCTTGGTGCTAGGTTCACTACATTAAATATTATTACCTGCATATGAAATGTACATTTTCAAATGTGAGTAATTTAAGTGCTCTGAAATATTTTTGTGTTAAGTATAAATGCTGGCAAGGGAGGGACATAAATAGGTGTATCTCTGAAGCATGCAATCCAGCCAGTCTAGCCAATCAGTGAGCTCTTGGTTCACTTAGCGCAATCTTTCCAATGCTGTGACTCTTTTTAACCATGTGATGGTGACCCTATAACCATTCAATTATTTGGTTGCTACTTCATAACTGTAATTTTGCTACTTTACGAATCATAATATAAGTACCTGAAATGTGACCCTCAATGGGGCCCCAACCCACAGGTTGAGAACCACTTTATTAGAGCCTCTGTCTCAACAGTTGAGGTAAAGAAGAAAAGTAGAAGATGCCCATCATCCATCTGTGGCCTCCACACATGCACAAATATGCAACAGCCCCATAGATTCACATGTACATACAACTATACAAAATGAATAATACATTAATTAACTAAAAACATTTTGCCCGCATTTTACATAGTTCTTGTATGAGTCTGCAGTTAAAAGCAAAAAGCAAATCAGTTTGCCTCAGTGCCCTCTTGCTCCAAAAGGTCCTAGGACTCCCAGGAGTAGCATATTTGTATTATTGGTGGTCAAGGGATTTATGGTTATCATGCCAGGCAGGAAGCTTTTCTTTTGTTGTATTTGTGGTTAAGTGTGTTTTATCAAAGTTCAAGAATATCTTTGAGACAGAAAAAAAGGAACAGAAAATGGGGGGGGGGGTGTAAAAGCCCACTCTCACCTTCTGTGTGATCTTCCTTCTCAGAGATATGCCATTTCCTCTGCCCTATAGCATCCTCTTTTTATGCCTCAGGCTGGTCACCAAACCAGCAGTTTCTCAGCATTCTGCTTCTACCTGCGTTCCAGCCTTAACCTTCCCCAGAGACAATTTGAACATGGATCTCTCTCATGTGGAATCAAACACAGAGTGCAGTATATATACATACCCTCCTTTAGAATTCATAGCTGTGTTTTCTTCCTTCCTTTTATTTTTGGTTTTTCGAGACGAGGTTTCTCTGTAGCTTTGAGGCCTGTCCTGGAACTAGATCTTATAGACAAGGTTGGCCTCAGACTTACAGAGATCCGCTTGCCTCTGCCTCCGGAGTGCTGCTGGGATTAAAGGTGTGCGCCACCACTGCCCAGCTCAAAGCTGTGCTTTCTATGAAATAACTAAGTAGCAGGCCTATTTTGAACATTTCCTCCCCACTTTGTGGTAAGCCTCTATCCATTTTAAATAGGCCACATTACACATAGATACAAGACAGTCCCATAGATTCAAACTGTACCTTTTGCCTAATCTTTAGATAATCAAAAGCAGGCCAGTTTGTAAACAAAAAGGTTAAAAAATTGTTATTGAGCATAAAATAGTTGAAAGTATTTGGCATTGTAGTAGTAATAATAACAACACCAGTTCTTATTGTGGTTTGGGCACGTTACTGTAAGTGATGACCTTATCTCATTTAGTCCCTACAAAACTCATATGCAAAAGCTATCATGATTAATTTCATTATACAAATAGAGAATCTGAGGCTCAGAAAGGTGAATTTACCCAAAGCCAAAGCATCAAAAAAGAAAGATGAGATTTGAACCCATACTTAGTTGTTTTCCAAATTCTTGACCTTCAAATTGGTGATATTGGAACAAGCCTATATATAAAACACAATAACAATTAAATGTGTATCTTTGAAAGTGGTACCCAGACATCAGGAATTTGCAGAGAGGCAGGGGTTGGATCTTCCAGATGTTTTCATGTAGTCAACAATTTTGAAATTTTACTCTTGTGAATATTGGTTGTACAGCTAGGTTACAATTATATGTTGATAAAAGGCCACATTAACAGCTTAGGAAGTTACCTTCCTCCACCTGACGCTCATGTTCCTTATGAGCTCTGAAAACTCTAGTTGAGCTCAAATATTCCAAGATCCATGGCTTAAGTTAAAAGTTGTGAAGGCCTCTCTCTACTTTTAAATCTAAATCTAGAAGATTCTATTGGTAATGTATTGTGAGAACAGTCTGACCAAACCACCATACCAGCAATGATTACATTATTATTTGACTCTATCACCTCTAACCCTCTATCCAGGGGATGTTTTGAGAGGGTTGCTAAGGAAAGCCCGGCCATCAGCTAGGAGACTATTACATCATCCTAGAAGCACACGACAAAACACCAGACGATATCACATGGATGACTGTAGCACCGGGGTTGTGGTTGTATCTATGTGTTGTGAAGCTTCAAGCAGTTGACGTTAGCCTAACCTTATGACTATTGAAATAGCTAATGAGCAGGGCATTGTGGTGTACACCTTTAATTCTGGAACTCTAGGGGCTAAGGTAGGTGAACCTCTGTGAGTTCTATGTAATGAGTTCCGGGTTGGCTAGGGTTACAAGGTGAGATCCTGTCTAAAAAAAATAAATAAATAAAAAAATTAAAAAAGCATAATGATTGAAAGAGGCTCAGCACAATTATGTGGGCTATAAAAAAGCAACAATTAAAGGTATAATAGCTAACAACACAAAGTTAAAGTCAGATAAACATATATGAGATCTAATTCTAGCTCTACCTCCTAGAAAATCTTAGACCATGAACAAGATATATCTCCTTTCTTTAACTTGGTTTCCCTGTATGGTAAACAAGGGAAACAGCGAGTTAACAAATAAAATTTGTACAATATCTTGTGTAAAATAACTAGCCTGTACCGTAAGTGTTCTAAAATATGTAGGAGTAAAAGGACTAGAAACAGGAGACCTGGATATAAAAACGATCCATCACATACTGGCTCAAGATCATTTTTAAAAAGAAAATACGATCTTGAAATTTGAAGGCAAATGGATGAATCTAGAAAACATCATATTGAGTGAGGTAACACAGACCCTCACTCAATTATATGTATTATACGTACTCACTCATAAGTGGCTTTTAGACATAAAGCAAAGAAAACCAGCCTACAATTCACAATCCCAGAGAACCTAGACAACAATGAAGACTCTAAGAGAGACATACCCAGATCTAATTTACATGGGAAGTAGAAAAAGACAAGATCTCCTGAGTAAATTGGGAGCATGGGGACCTTGGGAGAGGGTAAAAAGGGAGGGGGAGAAAGGGAGGGGAACAGAGAAAATGGAGGGATCAATAAAAAAAAAATTAAAAAAGTACGGAGTATGTCGTAAAGTGAGAACTGCACCGACTCTAAGCTTAGGATTTTATAAATATAGGTGCTGGGCAATACAAAAAAAAAAAACATTTAAAGCTAACCTTTGCCAAATCATGAAAATCAGTAATTCTTTTCCTCTTTAGCACTAATCTTTAACTTTCTTAGTCAGCCAAAATGGACAAAAGTTTTCTCTTCATATTTTCTGTATGGAATTACTAGAGCACAGATTTTATAACTAGAAGTGTTCCTAGTCTTTTGTCTAATTCCAGCTTTCTACAGGAGGATGAAGTTCTGTTATTTGAAAAAGGAGGTAAAAAAAAATCGAGGGAAAGAATGATAAGGCGGCAGAGTGCCAGTGGGACACATAAAAGTAGAACTCAGATTCCCGAGTCAGCCAGTGCCCTTCCTTATATGGGAAAATCTCCTAGTTCTTCTTGTTAGCCTTAGTTCTACCTTGTATTGAATTAAGAAAGAGGTTTATGCTTATAAATTCCCTAGGTATCTCTCTTGATAAGATATTAATCCTTTTATGTCTGATGTAGCCACATGCACATTTGTGAGCAGTCTCTTGCAAATCGCGCATTATATTTCGCGATTGTGCTGAAATTGCAACAGCAGTTTGACTGCATTCATCTCACTGGGTCCGTTTCAATAGACTGCAGTACCATTTCTCTCACCCCCATAATTGGATTTGAATAAAAGAAAAAGGGAACAAGTGGCTTTATGTATGGTAACAATCATTAAAACCCTCAAGTTGGCCAAATTTCTAGGGAAAAAATATCCTGCCCAGAAACAACAGAGCATGTTTGAGAGTCAAATGCAGTGGATTTCTATGGAGAATGTTTGGAGCCATCCTATAAATGTGATTTCTCCTCCTCTTGCTTGGAACTTCTTCTAAAGGCCTGGAAGCACTTAAGTTACCTGAAGGATGTTTTCTAATAACAACATAGTAGGGGGAAAAGGAGGAACTTTGTTTCCTCAACTGGTTTCCAAGGAGCTCGAGACACAGTGCAAAGGAGATGGTAAGACAGCATTTCTATTAATTCAGCCTCCCCCGAAGTTCCACTGATAGCACTATCACCTGAAAGGCTTGGCAGTAATAAGAGACCACTGGAGTGAATGGGAGACAACTTATCAAGGCCCAAGCTTAAGTTCTCATAGGAACATTTTGTTTGACTTTCTGGGGATTCAGGATGGGATCAGCTGTTCAAAAGACTGGCAGTCTGCAGAAACCCAATGAATCACACTGTGCACTGTTTCCCTGCTGAGGTAGAGCTTGCTTTGAATAGCCAAGGAAAATGTTGATCCTAGCCTGTATGTATGGCACTTCCTTCTGCCTTGTTGGAGTACTTCACTCTTCGGTGTGCCTTTCAAAGACGGTAGCCCCTAAGCCCCATGAAGCAAAGAAAAGAACGGGAGATGGAAGATTTAAAACTGGGAGAGGGAGAGTCAGTAGACAAATAGAGCATCCATCATGTCAGATATGGTGATGATACTGATCACACTGATAAGAGATCATGCTGACTGAACACTTTACTCAGAACATTTAGCAACTCGTTTTAACATTCATAACGTCCTCAGATTAATACTAGTATATCTTACCTTCACCAGCAATGAAACTGAGACTCAAAAAGATGGAGCGACTTACTTGAGTTTACAGACTCCCTGAGTGACGAGATGTGGGCTCCAGCAAATAGGAGTGCCAACTTACCTCTTAGAAGCTAAAGATATGTTTAATGTAAAAGCCAAGATGATAACTGAGGCTTGGGAGCAAGGTCATGAAACGAAGCATATTCATACAATTCCACATGCTGAGCCAGGCCTGTAAGCCCAGTTTTTAGGAGGCTAAAATAGGAGGATCAGAAGTTCAAAGTTTTCCTGAACTATAGATGAGTTCAAGACCAGCTTGAGCAACTTATCATGACACTGTCTCAAACAAGCAAAAATAAAATGTAACTGGGCATGGGATATATACCTTTAAGAGGCAAGAGAGTCTCCATGAGTTTGAGGGCAGCTTTGTTGACATAGTAGGTTCCAGCATCCCCCGGTCCTTCACAGGTCTGTACCAGATCTTGTGTGTATATAGTGTGGCTTCTGATTTAGCATTTTTATGGGACTCCTGCGCATGGGAATGAGTAGGTCTCTATTCTCTATTTTCTTGGGCTCTTTTCCTTTTGTTGGTTTGTCTTGTTCAACTTCAATGTGATACTTTTCATTTTATCTTATTATAGTTTGTTCTATTTTTAAATGAATGAATGAATACCTAGTTACTAGAGTAAAGGTTAACAACGGAGCTGTCATTTATACCTGTTGGGAGAGAAAAAAAATAGTTTTCTCCAATGGAATGATACTGGATATATCAACCACTCCAGGACAAGCCTCATGGTCAGGAGTAGTTGACCAACATAAAATGGACTGGGACAGTTTTGTTGTCGTGGTTGTTGTTTTGGATTTGTGTGTGTGTGTGTGTGTGTGTGCAGGCCCATGCACGCACACACATACATGCACTCAGGCTTTCATTTGGTTACAGTTTGGTGGGGTTTTGAGTTTTGTTTTGTTTTTTTCTTTTTGGATGTGGTTTTATTTTGCTTTTTTTGGTTTGGAGGGGTTGTTGTATTGGGTTTTTGTTTCTTTTTTGAGAAAGAATCTAAAAGTTGGGTGGGTAGAAATGGGGAGAGGATCTGAAAAGACTTGAGGGGGGAGAATATGATCAAAATATATTTGAAGCTGAAAATTACTTTAAAGATTAAAACCATAATAATAACTAAAATAAAACAACCTAAATCGGTGACATATGGGGAAGTTCTTTTTTAGCTTAGTAAAGCCAGCTTCAGTGAGTGAAGCCTCTAGAGGAGTGATATGCTCCTTCTGCTTTCTAGAGCTGAGATCATCTCTGCAGCATCCTCAACATGGCATCCAGCTTCTCTTGAGCCTGCCCCTAACAGGGAACTCACTGAGTTCATCTCATTCATCCTGCCATCCTGTGTCCATAGATCTAATTGGCAGAAAGATATTGATTCTGCTACTTCTATGATTCTTTTCTTGCTTTAAACCTTCTAAAGCTGTTTTATCCAACTCAGCAACCAGCAGTCAGATGCTGACATTTGAACCTAGTCATTCAATCAAATAAGAAATTAAATGTAAATCACAGTACCACAGAAGCTGTAGCTACTTATCAAGTGCTCAGTAGCCATTTGTGGGTTTCACATAGCAGCTTCCTTGTTGAACACTGTAGCCACTGAATGTTTTCATTATCTCAAAAAGTTTTACTAGGCTGGGAGGTGGGGGTGCATGCCTTTAATCCCAGTGCTTGGGGAGGCAGAACAGGCAGAATCTCTGTGAGTTTGAGACCAGCTTGGCCTACAGAGTGAGTTCCAGGACAGGACAGCCAGGGCTACACAGAGAAACCCTGTTTCAAAAAAAAAAGGAAAAAAAAGAGAGAGAGGAGGGAGGGAGGAAGAGGAGGGGAGAGAGAGAGAGAGAGAGAGAGAGAGAGAGAGAGAGAGAGAGAGAGAGAGAGAAGAAAGAAAGAAAGGAAGGAAGGAAGGAAGGAAGAAAGAAAGAAAGAAAGAAAGAAAGAAAGAAAGAAAGAAAGAAAGAAAGAAAAAAAGAAAGAGAGAGAAAATGGTGGCCCAGTTCCTCCAACTTTGGAAGAGTGATCTAGTTCCTATAGCTACGGTGACAAGCTACTAAAATATTAAGATCTTTAGGACCTTCTATAGATAACAAAGACAGACTTTTATTATCTCATGGTTCTAAAGATCGGAGGAGATTGGATTCAACTGGGTTGCGTGCTCTGCAATTCACAAGGCTGAAATCAATCTGGTCTGGGTTGCTTGTTATAGGCCTCTAGAAACTCAGAACCCCTACTTTAAAAGGCTGGTATAATTACATTGGTCCCATCTGGTAACCACCGTGGTTTTAATGCTTCTTACAAAATCTTCTTTGTAGGAATTTAGAGTCTGTGGGCAATGGTGAGCAGTGCAGGTGAACCATCTTAGAATTTAACCAACCACAAAAGATTTCCCCTATTCCAATGTATCTACAACACTCATGTTTGCCAGAGAACTCTTAGACCCTGGTAATATCTTCCTTTGGGTTCTGCAAAAAGAGGTATCACCTCAGCAGCAAACATTTCCAAAGCATAATTCCAACCAAAACTTGATAAGTTGAATAAGAGTAGTTTGAGGCCTTCTAGAGACAGACATAGGAATAAAGCCAAAACTCAATAATTAACGATTCTCTTTCCCTCCAATTCATGGGTCAAAGAGACTAGAATAATCACAATTATTTAATGGTATTACCATGTGCTAAACTTATGTTCAATTAGAAAGTTTAGTCTAAGGAGAGTTTAAATGGGAACAGCTCTATGTGACTAAACTATAAGGCATATATCATGCTACGTTTAGTACCAATATAAAATGATGGCTTTCCACAACTCTTATCCAATTCTTCCTTTACATTTGCCAAATTTCACACACACACACACACACACACACACACAATCACCACCACCACCACCAACAATAACAACAAAATCAAAACAAACCAGCAGCAACACCACCAAAACACTGACCACATTTCCCTCTGTCCTAGCTTGCTTTTGCTGCTGTGATAAAATCCTGACCAAAACCAACCTGGGGAAGACAGAACCTATTTCTTATTGTTCATAGTCCATTATAGAAGGAAGTCAGGAACATGGACAAGCTTGCAACTGAAACCACAAACGACTGCTTCTTACTGGCTTGCTTCCTCTGGCTTGTTTGGTTAACTTTCTTATACACCTGAGGCCCACTGCCCACGATGGGCTGGGTCTTCCAACAATTAGCATCTAAAAAATGCCCCCACAGGTATACTTACAGCCCAGTGTGCTGAAGACAGTTCCTCGATTGAGAGTCCCTCTTCCCAGGTATGTCTATATGCCAAGGTGACAAAAACTAATCACGATGTTCTCCTTTGTGATTTCATATATGAAACAGTTATTAAAACTTAGACTACCCTAGAAGTGTAAGGTGATGTTCTTTTAACAAAAGCTGAATATGAGACTAGAGAGATAGATGGTACAGTGGTTAAAAGTACACACTTCTCTTGCAAAGAAAACAAGCTTGATTTCCATACCTACATCAGGTAGTTCGCAAGTTCCTGTAACTCCAGGAGGATCCAATGTGGACGGGCACATATTTCCATGACACACAGAATCTCTCTCTCTCTCTCTCTCTCTCTCTCTCTCTCTCTCTCTCTCTCTCTCTCACACACACACACACACACACATACACACACACACACACACACACATATACACACACACACACACGTAATAAAAATAAAATTTTAAGAGTGTGCTTTGACTTCATGGATGTTTCCTTGTCTGTGTTGGCATAACAACAACATGCTGTATGAAGAGCTACTTACTGGTGCTCAATGGCTGTTGAAGGAGGGATAAGCACCAATCAGCTTCCTCCAGAGATGGCTCCAACATAGGTGATTCAAACCTAAGTGGTCAGTCCTGGACAAATGTACATATGAGTAACGGTAAAAAAAAACTCTGTAGATTGTGTGTGTGTGTGTGTGTGTGTGTGTGTGTGTGTGTGTGTGTGTGTGTAAAACAACAAGAGTAAAGAAGGGAGAGATGAAGAGTGGTTAAGAACATTTGCTACTCTTCCAAAGGACCAGAGTCCAGTTCCCAGCAGCCATGTCAGGTGATTCACACCTGCCTGTAACTCCAGCTTCAGGAGATCTGAAACTCTTCTGGCTCCTACAGGTACCAGAACCCATACAGATAAACAAATAAACATCAAGAATAAAGAAAATGAGGCCATGAATTTGGAAGGGGGCATGGGAAGTTTTGGCAGGTCAGAAAAAAAAAAAGCGTGGGAGAGAACCAAACCCTTCTAAATCGATCTTCCTAATTAAGAAAACATTGAAATGGTAAACGAATGAGAACATTAGTGCAGCCAGAATGTCCACAGATGATAGGTTCAAAACCCACCACTAAACCTCTTCCCTTGGAGAACTCCTGTCCTTCTTCTAGAAGCAAGTCTATGGATCAAGGTTTCATGCCTCCTCCTCTTGGATAAATAACCATGTCTATCGCCATCTACTTCAGGATCAGCAGGTTAGTAAGAAAACAATAAAACAAACAAACAAATAAACCAGCTAACACTGACTTGAATGCCATTTGAATGGCTAAAAGTACTATGAGAATGAGGGGCGATGAGTGTGTCACCGGAACAGATAGGGAACACCTACTTCACTGGATTCTCAGTTTCCTCAGGCAGAGGCATGTGGATATACGCTGCACTTTCATCATCATTCAAGGAATATTGATGTACAATTAATAAAAACTCACAGACAGTAATTGGGGTTCAGTCTGAAGATCAGAAAAGCAAAGCAGCCAGCCACTGGCTCTTACCTAGACCAGTGATCCTCCCTCCTGGAATCTCAGAATGAGATTGTGTCTGAGAGCTGTCTCCTCCTGTTTTATAATCCTCTCTAGTTCTAGGATTAAAGGAGTGTACCACTACTGCCTGGTATCTATGGAAAACTAGTATGGCTACTGGGATTATAGGTGTGTGTTATTGCTGCCTTGTCTGTAAGGCTGGTCAGTGTGACTGTTTTACTTTTCTGATCCTCAGGGAAGTTTTATTTATTAAAATACAAATGAAATGCCACTACAGAAATATGATTCCAGAATAAAGTGTTAGATGCAATGAATAATTTTCTACTTTTCTGAACAATATTGCTTTTAGTAAAAATACATCCATCAGCTCTACTAGGAAGTGATACCCAAACAAGGAAAGGTTCTTGACTATTCATTCCCAACAGATAATTATAACACCCTGTATTATTCTTTAGCCCTTATATCTAAAAGAATGACGTATGTGCTGGCAAAGGTAATACTTGTGAGACCATCCCTAAATATTTTGCAAATTGCTCTCAAAAACCACCACTGTCTCCCGAATTCGTTCCAAGTCTTGCTGCCTCTGAGGAGGTTGTCCTTTATCTGCTTTCTTTGTCTCAGGTCTCCCCAGGGTGCCATTTCCGCAATATGCACCCTTGTGTTAGAACTATCGCGTAACATGTCTAAGCTGTAAAGTGTAAAAATTAACTAATCTGATTTTTTCTAAAGAGGTTAGGATAATAGAACTCAGTTTCACAATCACATTCATCTCTCTGAATCATTCCCCAGCATGGCCTGGGGTTCTCACTAACCATGTGTTCAAATTCCCACAAAAACAGACTGGTTGCCAAGGCCCAAGAGGAAACACAGGTCAGCATGTTGATTACTTTTCTTGTCCTTATGGCAAAACACCTAACCTAAACAACCTGAAGGAGGCAATTCTTATTTTGGTTGACCACTTCAGAGGATTACAGTCCGTCATGGCAGGGAAGGCATGTCTGAGTAGCACAGTCTATGGTGGGGAGGCATGTGGAGGTGACTTCTTTACATGGCTCAAACAGGAAGCGGAGACAGAGCACAGGGAAGAAACAAACGGCAATAGCATTCAAGGGCAATACCTAGTGAGCTACTTTTACAAGCCAGACACCACCTCTCAAATGCCCCACAGCCTTCAAAATAGTGCCACAATTTGGTAGCCAAGCATTATAAGATATGAGTGTGTGTGTGTGTGTGTGTGTGTGTGTTGAGGGTGGACTTTTCAGATTTCATCATTTTCAGCCTTGTAGCAAGGCAAACGGTGGACTTAGCTCCAATATAATCAGTAAGCTATATCTACATATTTTAACTAACTTGTCCTATCATACTTTTTTTTAAATCGCAGAATATTTACCCAACTAGCCCAGCAGTACCTTTACTACCCTTTGCTTGATTCCCTTAATGCTAACAGCTTGCAGTACCTTGGCAAAATGGGCAAAGCAAGGACACCACATTGGCTCAGTACAACAAAACGCAGACCTTACAGGAATGTTACAGAGCTTCTTACACTAATCTTCATTTTCTGTTCCCGAATTCAACCCAGTTCCTAGACTGTAATAGTTGTTGCAACACTTTGGCCTTCCCCAGTATGGGACTGACTTTGTCCTCACATGGACGCTTTTGATGAGGATTGTTCAATTATTTTGTTGGATGTTTCTCAATTACCTCAGGTCATTCTATAACTCTCCCTGGGCATCTTGGTCAGGTTTATGCTTTAACACTTGTCTCTAGTTAAGTGCCGCCTACATATTTGTTTCCACTTATGCCCACCTCCAATTTGTCACCACTCTTCAGCCAAAATGAGGTTTGCTGTTCTTTGGCTGCCTCTGGAGAATCACTTTGTGATGTGCCGTGAGTAATGAGGACGCCGTCAGGACAGAAACCGGGAAGCTCATTGATATGGTAATCATGCATCTGTGTTAGCTTGCCTAGTTTAATTATGACAGAGGACTGTGGCAGAGCTGAACAACAGGGTACAGGGGTGCAGTCAAGAGTCAATAATGTATGCACTACATGAAAAGCCATGGAAATGCAAGGCACAAGATAACCAGACAATGTTAATTCAAGCCAGTCCTATCTGAAGATAAGAGAACCTTCCAAGTTCTGAGAGTTGCTGGCCACGATGAAAGGCAGTGGACACTGCCTGCCCCACCATAAAATAGAGAAAAGGCAGTGCCTGGAAAATCAACCTTTAAAAATTTCTTAATACTGGACTTGGGTTCCTGCCCTATAATAGGGGATAATAGAGCCATCTGCACTTACCTCCAATGTCTGTTGACAGTGAGCATGGGGATAGAAGCAGGCACAATACAGCTTAAAGTAAAAAGCACTGGACATTGAAAAAGACTTCGTGCTGCAAAACTCCACAGAATGATTTGATGGCAATATTGACGTTGCTAAAAAGCCACTCTTCTGACGCATCCACTCAGCAACACAACTGCAAGGTTTCTACTTTAGAGATCATGTTGCCAGTGAAGGCTTGCTCTGTCGTGGGGCTGTTTGGGCTCTTCTCTGCTTTCATCGCTCTTTTCTTGATCTCTCTAAAACCCTCTCTTTCTAGCTGTGACTTTTTATTTACAATTTTGCTTTTACATACAATAGACTTTTATCACATTCTTGCTCTTCTCCCAGCTCCTCACAGATCCTCCTCATCTCCATACCCATCCAACTCCCCCTACTCCTCTTTGTCTCTGCTAACAGCTACTGAGAGGAGAGAGCCAGGCTGCTGTAGGGACAGCACTTGGTCAGTGCTGGTCAAACGATGGTCATATTGCTTTACTTATCTAATTCAATCCTTCCAATAACCCAGAAAAGCAAGCAGCATGGACATTATTTCCACTTTAATGAGAAAAATAAGACAATTTAAATTTTGAGATCACATGACAGTTGATCTTCACACTGCTAAACCTGGGGAAATGAAATTTGTCCCATGCCACACTAAGCCTGGGACAGCGAACTCAAAGAGTCTTCAAGGGTATCAGAAGATGGGCAAGCAGAAGATGTTGGACAACAGCTATGGTGAAGACAACAGGATAAAGAGGGCAGGTATGGTGCAGGATATAGAAAGGAAATGGCCACTATGACATTTGCAGGCCCAGGATGCCATTTCCCTCTGACCCCAAGCAGCTGAGTTTGCAGATGCCACCACTGGAATTTAGATGTGTTGATTGCTGATGAAGAAATGGGTAGCAAAAGGTCTAACATGATCATGTTCCTATCACCTCAGAGCTTTGTCTGGCCTCTGTTGAAGGAGATGCGGGCTGCGTTCCTGCCACCCGGCTCCTGGCCACCTGGCTAGCTTATACCCCAAAATAACAACACACAAACTGTATTCATTAAACACTGCCTGGCCCATTTTATCTAGCCTCTTCTCGGCTAACTCTCGCACCTGGACTAGCCCATTTCTAATAATCTGTGTAGTCCATGAGGTGGCTTACCAGGGAAGATCTTAACCTATGTCCATCCTGGGTTGGAGCTTCATCCATCTGCCCCAGAGAGGAGAGCTATCAAGTCTGAGTTCACTTCCTCTTCCTCCCAGCATTCTTTTCTGTTTACTCCGCCTATCTAAATTCTGCCCCATCAGATGGGCCAAGGCAGTTTCTTTATTAGCCAATGACCTTCCTC